>NC_142081.1:36573458-36876299 GCF_054644295.1 Miniopterus natalensis | reverse complement strand
GGCTTGTCATACTCCCTAATGTTCTGGAGAATGGGGCATCAGGATTGTTTCTGTTTTGTTTTGTTTCTTTGTTTGTTTGGGTGGGGAGCAGAAGGGGGATTGTTTTTCTTTGTTTCAGAGATATGTCATACTCCAGTAGAGACCAGGATGAAATCAGTGACTTTATTTGTCAGGACAGCTGAGGTACTGACCATTGATCTTCCTACTTAATAAGTGAGCCATTGGGTGATCTTATCTCCCTTGTAACAGCACTTAAGAAAATAATTGTATTCCCAGCTTTAGTGTACCGATTACTTTGAAGTGTTGCTGTATTTTCACCTCAGGAATTGTAACCAGGTCATCCTATGGCTCTAGACCGCACATCTCTTCCAGAGTCTGTACTAAAGCATGGGGAAGCTGCTTCCGCTGCAGAATACTTTGGTCTGGATCACCTGAGATCAACTTACAAACAGGAGGTGGCTTATGAAGCCGTGCCTGGTCTGAAAAACACAATATGTATGTCATCTCACCTTCAGTGGAATGTAATATCTGAAGTCATGACCTTCTTCCTGTTCAACTTGGCATTGACATTTGTTTTGCTTGGTGGCAAGAAATGCAACAGAACTATGAGAGATTTTCCTTCCAGAGCACTCCTTAAGGAATCCCAGTTGCTCTACAAGAAATGTGCATTGCCTAGCATGCAGGACATGCCCCTTTGATACATTAATGAGAAGGTTCAAAGCAAAATAAACACATTTATCTTGACCATATTTAGAACTTACCATAAAAAAGGCAAGTTAATGAAATAGGAAATTTTTATTATTTTATTCTACACATATTTTTTATTTCCCCCCTTTTCCTGTAATAACTTCTCCTGGACATAATGGGTCTCATACATTTTCAAAGGCTTTCATTTTATTACGCATTGAGTTATATAGTGCCAGTAAATTCATTAGAAATCTTCATTCCCAGCTCTTAAAGTTTGGTCATAAAGATTCAGAAAGAAACCAAGACATTAAGGAGAAGCCAGTGGGATGCACCTACAGGGTCTTTATTACATTTGTTCATGCCATCAGGTTCCTCGTTCGCCAACACAATGGTTTCGGCTGGGTTGTATGGCGTAGGCCCCCGCTCCCTGCCTTCAGGTATTTGGGGGAAGAGCTCTGGGCTGATGCATTGACTCCCCTTCCCTCCCCAGTACCAGATCCTCCGTGTTTTACCCCCACATTACCCACAGCGGGCCCTTACTGATCTGAAACAGACTTCCGGATTTTCAAAGCAGGCATTTGGTGGTAAAGAAAAGCATTTTTAAAAAAGCATGTCATTAAAGTATGTGAGATGGTCAAGAGAAGTAATTTTAAAATTCGGGCTGTGCGCTGTTGTTGTTTGCCTGTGGGCTGGTCGATCACAGTGAATAAAGGCAGTTCTCCTTCCAGAGGAGCTGAAGAAATATACTGTCCACGCTGAGAGTCATGGTCAGACACCTCCTGTGAACCAGTTCCTCCTAAAAGTGGAAAGTTCCCATAGATATGGATGGATATTCGACTGATTTTTGTGCTCAGTTTGTTTTTCCTGATTCAGTGTCCTCCTGCAAAACGAGTTACAGTCCAGCAGCCACCCTAAGAAACGGAGTAAATTGTCATCGGGTACATGCAAGAAGTCAGGTGTGTTCGGCCCCTTTCCTCCAGAGTTATATAAAATTGGTCTTTAGACGTGCTTCTCCCTCCTGTTGAGGCTGCATGGAAACTCACGCATTTATTCACTCATTACTTAATTCATACATTCATTCAAAGCATTGATTAAGAACCAATTGTTTGCCAGGACATGAGAAAAATAGGAAATAGTGAAGAACCTTGCTGTTTACTTGGGGAGACAGGCATGAAACAATTGAACTAAGATTTATTTAAAGTGTGTGAAATTTAGTTGTAAAAATAATAATAGATGATATTTTTGTAACATTTACTATGTGCCTGAAACTGTTCTTCATGTTTTACATATATTAACATATACATTAATCCTCACAGCAATCTTACCAAATAGCCATTATTATGGTCCCATTTGACATGTGGTGAAACTGAGGCAGAGAGGTTAACTAATTAGAAGTTAGTAAATAGCACAACCAGGATTTGAATCCAGGCAGTCTGGTCCCAGAGTCCAGACCCTTTGGCCCCTGCCTACCATGTACACGTATTTTATGTAGAATTTAAATATTGTAGCCTGAAGTCACTTGGGGAGCTGTCAGTAGAAGATATGGCTCTTGAGAAGAACCTTAATTATGGCCTAAAGTTTAGGCTACGAAAAGGGTGCAATTGGACTTTCTGGGAAACAAGAATAGCAGGATTTGGAAATGAATATAGCATAATAGGAGGAATGGCTATCTTGCAAAATTGTGTGAGAAAATTTTTACAGAGGGCCTTGAGCATCAGGGTTAAAAGTTCAAACAGAAATCCATGGGCAAGTACATAAGCAAAGAATTGACTCATTCATGCATTCACCTAATTACAGCACTGGAAGGAACCTTCGAGACAACAGCTCCAACTTGTTTTATAATTGTGGAATCTAAAAGTCCAGATGGTAGAAATGGCTCCCAGTGTCACTCACCTAATGGCAGAGCTGGAAGGGAACAGAACTCTCCTGATGTGCCCCTTAGTGCTATTTCCAATGTTTCTAGCCACTCCAGAAGATTCACCTGGCGGAGACATTTGGTTCAGCTTGGAAGGGAGACACAGAGGCAGGATGACCTGTGAGGCTTTATGCTAAACTCCAGGTGCAGCACAGGAAGCCTGGGCTCCATGGAGATGCTAAATTTCCAGGAAAGGACTGGGAGAGCTTGACTGGATACCAATAATAAAAGAAAGGAGAGAGGAGACTTCTCCAAGTTGACACAGCTTTGATAAAAACAGGGAAATCAGGCAAAGGTACCTCTTGGGCACAGAGATCCTCAGTTCAGGTGTAGCACTTATGATGGGGGTGACTTGTTATGCTTCGTCTATGTGGTGCAGACTGTAACATGATGTTCCGATTCCACGGACCTTGGCAGCTGTTCCATTAAGCAGTTGCCACCGTCATCAGTGTGTGAGCAAGTCGTTGCTCAGACTATGAGATGAAATTCCGCTCAATTTTGCTTTGATATCCATTGTCTCCTCCACCCTGGTCTTGTTTGGTGGGTCCTTCTACTGGCAACCAGCATCCTGCATGTTCACTTCCCTCAGGGGGCTGAACAGAATGGTGGCAAAGGATGTAAGCTCTGAAGGCAAACGGCCTGAGTTCGAATCCTGCTCTACAACTCTTGACTTGTGTGATTTGAGCAAATTGCTTAACTTCTTTGTGACTCAGTTTCCTCACCCAGAAAATGACACTGTGCTCAGTACTTACTTTCTAGCAATAATGTGAATATTAAACTAATTAATATTAATGGTAAGCACTTAGAATAATACTTCTACTCAGCAAAGAGAGTAAATGGTAGCCATGATTGTTGCTATTCCATGATTCCACTCAGTTTTGTTATGATTCCAGGGTTGTTTTTTTCTCTGTGACAGCCTGGAGAGCTAGAGCTCTTCCTTCCCAGGCAACCCATTCCCTGTGGCTGCTGCTGTAGCCTTCGCATGTTTTGTTCACCACAGGAAGCCCCCTCTGCTTCTCCAGCAAAGGTCGTCCTGGGCCGCTTGGCTGCTCACCACGTCTGAGTCCCTGCCCAGTAAACCACCATTCACCCCCCCCATACACACACACAACCCAAGCTTGTTTCCAAGGGGTGGAAATGACCCCTTTCTCTGTTTTCATGAAATCTCACAACACAAAATTGTGCTTAGGCCATCCAGCTTTTACCCAAGAACTCTCAGATTATGTAGATCACCCTGTTCTGGAGTCTGTCTAACTAAAGATTCAAGAAGTCAGCTCTCTTCTTCTGACGTAGGGCTGAGAAGGGATTAGAAATAAATACTTGAGAGGCAGCTGGACCTACATTCAAATCCAGGCTTCACATTTACTAGATATGTGACTTTGGATGATATACCACCTCTGAGTCTTGGCTTCCTCACTTATGGAGGAATCTTAATACCTATCTTGCCTGTTGTAAGGCTTAAAGGTCATGAGCCTTTGGAAAGCATAGTACCTGGCACACCGTAAGTACTCAATAAACTCTGACTCTTACTAGTATTGTTGTTATTGCTGCCATGACTCCATTCCCCTCCAAGTTATAACAGGCATATATGTTTCTGTATTATTAAGGAAATGACTATAAAGACAGCCCCAATTATGAGTACACCTTATGTTTGAAAACATAAAGATTTTTAAACAAAGTGTTACCTTAGTTTTAATAACTCAACCAAGTTGTTGCTGGTGTTGTTGCTGGTGATGACAGGTGATGTCCAACATTAGAAGCCATCAGAATGAGGTGGTAGCCAAGCCATAATCTCATTGTTTTGACTTGATCTTGAATGTTGGCTCTTTGGGCTAAAAGTGTCAATGGCAGGACCACCAGCCAAGAATTTCAATCATCTCTTTAAGGCCAGAGGATTTCAATGCCATGGGATTCTGAGTTATTGAAGAAAGAGCTCTTTGAAGAGACTTACCACTATTCTAAGGTCCCAAGTTGATACTATAATATGATGTTACTGCCTGCCTTATTTTTCCATATTCTTGACAAAGATATCATTGACTCCTTGGCACTTGTAGGCTCTTTTGATAGCTCCCTGAGGTACAGGAATAAGTTGGGCATGAAAATGTACAGTTGTTGGTTTTACCTGAAGCTCACTCTTAAAAGTCGAGTGAGGTGACTTCTCTAGAAATACAGTTGAGATGGCAGTGACACCCCCAAGTCCCTAGGGAGTCCTATTTATATGACACCGGATTCATGGCTGCCCATGTCCATGAAGGTAACCTTGAGGAGCCTTCCAATTGATTTTAGCTGCAGTGATGTACTTATTTCTCCTCTGTGTAGATCTAGGCGAGGCTTAGGTTTGCAACACAATGCAAGTTAACTCCCCTGGTCCCCAGCAGCCAAGGGCTATTTGGGTTAGAATTCTAGCAGACTATTTTTCATGCATATTTCCTTTGTGTTTTATTATGTTCTTTGGCATTACTATTGTCTAGATTACTTTTCTATTTCATATCTTCTAATTTGGTTTTAGACATTTTAAAAGATGAATTTTCATTGTATCCTAACAAAACAGGGAGAAATTTAAAATTTTTATGACTATGTTCATAGAATTCTACTTGATTATGTGACAAAAATTATAAATTATAAATACAGAGGCAGAAAAGCTGCCCTCTGGTGAAATATCTTGTAGGGCTGCAGGAGGAAGACCCAAACAGAGATCATAGTTCTCCAGTGCCCTTCAAGTCAAATTTAAGAGGGAGCCTTAGAGTTCCTAAAGCTTCTAGTACCCCAGCCTGCCCCCCTCCCCACACTCTGATATGCCACTGATTGTGCCTGTCATGTCTCTCAGTTGAAAGGATTCTGACTAATCTAAGCCATAAAGAATTAAATGCAAGGATATAGAGAATCCCACAGAGTCTGTGGAAGGGTCAGAGAACCAGACTCAGGACCCAGATAGGGAAGAGAGGAAGCTCACAGCCCAGCTCTCATGTGGCATAAAGAGCTTGGCTCAGGAGCTGCCATCTCTGGGGACTACGTGCCTTGGCTGCCACCATTGCCATTGAACAGGACATGCCAAGCCACAAAAACAAACCCTAAACTGTCCAGGCTTCTCTATGTCACTCATTACAATACTAAATTGCCAGTGGGAACCCCCAGTTGGCCTCTCACCACACAGTGGTGATGTCCTCAAACACAGGAAGGGGATCCAGATAATGGGAAGCCCCCAAACTGACATTTTCTCACTTCCCCTTCTATCCCCTACCTGCTCCCGCCCTGCCTTAACTTTAGTGTAAAGCTTCTGTTTTGTTTTCCAAAATTTTATTTTAATCCTTATAATATTATTATTCCCGTTTCACAGATAGGAAAAGTATCTTCGTCAGTTTGGACAGCTATAACAAAATGCCATAGACTGGGTGGCTTAAGCAACAAGCATTTATTTCTCACAGTTCTGGAGGCTGGGTGTAAAGTCCAAGATCAAGGTGCCAGCAGATTTAGTGTCTGGTGTGGGCCTGCTTCCTGGTTTGCAGATGGCCACCCTCTTGCTGTGTCCTCACAAAGCAGAGAGAGTTCTGTTCTCTTCATCTTCTTATAAGGGCACTAATCCCACCATGGGGCTCCACCCTCATGACCATCTGACCCTAATCACCTCCCTAAGGTCTGCCTCCAAAAGCCATCTCCTTGGGGAAGAGCTTCAAATACGTTTTTTGTTTTGGTTTTGGAGTTTTTTAGTTTTTTTTAGATTGGGGGGGACACAAACATCCAATTCATAGCACCAAGTCTTACAGAGTTGACTGGAGAAGGTAGTAAAAAAAAAATTAATACTTCTAGATTTTTGCTTCTTGTATGCATTTTAAAACTCTACTAATTAATTGTTGGTTTTAAAAATTGTTTTGTTTTGTTTTGCCATTGGCAAAACAAGAAATCTCAGTATCTAAGGCAGATAAAAGCAGAGCTGCTCTGGTTAAAGAGTAAGGGGGAACAGATCCCCACCCGCTTGGGCCTCGTACTCCTCATTTCAAACACAAAACCCCCCTGAGGTTTGAAACTGCTGTTGTTTCCCTCAGTCAGAGAGGTCTGTCATTCCTGTTCCATTTCCTGTCACTACCCCTCCAGCCCTCGGCTCAGGGACAGGAAATAGCTCCGAGTTTAAATAAAGAATTAACTCTTCATATCCAACTTTGTTCATGGCCATGGTCTAGCCTTTCTTCGAACATGTTCCATAGAATGCTAGTTCCTCAAGATGTTAAGAAATGATCAATGAGACAAATAAAGAAGGTTTTGTTAATGTTGAATTTCTCACCTCAGCTATATATGTGGAAAACAATAGGTTTGTAAAAATTAAAAACTTTTTTAACCTATAAAGAAGGACTCTCGGAGAGTATTGTGACATTCCAACACAGAGGAATAGAATCTGGAGTTTTCCAAACATTTGACCAGAGACCTATATTTCAAATAGCATGTCTAGGGCCTAGTAACTATTTGGCTAATCTTAGAAGCAGGATGAGTTGGTTTTTACCCAACCATTTTTCCTACAAGAATTCTTATTAAGCTTGTAAATCCCAGAAGAAATGCTAAATTCTGAAGAATCTGTTTTATGCATCCGCATTTCTCTGGAAGGTAGAGGCACAAACGATGTGGCTCAGAGCACTCAAAAATCCCAGGCCTGGATACTCTGAAGATAATAACATTAATTGCAACTCTCTCATTCAAAGAGGTCCATAAAGTTCAATTATGAAAGGCAGTGAGGTAAAGGGAAATTTGCTTTCACACCCACTCTTCTTTTTTTTTTATACTCACCCTTTTGAAATCCTAGTGATTATATATTTACCCCTCCAGGGAAAAGTTGAGGTGTCTCCGAAGGTCTGATCTGAATGCAGCAAGGAACCAAAGTTCTGGAGAAGGAATGGTGTAGCCAGGTGGGAGGCATCGAGCTGCCCGGGCAATCTATTCCAGGTGGACAGCTGTAACTTAGCACTACTCTGTCCCAGGCAAATGTGTAGCCTGATTTGTAAACGTCCCACCATCCCCAATTGCCTTTTGCTTCAAATGAAACCTGCTCAGCCTGGAATCCAATCCCATCCTCAACAGCATCTTTATCTCACCAATTCATTTCTCACCTTAGATCAATTGCTCACCCAATGTGAGCCTCGGGGTTTTATTTTTAGTATAAAATTGGAGTAATCCTAACTGGTCTGTCTAGTTTGAGGGTTGTGGTGAGAATCAATCACATTGATCAGGACCAAGACCAGCCCACACTGCACCTTTGTGCTAACTAGAAACAGGCACCCCTCTGGAAGTATGCAGCTTGCTGGCTCAGGCCTGGCTAGTGGCAGAGGCTAGATTTCAGCCCCAGACATTTCAGAAGCCTGGTATCACCTGGCCAACTGCACATCTGCTGTCCATAGATATGAAAATCTATGTAAACTGGAAAGTGGTTTCATAAGGCAGGGTGTTGTGGAGCAGTCGGGGGCAGGACTATGTAGATCTGGGTTTTATTGATGGTTCTGCCATAACAGCTATGTGGCCTGGCTAAACTCAGTAAACTCTCTGAGCTCTAGTGTCCTCACGTGTAAGAGGGGAATGACAGCAGCTAAGATTTGAAGATTAAGTGAGATAATGCCTGAAAAGTACTGAGAATACAGTAAGTGCTGATATAAATTTTAGCTATATTACTATTCTTGTATTTAAAGCATGGAAAATGGATTTTTTTTACATTATTGTCATTTTTATTCTAACACAGATCCTATGTTCCAGCCAAATTAATCTTCTTGACACAACATACATCTATGATTTTCTTAGTGCTGCTTCTTGGCTTTGCCAATCCATAGCTCTCATTTTACCATTCCCCAGGCATTTTCCCAATCATATACATTATACTATAATATTATGGGAGATTAGTTAATAGCTTATGACAAAATGCTAAGTAAGAAAAACAAAAACAACACCAAGGTACAAAATTGAATATTCATGATCTCAGTTTTGTAAACAAATACTTTTTTAAAAGTACGCATGTGCAGGCAGTCTAGGCTTTGCACAAGCTTGATATGCTCAAATTTCACTTACCATGGGTTATTTAAATAACAGAAGTCACTCAACCACACAGTTCAAATTTCAGTTACCCTAATATATTAACCATGAGTAATTACATTAAGTAAAACTTCATTGTTAGCAATTCAGTCTACAAATCACCATGTCCATGACAGATGCATATCATGATCAGTAGCCAATCACATGACCTCCTTCCAAGTCTGTCTGTCACTGGTCACGGAACAACAGACGTTATTCCCAAACAGCAAAAGTATGTGTTTGTGTTGCCTCCTGGTCTCCCAGTGATAAACTCGCCCGGCATTTTTTTTTAAACTTGAACGAGGGAATTGGTCAATGATAGTTAAAGTGCAGTAAAGAAGTGAAAAGTGGAAGTAACATTTGAAGGGAGGTAAATAGAATTGCAGAAGAAGCAGTTGACCATGGGATGTTGACACCGCTGCCATTTGAAGGACTCTGGGTATGAAACCAGAGGAATTTGGAAAAGGTGAAACTGACTTAAATGAGGAAAGTGATTATGATGAATAGGATAGAAATGTCACAGAGGAAATGATTCTGGCCAAAAACAAACACTAAAGACCCTTTGCATTAAAGGAATTCTCAAAGCATTTCACATCACTGAAAGTACAAAGAACACAGTGTGGGAAGCTGACTCACACTTAGGAAGGAGTGCGATAGTTCGCCAAGGCCTGGAAGAAAACGATGGCTGTCTCACAATGTACAAATGAAAACTAGACAAGCACCGTGCAAAATACTGCTAACTTTTTACAAAGAAATGAAATGCTTTAATTCTTAGTGTTTCTACTAGTTTAAATTACAGAGTGCTAAATATTAATTTTACTATTTCCTACTTCCCTACATATTTATAACCAACAGTAAGAGAGCTTTTAATGTTTTCACAAAAAATTTTGAAGGTCACAGAACAATTGAATTTTCCCCGTTGATTATTAAAATAACTCTTCATGGTTTCAACATTCATGGTCTTTTTTTTTTTTTTTAAGCTTTTTTTTTTGTTTTGTTAATCCTCACCTGAGGATATTTTTTTCCATTGATTTTCCATTGATTTTCAGAGAGAGTGGAAGAGAGGGAGAGAGAGACAGAGAGAGAGAAACACCAATGTGAGAGAGACACATTGATTAGTTGCCCTCTGCATGTGCCCCTACAGGACCAGAGATCGAACTGCAACCCAGGTACGTGCCCTTGACCAGGAATCAGACCTGAGACGCTTTGGTCCATGGGCTGATGCTCTAACCTCTTAGCCACACTGCCCAGGTCACTCATGGTCATTTTTACAGTCACACACTCTTAGACAGAGACAACTGCTGGTACCTATACCTCCAGAGAAAAAAATGACTAGATGAAAATATATCAAAAATTTAATGTATTAGAATTATAGCTTATTTTAATATTTTCTTCTAAAATTTTTAATATTTTCACATTGTTCTGCAGTTAGCACACATTGTGTTTGTAATCAGAGAAGAATCTATTTACAAAAAAAAACCTTGGTTTAAAATTCAGCTCCGCCCAGCCGGGCATGGCTCAGCAGTTGTGTGTCAACCTAGGATCCAGGCAATCAGGGTTTGATTCCCCATCAGGGCACATGCCTGGGTTGGGGGCTCGATCCCCAGTCACGGGCATGCAGGAGGCAGCCGATCAGTGACTCTCTCATCACTGATGTTTCTATCTCTCTCTCTCCCTCTCCTTTCCTCTGTCTGAAATCAATAAAGATATATTTAAAAAATAAAATAAAATAAAATTCAGCTCCATTGGAAGTGTAAGATATATTTGATGGGCCCTCTCTATTCTTTGCTGAGAGCCCCTCAGCTAAAATGTAATTAAGATGCCTCACTGCAGTTAAATAATTCTATAAAGGCATGTGGGTTATTGTCTGTGATTTCTTTTTTTAATGATTCCAACGCGATAGAAATTTCTTATGTATAGAGACATTGTGTTTAATATGTTATGCCTCCCATCCCTGGAGTACCTATTATGTGTTCTGTATACACAGTGATCAATAAAACTTTTTAACCCATCTCCCAAAAACCTGCCACTAGTTGCTGGAGAAAATTACCCCCAAAGAAGTAAAGAACACATTGGAGGATATTTGAATACATTTTTTTAAACTTCATATAAAATTACTTAGGTGTTCTACTTATTTAATTAAAGATTAAATTTCTCCCAACAACACAATAGTTAAGAATATAGAGGCTCCTAAATCATGATGGTTACATTTTTGGTTTCCATAGTAACTTTAATTCAACCTTAGAGCCTTGACACATTTCTTTAGGTTACAGCAAATGGGGTTAATTTTTAAAATCTGTTTATACATATAAAAGCAAAGTTATGATTGTTATGAAAATCACAATTTCTCTTAAATGTTGTTTGTGAAAAATTAACAATATCTCACAAACGATATTTTAAAAATGCATGTTTGTTGAAAATATATGAAGCTCAATGAAGGACAAAAATCTGTGCCTTCTTTGTAGCACCTGATGTTTTTACAGACTCGCTCTCCCAATCAGCTCAGGCTGAGGTGTGGGCCCTGAGGGATGTGGGCAGAGCCAGAGGTGTAGAATGCCATTTTCGTCACTTAGTTTAGCACACAATGCACTTGGTGATTTTTACCTAAACCATCTTCTTATTTTTCATGGTGTTCTGATAAGTTACACTTCAGTACATTGTGGTCAACTTACTGGGACATAGCTGAGGCCGGTGTCACCACAGCTCGGCCTCCAAGGGGAGGTGACCTGGGCAGAGGAGAGCAGGCAGAGGGGTTCTCTTGAGCTGACAGAGAGAAGGTTTTTGTAGTGTAGCCATTAAGTCAGCCAAAGAAAGACTCTGTCTCCCTTCTGATACTTTATCATCTACCTTTCCTGGAAGAATGTGAACAAGTGTAAGCAAAGACAAATAAATTATAATTTCAAAATATATCTAGAATTTTTAGCCCCCACCCTTATCCCTAGCCTTTTTAATAAACATCCCCTTCCTTGCAGGCTTACTAAATTGTACCTGTCAAAATTGGGACTTAAATGACTGTTTACAGAATTGTGTCAGTACCAGCTGACAGTTGGCCGCTGCCCATAAACTCATGTGTGTCTTAAGGGTCTGTCTTCAGGTCCCTGCCTCAGCCAGGGGAGGCTACAGTCAGCACACAGATGTTCCAGAGAGGGTGAACTCCTGCTTCCTAATGTAGTTCTTCTGTCTGCCCTGCTAGGGCTTGTGAGCTTTACTCCCAAAGAGAATAATCTAGGTAAAATCTGACTCCCAATTCTGGATACCAGAATGCTTGTTTGATATATATATATTTTTTAAGTTTTATTTATTTATTTTTAAAATTTATCTTTATTGTTGAGAGTATTACAGGTGTCCCATTTTCCACCCCAATTGACCCCCTCCACTTCACTCCCACTCCCTCCCCAGGACTTCACCCCGTTATTGTCTGTGTCCATGGGTTATGCATATATGCATATAACTTCTTTGGTTAATCTCTTCCCACCCTCCACCCCCCTTACCTCTTCCCACCCTCCACCCCCTTCCCTCTGAAATATGATCGTCTGTTGCATGCGTCAATGTCTCTGGATCTATTTAGTTCCTCAGATTGTTTTGTTCATTAGCTTGTTCTTAAAGAAGACCCTTCAACTTTTCCTGTAGTGCTGGTCTGGTGGTGATGAACTCCTTTAGCTTTTTCTTATCTGTGAAGCTCTTTATCTGACCTTCAATTCTAAATGATAGCTTTGCTGGGTAGAGCAATCTTGGTTGTAGTTCCTTGTTTTTCATCACTTTGAATATTTCTTGCCACTCCCTCTGGCCTGCAAAGTTTCTGTTGAGAAATCAGCTGATAGTTGTATGGGTGCTCCCTTGTAGGTAACTAATTGCTTTTCTCTTGTTGCTTTTAAGATTCTCTCTTTGGCTCACTGGTTGAGTGTCAACATAGGATCCAGGCTATCGGGGTTCGATTCCCGGTCAGGGACGTGCAGGAGGCAGATGATCAATGACAACTCTCTCATCGTTGATGTTTCTATCTCTCCCCCTCTCCCTTCCTCTCTCTGAAATCAATAAAGATATATCTAAATAACAAAAAGAAAGATACTCTCTTTGTCTTTAACCTTTGGCATTTTAATTATGATGTGTCTTGCTGTGGGCCTCTTTGAGTTCCTTTTGTTTGGGACCCTCCATGCTTCCTGGACTTGTAAGTCTATTTTTTTCCCCAGGTAGGGGAAGTTTTCTGTAATTATTTTTTCAAATAGGTTTTCAATTTCTTGGTCTCTTTCTTCCCCTTCTGGTATCCCAATAATATGAATGTTGGGTCTCTTGAAGTTGTCCCAGAGGCTCCTTATACTGTCTTCATATTTCTGGGTTCTTTTTTCTTTTTGCTCTTCTGGTTGGGTGTTTTTTGTTTCCTCATGTTCCAAATTGCTGATTTGATTCTCAGCGTCCTCTCCTCTACTGTTGATTCCCTGTAAATTATTCTTCATTTCAGTTCGTGTAGCCTTCATTTCAAATTGGTACTTTATTATGTTATTGATTTTCTCAGTTATTTCCCTAATAGCCTGCTTAAACATCCTTATAAACAAAATTCTGAACTCTGTATCTGTTAGCTTCCTTGGATCTATTTCACTTAGTTCCTCTTCTAGAGATTTCTTCTGTTCTTTCCTTTGTGATGTTTCTTTGCCTCCACATTTTGGCTGCTTCGGGTGTTTGTTTCATGTATTAGGTAGAGCTGCTATGTCCCCTGGAATTTGTAGAGTGGCTTTGTGTAGTAGGTGTCCTGTAGGGTCCAGTGGCTCAGCCTCCCCAGTCACCTGAGCTGGGCCTTCTAGGTGCTCCCCTGTGTGGGCTGTGTGCACTGACCTGTTGTAGTTGAGCCTCAGTTGCTGTTGGCGTCACTGGGAGGAATTGACCCCCAGGCCAATCAGCTGTGAGGACCAGCTGCAGCTATAACCAAAGAGCTGCTGTGCTGGAAACACCCCTATGGAGCAGGATTTACTTCAGTGGAGCTTTGCTGTTCACCAAGTGTGCCCTTTGAGTGTGTCACTTGTGGATGTGGTAGGGTTGTAATCCAGCGTGGTCGAGTCTGACCACCAGGTGCACTGTCTCTGGGGCCTCCCAGGAGGTGCAAAGTCAGCCTGTGCCAGTGCCTTGCCCAGGGCCACCCAGCATGAGCTACACAGCAAACTGTAGTTAGCTGCTACTTGTGCTGGGCTTGCAGGTGTCCAGAAGAGGCCAAACTGTGAGCCAATGCAGGCTGTGGCTAGTGTCAGGCCTGGGGCCACTTATCAAGCGGTATGGGGCACGCTGCTGCTTGGTTGAGAGATTTTAGGAAAGTCCTAAGCATGAGGCTTGAGAGGCCACTTGCATAGAAAAGCCACTGGAAATGGCCTGGATGAGCTTCAGGTGGGGGTCGGGGCCTCCAGGAATCACGGGGCGGGGCCAAAGGTGTGAGTCAGGTGCTGGTGATTCAAATATGGCGCTTGCCTGCTGGCTGTGTGTGGGGAGGGCTCGCCAAAGGAGCAATGGCCTCTGCCCGCTCTTCTGCCTGGAAGAAAGCTGCCCCTCCAGCTCTCGCTCTGATTTCAGGCAGGTTAGTCCCTCCCCTAGTGTCCCAGGTTCCTTTCAGGCTGCTGCCCGGCGCTGGGCTCAGAGGGAGTGTGTCTGAGTGAGTCCGTGCCGGGCCCTGTAAGAGGAGCTGCTGGTGCTCCCTCAGCCTCCACGACCCTCAGCGACAGTCCCTGCTGGTTTCACAGCCCTGAGTGTGGGGATTTCTCTTCCTGGTCCTGGGACCCTGGGCTGGGGCCTGCTGTGGGGCTGGGACCCCTCGCTCCTCCAGGAAACCTCCGCCCCCGAGATGTCCTCCCAGATTTAATTCGCAGCACTGGGTGTGGGCCTACACCTGTGTCTCTGGGATTCAGCCCTGATCCGCCTGCATCTCCGCCCCTCCTACCAGTCTCGGTGCTTCTTCAGTTCCCTGGTTGTGGGGCTTCTGTGCAGCCAGATTTCAGGAGGCTCTGAGTGATGGTGGTTCTGTATTTTAGTTGTAATTTTGATGTGGTTGCGGGAGGCTGCGGGTGCAGTGGTTACCTGCGCTGCCATCTTGTTTCTCCTGCTTGTTTGATATTTTAAGTACAAAGTTGAGGATTGCGATTTGAAATGTTTTATGTACATTTATAAAGCCCACCCCTCCACCTCTATAATATTTCCATTCCTTCTTCCTGAGAATCGAATCACGATACCTTCTGAACCAAAGAGGGGGCCAAGTGGCCTGGCACACACCAGAAGGCTTTGGGGGGCACAGAATAGGGTATGTGGAATGGAAACAGCAGAGCGAACTGTTGGTGGAACCTGGGTAAACTCAGGCCGTTTCTTGGACTCGTGCAGAGACCTGCTAAGCACAGGAAATGAGTGCGTGTTTTAACCATCTTCCCAGCAGGAATCCGACTCCTCATTACACTTGGAAATGGGAAATGGGGCAGGAAGAGTCCCTGCTATTTACACGTGGGAGGCTTTGGTCAGAGCTGTTAAGCAAAAGCAAAACTGACTGCTTTGAATTTTGATTCATTCCTTCTTTTGGAGAAAGTGCTGTCAGGGAAACTGCCAGAACTCCTATAGCAGAGAAAGAGCTGAATGACATACTGTTGGGCTGAGTCCAAATGATCCAGCCTCAAGGGAACACGGAGGGAGTCCCGGACTGTGCTGGAAACCATAAGAGGAAGGCCAGGGGTATTCCTACAGCCTTGGTATCCCCATCCTCATTTTCTCTCTGGAGTCCACGTGGACCAAGGAACCAGGATTCTTGGAATAGGAAGACTTGTAAACTATGACTTGTGAGTTTCTGGAAGACCTATCTTGCAAAAGCTACATCAGTCCCCTCACTCTGGGTGCCTGAAATTCTACCTTTTAAGTTCCAGTTTTAGGCCCAGGCATTAATGCCAGAAGATCCTTTTGAAGTCAAATGTGTTTTTTGGAAATGTCATATACTATTAGATATTATTAGATCCCATTTCTCTGAGTTAGTTTACAGAACACTCTAACTTTCTCTTAAGAGAGACTAGGGAATGGAATGCTCTGGGATAATGGAACGTGAGACTGGTAAATTTTGATTATATTAGAAAGGATGAGAACAAGACCTGCTTCCAGGGTGAACAGAAAAATGAAAGGATTTTACCAGCATGAAGATTCACCCCGGGAGTGAACTGTCAAAAAGAGAAAGAATATCTAGAGAGGAGGGCATAGGGCGAGCCTGACAGTGTCCAATCCAGCTGCATCTGCTAAATCAAAGAGGCAAGAGGAAGGCCCTTTATTTTATAGAAAAAGCAATTAATCAGGGTGAGTTGGAGACAATACTATAGATCAGTTACATGCTATAGGGTAGAAAGCACTAACTTTTGCATTTGGTTTAGACTATGGTTCACTAAAACTTTTCCATAACCAGCTTGCTTTCCTTCGAGTCTCGGGTAATCAGGTCTTGGCTATTCTGATTTTATTTTGGTACTAAAATATTGCCAATAATTAATTAATGGTACTTGAATGTGAATGAAATATAAGTTCCACAAGCTTGAATTTATAATTCCCCCTTTTTAGAGTTTGCAGAATTTTCTGTGTATTTTGGTTTGCACTTGTGAAAAATGTTTTACTTCTCCTGGAGTTGAAATCATAGCCACCTGCCGTCCTCTGTAGTGATGAGATATTATGTCTTGCTGCTTGCAGAACAAATGTTCTTACGGATGTTCCTCTCTTCCCCTTTTGATGAAAAGGCAGCAACCGCAACAGACAAGGTTTGAGACTGAGAGTTGCCTGTTGTTTTTATGTTTTCTTTTGTCACAGTAATTCTCAACCCAGACGTCACATTTCACATCAGACTGAACTATGCAGCTTTTTCAAACTGTGGAATTCCCAGGGAGAGAACCTTTGTGTGTGTGTGTGTGTGTGTGTGTGTTAAATTGTTAAATTCCACGGGGATTCTGGTGCATAACCAGAAACAAAAACTCTCACTTTATTAACTTCAGTGAATATTTGCAAATAGTTTAAGCCTGAAGTTGAGAGGTGATTTCAACCTGTGTGTGAAACTGACACTTCCCGTTTAAGACCCTGCCAAATTATCAGATCAAAGTAGTTTATGTGCACTCCCCTCTGCATGAAAGTGAGGAGAAGATGTGGATTCATCGATACTGACTGTTTAAACACACCACTTTAGACAAGGGTGGAATTGTTTTGTGTCCTGAGGGTGGTGGCCTGAGCTGTGGCCAAGCCCTAAGGCTCATGGCAAAGCAATGACGCTCTTGTGGCCTTGTGGGCATGTTGGTGGATGGGAGTCACCCTGAGCAAAGTCCCACTGCCCTGTTTCAAAAGTTCATGTGCCCAGAAAGTGTGATGGTGGAGGAGGTTGGATGGAAACGGTTTCTTTCACACAAGAGAATGCAGAGAAGCAATGTGCCTCCCGGCTCTGGGCAGCAGTGCGTTGTGTGTACTCACGGGGGTCCTCGGATTTCTTGTTCTATTGTTGCAGGTTTGTTCATCACACAGACGCTTTCCACCTCAGGAAACACTGCACAGCATTTGACTGACATGTAAATAGTCCTGTTTACAATATGCTTTTCATTTAGCCAGTGAGCCTAATTGCAATGTGTGAAAGGGGGCATTGCATTGGTTCACGAAGTAACATAACCTACAGTGTGCATTCAGGCATTTTTCCTGACTTGTATAAGTCCTGAAACAGATGCTGTCTACTGTGTGCCATGAGCTGGGTGATGGTGGAGCACAGAGAGAAATCAGACATGCCTCAGACCTTAGAGTGCTTACCTGAGGAGAGGCTCTCTGGAGCTGATGCATGTGCCTGGGACCAGGAGGGATAGGTAGGACTTAGGTAACACCAAGCTCGGGGGGGGGGGGGCCCGATGGGGTGGATTTCCACGCAAAGGGAACAGAGGAGAACAGAGGCAGAGACCGAGACCGAGGCCATAGACAGCAACTATGGCTAGAATGTGGACTCTGTAAAGGGGAATGGCACCCTCTGACACCCTCCTGAGGGCCTAAGGTGTCGAGCCTCTATGTGCCTCACTTTCTTCATCTGTAAAATGGGGAAGATAGTGCCTATGTCATAAAGCTGTGTGATAAACCAGTGAGTTAATATGTATAAAATACTTAGAACATTCCTTGGTACACAGTAAATGTTCTATAAATGTTACATCTGAGTTATTATTTAATGAAAGGGGTAATGAAAGAGATTTCTAGGCTGGATGACTTTCAAGATCCTTCTAATTCTAAGGACTCAGCAGGCAAGGCTGCTGTGAGTTTTGTGTGGTCTCTGAGGGAAGAGGCCGGCTTCCCAATGTCACTGCACCATTGAACCTGGAGACAGCTGTGGAGAACAGTGTGGGAAGAGACGGGGCCTGGAAAGAAAGGTGGCTCTGAAAACAGGCGGCTGCCGCTCCTGACTTGTTAATAGTAATATGCAGTTTGGTAGAAACGGAAAGAAGCCCTTTATCTCATTCCCTTCCCTCCCAGTAGAAAACTCCTTATTTTGAATTTCCTTCAACTCTTTTGTGTCTTCTTTGGCAAGTAAAGGATTAAAAAAAAAAGTTAGAGAAAAATAGCTTTGCTATAGAGAGGAGGAAAAGTAAAAAGAAAAACAGTCAAACCAAAACAGACAGAAATCAACATTATCATCTATCATCATAGACAGAGAAAGTGACTCCAGGAGCCCAACCTCAGGTCCCCTTCATGCTGACCTCAGAGACACACAAAGTCTGAGGACTAAGGAGACAGGCGTCAGAGTGCGAGGTGGAAGCCTGCATCGCTCACTTGCTGTCATATCTCATCTTCTTACTTTTTTTATTATTGTGGGGAAATTTGTATGCAAGATTGTATATATTTCAGGTGGATGGCATTATAATTTGATATTTGTATGTTCTACACAGGGGTCACCACTGTAAGTCCAGTTACTGTCCATCACCATGCAGTTCACCCCCCTCACCCGTTTGCCCTCGAAGGCAGGAGCAGGCTTCCTCTGAGTCCCTTCTGCAAGCGTGGTAGTTGGGTTCTGAATGATAAATGACTTCCCAAGTAAAATTCTCTTTGTTAAATCTGAAACGAACACCCTTGAGAACCTGTTGCTTTTCTGTGCATGCTTCTCTTTGAGGCTGGTTTCATGTCTGAGTGACTCCTGCGTCCTCAGGCTTGGAAGAGGGAGCCGGGAGTTGTGGTCACCATTTCAGCTCTCATGGCCAGCCTGACTTCCAGCCACCACACAGATTCCCGACTATTTTCACTAACAACAAGGCGGCTCGGTTGTTTGGGTCATGGTCTCATGCACAAAAAGTGGTGGGTTCGATTCCCAGTCAGGGCACATACCCAGGTTAGGGGCTAGATCCCAGGTTGGGGGCTAGATCCTAGGTCAGGGGCATGTGGGAGGCAACTGATCGATGTCTCTCTCTCTCTCTCTCTCCCCCCCCTTCCCCCCTCCTCAAATAAAGAACAAAACAAAACAAAAAAACAAGTTGTCAGAAAACTTGAAATCCCAAATCTGAAACCTCTGTGCTTCATAAATTCAAAGTGATATTGTTACTGTTCTGATTTTTTAAATTATAAGACTCTCACTTTTTATCCAGGAAAGCTATAATAAACAAGACAGTTTGGTTGTATTTTTCCCTCTTTCCTACCAATTCAAAGCTCTCCTTTGAATTTCCAAAGGGAATGAGTTACTTGAACACAGACAGAGTTATGGTGGATAGCAAAATAAGATATGGAAGCTCAGGGGCTTAATTTTGTGCTTCATTCAATAATACAGTATTTCAGAAGAGCACCAATAATTGGGACATTTACTTATCAATAGTGATTTGGACCAGTCTCTTGTAGTTATATCTGAAATCCATCTGGCTCTCACAGAATGCTATAACCAAGGAGAGAAAGGCTAGAAACAGACGTAGAATCACAATTACCAAAGAGAGAAGAGTTCACTGTGGATATTTAACCATGCTGGCATTTGGCCACCAAACTCTGGGTGTTTCTTCAAAGTTCCTGACACATCCATTTGTAAAGGAGGTTAATAATATCATCGTACCTACACCCCTTGTTACAGCCAAATAACAATTTCTATGATGAGCCTTTATTTTTCTGCAATTTAAAATTTAAGACAGCAATTTTATCTACAATGTCTAAGCCCAGAATTTATATTTGGCTTTCTCAAAGGAAGTTGTACCCATTTAATGTTGCCTAACAATATGAGAGAAATATGCTTTTCAAAGTACCGGTTTTTTTCACTTTTTTTTTTTTTTTTTAATATATCTTTATTGATTTCAGAGAGAGGAAAGGAGAGGGAGAGAGAGAGATAGAAACATCAATGATGAGAGAGTCATTGATTGAGCCCACAGCCCGGGAATGTGCCCTGACTGGGAATCGAAACCCGATCACCTGGATCCCAGGTCGACGCTCAACTGCTGAGCCACGCCCGGGTGGGCTCAAAGTACACGTTTTAATTAGGCATTTGCCTTTCTCTAAGCCATCAAACCCTGGCCATTGCCAAAGGCAAGGAGCCATACAACCTGGAACCATGGTCAGATATAGGAGGGCAATGTCAGGGCTTGCAGCAAGCAGCAGTCTCCAATAGCTTGGGTTAGTAATATGCATATTATTTTAATAACCTATTAGCACTTATCATTGAAATGAAAATTGAGTGATTTGTTTAAAAAAGGATATCTGGGCAGCAATTTTTAGAACTTAGAGGAAAGGTGTATTTTTCACCATTTACTTTCAGAATCAATCTGATGCCTAGATTTGACCTTCAAGATGCTTCTCCTAGTGCTGGGGCTTTTCCTGGCATTTCCTGGGCAGACTCCTTCACCAGCTTCCCCTGTGCCCTGGGTAAAGATGAACTCCAGCTTTTGGAGCCTGTGTCCATCAGTGTTCAGGGAAAGGCCCCAAATACTTGAGCTCGATACCATTGGGCAATTCTAATAGTCTCCAACATAGCTTAGCCATTTAATTTATTTCTCACTTTCTTACCGTTCAGTAGCCTCTGATTCGAAGCTTTAATTTTCTTTGTCCTGCACCCCAATTGGATAGTAAGCACCCAGTAAACAACTCATCTCAGGCTTCCTGCCAAGCCTCATAACCAAAATCAACTTCCTGAATCAAGAATTGGATGTCCCACTGCTCAAAAATGTCTTCTCCAACATCCAGTTAGCTACATGTGGTCCCTGCCAATCACTGCTAATGTGAATTACTTTGGTCAGACAATCACATGCTCCCAGAAAGAGAATTAACTAAGAAAAATGGCTGAGCGTCATCCCATGCACCGAGAGGTCTCTGGTTCGACCCCCAGTCAGGGCACAAGCCTGGGTTCCGGGCTCAATCCCCAGTAGGGGGTGCGCAAGAGGCAGCCAATCAATGTTTCTCTCCCTCTCCATCTCCCTTTCTCTCTGTCTAAAATCAATAAAAATATATTTTAAATAAATAAAAAAATAAATAGCAATGAACATGTCCTTGAGTGAGGATTAAAAAATTACCCCCCCAAAAAAAGTTACTAAAAATTCTAAAGATAAGGTAGGGGACTTGATACTAAGAGCTTAAGACGAGGTGAAGAAAAGAGTCTATGGCCCACTGTATTTCTTTCAACAAACACCACGGAGCAGCCCTTGGTTAGGATCCTGCTGAGTAGGAACTACATCACTGATGTTTTTATCTTTCTCTTCCTCTCTCTGAAATCAATAAAAACATACTTAAGGAAAAAAAAAAAAAAAGGAATTGGCACTATTGCGAAAGTGCTAATTGTCATCCTGACAGAGAAACAACAGAGTTCATCTTTCACTTTCTTTTTAAACTTAGTTATTTTTACTTATTCTATTTTTCTCTACCTGATAGTACATGGCTATCACAGTATAAAAAATATAGGTTAAGCCAACCTTTCCTCGCACGTGGCCCAGTCATCAGAGACAATCCTTGTTAGCAGGTCGTGTACGGTCTTCCAGACTGTAGACTGTCTGGTGGGGGTTTTTCCTGACAAATGGGGCCCTACTATGTAAATTGTCTCACAACTTGCCATGTTTTCCCCCTTAATCATGTGCCTTCATGGTCTCTTTAATAAGTGATTTTTATAAGAAACAAGTCAGTGACGTTCAAGGGGCCCTTTCCCCACCTCTGCCAAGTGCCACGCTGTGCCTGAGGTTCGCTGGAAATTCCTGATCCCGGGCTCCTGCGTTTCCCACCTTATAGTTACACCACTCGCTCGGCAGTGTCTCTGGGCTCCCGCCTGTCTGCTGTGGCCACGTGAAGGAAGCAGAGTCGTCTTACTGTAATCATTTGAGGTTCTGGGCATTTTTCTGTGCATCAAATCCAGTAACACAAAACAGAAGAAAACCATTATGCCCCAAACCCAGCTATTTATCTCTCCCACACTGTATTTTCTGGGAAAGGGAGACTGGTAATCTGGGAAAGGGATTGGCCAGGATCCTCAGCCAGGTCCGACAGCCATGGTGGGCAGGGAGGACTCTGGGCTCCCAGCGGGGCCACCCCGGGCACGTGGGAACCTTTGCCCAGTGATTAGAACAGCACAGACGTGACCAGGCTTTTATCTCGTATCTCGGTTCCATCACTAACTAGCTCTGAAACTTTGGTTCAAATACTATCTGTACACCTTACTCTACTCATCTAGAAAATAGATGAGTAGATAGTAAAAACTATAGCTATTTTATGGGATTTTTGTTAAGCCCAAGTGAGAGAATACATAAAAAGTTCTTGACTCAGTGCCTGCATGTAGTAATTCCTGAAGAAATATTAACTGCTGGGCGAGCTTTTCCCTCCCCTTCCTTCTCCTAAAATTCTTCTTGGTGGCTCCACCCCCTGTGTCTACCCAGAGAGTCACCTTCCCCAGCTCAGGCAAGCTTGCAATAGATGGGAATCTACTCCTGCCCCGAGCCTGGCTCTTCCCTAAGAGATGCTCCCTGGGATTTGCCTTCACTCCCCTTTTCTGGAAACTTTTCCAGCTTCCTCTCCACCCAAGTCCAAGCATCATTCATGAATCATCATTCATTCATTCAGTACAGATGTACGAGAGTGCCTGCTCTGTGCCAAGCACTGTGAGAGGTGATGGGGTAGAAAGAGACACAGTCCCAGCCCTGAAGGAGCCCAGCCTGGGAGGGGTCAGAGACTGGTAACCTGGCTATTACAATGCAGGTGGCAAATACGTGCTCTGGTGAGAAGGCATGCCCAACGCCTCACGGAGGGACATGCACACCAGCCTTGCCGTGGTTTCTCTGTTTTCTAGAAGATTTCTCTCTCTTCCAATCCTCCTATTGAATTTTTTATGTCCTCAATTACCTTTTTAATTTCCAAGACACCTTTCTTGTTCTAATTATTCTTATCTAATAGTAGTTCTTTAAAAGTGTATAGAAATTAGCCAGTAATGTACATTTGGACCAGGACAGATTGTAACAACCTGAGCAGGAAACCTAGTTAGGAATATCCCAGCCTCTCAGGGTCAGGTCTTCGGTAAGATCCGGAGACAATGGGCCAAGCTGATAGACAGTCACTTGACCCCTGACTGATTGCATCGATACTACTGCTGTCTGCGGTTGGAGGTCATGGTTTCGGGTGGTGAGCGACATGGTCTGTACTTTCAAGATTTCACTGACAAATAAACAACGAAAGACAGCACCACGGGGTAAGCTCCACGTACATCGGTATATGGATTGATCAGGAAACCACTGAGGAAGAAACTGGGAAGGAGGAAAGGGCACAGCAGAAAAGGTGGTTTTATGGCGGAGTCTTTGAGAATAATAGGCAGAAGGGGCCGAGGCAGTGACGAAGGGGGAACAGCATTCCTGGCAGAGAGAGGCCATTATTAAATCAGAGGTGTTAAAGGGCTTAGGGCCTGTTGGAGACCCTGTGGGAAGCTCTGTGACTGTGACTGTGACTGTGACTGTGACTGTGACTGTGACTGTGACTGTGACTGTGCCTGGGAGTTCGCCAGGCAGGGAGGACGGGGAGAGGGCGCTGGCGGGAGGTGAGGCTCCGGAGGGGTGGATTAGTCTGGACTGCGCAGGGAGAGCCTCACCTGTCATGCTGAGGATTAGGGCTTTATGTTTGTGGTTCTTAAACACTTAACATGGACCTTTTTGAAAGTATGAAAATTACGGACCTTCTCGCCCCCCAGAATGCACACACACACACACACAGTTTCAGGGCCGAAAGGAGCCGAAGCCCATTCTGTTCCTCGAGTGGGGCAGCGGAGCAGCCCCTGAAAGTCAGAAGCAGGAAGGTCACGCTCAGATGGAGGACTGGGTTCCGGCGTGTGTGGCTGTAGCGTCACCTCTGGAGCCACCTTCACATGCCCACAGCCCTCCTGGGATTTCGGTGGCAGTCGAGGTGGAGAGCTCTGTGCAAGCCCTGAGGTGTCCCACATTGGCAGTCACACGCTCCATGACCTCCGCCCGGGCCCGGTCCAGGGCAGCTCTGACCTAGGGCCCGAGGGGAGCGGTGTCAGTGCATGCATGCCCAGCCTCCCTTGTTCCAGGCCACTGTTCCTCTAGCCACTTCCTGCCTACTAGAACATTCCAAACTCTCACAGGCTGATACCCCCATCCCATTCTCTTTTTACACCATTAAAAAAAAAAAATCTTTAATATGTAGTGGCTGTCAAGAGGGAAAGGAAGTACTTGCTTGTGCTCAGTTGGCAATTACTAGCAAGACACCTTAAATTTTTTTGTATTACTTAGACTAAAAAGTTTAAAATATAAACTTTTAAAATAAACTTGAAGTTACTAATTGTAGTGATCATTTTTAAGGTCCATAAATGTTGAATCACTATGTTGTACACCTGAAACTAATATAATATTGTTTAACTTTAATTAAAAATGATAAAATAAAATAAAACATTTTAAAATGTAAAACAAATATTAAATTGGGGTTAACTATTGAAAGAAATTAGAACCAGAATAGCTAAAGTTCCTAAAGGTGGGATTAAAAGTTAAGGAATTTAAAAATCAGTTTTAATTAATCAAGTGTAATGCCATGTGCCCAGTGCTCCATTATTACATTCTCTACAAAGGCCAAAGATTCAGAGTATGTGCTATGATCCTAGTTTATGTAAAAAAGGGAAACAAATGTCAAGTCCTACTTTTGAAAAAGTGTAACTCCTCCTGGCCCCAGGGTTGAAAATGGTTAAACATTCTGCAGGACTAGGAGACCAAAGGCTTCCAAGTTAACTCAGGTGTTTGTTTTCCCAGTGGTTAATTCTTTTATTTATTAAATTTGTTGGCGTGACATTGGTTAATAGCATATATAGGTTTTCTCAGTTGCAGGCTCGATCTCCGGCCCTGGTTGGGGCACCTGCGGGAGGCAACCAATCAATGTGTCTCTCTCACATTGATGTTTCTCTCTCCCCCCACCCCCCCTTCACTCTCTCTGAAAAGCAATAGAAAAGATATCCTCAATGAGGGTTAAAAAAAAAAACTATATATATATATACAGGTTTCAAGTGTAGATTTCTATGATATATGTATATTGCATTGTATGCCCATCACCTGAAGTAGTCAGATCATCTTCAGTCACCATATATTTGGCTTCCTTTACCCTTTAATGAAGTGGTTAATTCACTGAAAAGAAAATTAGGAAAAACAATTCATAACTATGACCTTGACTTTTCTGTGAACCTATGGCTGTGACATTGTGTAGATAGAGCCAGAGTATGGAAATCCATGGGCTTGCTTAAATACAGGCATATAAGAGAAATTGAATTTGGGGCTTGAAAGTAGGAAAATGTGCCAAGACAAATAACATTATTGAAAAGAAATCGAGCGGTCTTTCTATTGCTTTTTGACTCTGTGATACAGGAAACCCACATTTTGTGGTCTCTGCGCATCTCCAGAGAATATCACGACCAGGAATATCTTGGGAGAGGGGAAAAAGGGAGAAGGAGATTAGGGAGGGGCAGAAAGGAAAACACAATGGGGAACTTTTAAAACATTTAAGGGGATTAATGGGGAAACGGGGGGATATCTGTAATACTTTCAACAATAAAGATAAATTTTAAAAAATAATAAAATAAATTTAAATTTAAAAAAATTTTAAAAAGCATTGTAGACTATTTTGTTTTCATTGTTGTTCTATTTATGTTTTGCTTTGTCTTGTTTTACAAGACTTTCTCATAGACATTTATAGAATGACTTTGTGAAAAGAACTCTAGTACTAGAGAGAGAGGCTGAATAAACATATAATCAGTCTGTGGTAGGGTCTAAGTTTCTTCTTCTAGCACTTTAAGCATGTTGGAATCACCAGGAGAGTGTTATAAAAGATTGATGCTTGGATCTCCCTGCTATAGATTCTGATTTAGTCTCCAGCATGACCTGGATATCATGATTTTGAAGATCTTCCCATGCAATTCTAAAATGCAGCCAAAATTGAGAACTGTGGTTTTTAATCACTACCTCATATATTAATGTGCATACGAATCACTGGGGATCTAGTTTAAAAATAGATTAGAATTCAGTAGGTCTGGGATAGGGCCCAAGGTCTGCATTGCTAACAATCTCCTAGGTGATGCAGATGCTGCTGGTCTAAGGACCACACCTTGGGAACCAATGGACTAGAGATCTCTGAGGTCCTTTTGAGCTGTTAATACTCCTTCTACAAGGTTATGGGATTTTATGCCCTTAAATATCATTCAATTAGGACTCAGACAGCTCTGAGCATTATGGTATGAGTAATGGGTGGACTATTATGCTGCCAAGAAAAGTTATGCTTATGAAGATTATATAGTAATAAAGGAGGAAAGTTTATGTCATGATGGGAAAAAAAAGTGACAGAAAAAATTATATGCTCACAAATATGTCAAACAAGTAAAAAATGTATAGAAAAAACTGGGAAGAATTGTCAAATGTCAATAGTGATCTTGATGTGGATATTTTTATTCTATTTTTATAATTTTTGAGTATTTCATAATGAACACAAATTTTTTTTTTAATGCTTTTATTGATTTCAGAGAGAAGAAGGGAGAGGAGAGAGAAACATCAATGAAAGAGAGTAATTGATCGGCTGCCTCCAGTGCACCCCCTACTGGGGACCAACCCTGCAGCCCAGGCATGTGCCCTGTCTGGGAATCAAGCCCTGCTCTCCTGGTCATAGGTCGACATTCAACCACTGAGCCACAATGGCCGGGTGAACAGCAATTATTTTTATAATGAACAAAATCATTTCAAAAGAAATGCCTAAACATTTGCAAGTTAAAATAATAGTATAGTTATTATATTATTTTTATATATAGTTTAATATAGGTATATTAAACAATTATATGTATATAATTTTGTATTTATATCTGCCTTTGTTTTACATTTTTCCCAGCTTTTTTGGGATATAATTGACATGTAACATTGTGCAAGGTTAAGTTGTATAATGTGATGACTTGATATTGCAATTTTGACTATCACAATAAAATTAGTTGACATCTCCATCATCTCACATAATTAACTTTTTTGTGTGTGTGGTGAGAACATTTAAGATCTTTTCTCTTAGCAACTTTCAAGTATATAATACTGTATTAGTAACTATAATCACCATGCTGTACATTACATCCCCAAAACTTATTCATCTTATAACTAGGTTTGTATCTTTTGACCAACATCTCCCAGTTTCCCCTAGCTACTTATAACCACCATTCTACTCTCTGTTTCTATTAGTTTGGCTTTTTTAGATTCTAAACATAAGTGACTTAATTCAGTATTTGAATTTCTCTGTCTGACTTATCTCACTTAGTATAATGCCCACAAGTTTCATTCATATTGTTGCAAATGGTAGGATTTCCTTCTTTTTATGGCTGAATAATATTCCATTGTATGCACCACATTCTCTTTATCCATTCATCTATTAATAGACAATTAGGGGGCTTTCATAATATTTTATATTAATAAGTACAGCCAGCATAAATCTCTCTAATAGATAAGAAAATCTAAAAGAGACAGAACAGAGGCTGAAACTGGTCTCATTATCATAATGTGGTTCTTTCCACTAAAATATTTTATCTCTCTGTACAAAATGTCATCTTTGTCCCAAACAAGATGAACCCAAAGAGGTTTACCCCAAAACACATTATAATTTAAATGCCAAAGGTCAAAGAGAGAATCTCAAAAGTAACAAGAGAAAAGCAGTTAGTTACCTTCAAGGGAGCTCCCATAATACTGTCAGCTGATTTCTCAACAGAAACTTTGCAGACCAGGAGGGGTTGGCACAAAATATTCAAAGTGATGAAAAGCAAGGACTTATAGCCAAGATTATTCTACCCAGCAAAGCTATCATTTAGAATCAAAGGATAGATAAAAAGCTTCCCAGGCAAGAAAAAGCTAAAGGAGTTCATTACTACAAAACCAGTATTACAAGAAATGTTAAAGGCTCTTCTTTAAGAAAAAGGAAAAATAAAAATAAAAAATATAAATAATAAAATTGTAATAAATATAAATACATATCTACCAACAATTACTTTAAATGCAAATGGGCTAAATGTTCCAATCAAAAAGCATATAGAGGCTGAATGAATTACAAAACAAGACCCTTACATATAGTGTCTACAAGAGACCCACTTCAGATTGAAAGGAGCACACAGACTAAAAGTAAAGGGATGGCAAAAGGTATTTCATGAAAATGGAAACAAACAAACAAATACCAGACAAAATAGACTTAAAACAAAGGCTATATAACAAGAGGAAAAGTAGGGCCCAGCAAGTCCACTTCTGGGTATTTATTCAATGAAACCCAAAACACTAAATCAAAAAAACATATGCATCCATATATTCATTGCAGTATTATTTACAATTGCCAAGATATGGAAGCAACCTAAGTGTCTATCAAAAGATGAATGAATAGAGAAGAAGTGGTATATATATGCAATGGAATATGACTCAGCCATAAAAATAATAAAACCTTGCCATCTACAACATCATGGATGGACCTAGAGGGTATTGTGCTGAGTGAAACAAGTCAGACAAAGGAAGACAAATGTCACGTGGTTTCACTTATATATGGAATCTAAAAAACAAATGAACAAGCAGTACAGAAAGAGACTGACAGATACAGAGAACATTTTGATGAATGCCAGATGGGAGCAGGTTTGGGGGGATGGGTGAAAAGGTGAGGGATTAAGAAGTACAAATTGGTAGTTACAGAATAGCCATGGGGATGTAAGTACAGCACAGAGAATATAGTCAATAATTAATAACTACATATGGTGTCAGATGGGTACTTGATTTATCGGGGTGATCGCTTAGTAAGTTATATAATGTCTTATCACTGGGTTGTATAACTGAAACTAATATTATATGTCAACTGTAATTGAAAAGGATTTAGTTTTAAAAAATGTCACCTTTGTGTCTATTAAATAACTCAGGGAGCACCCCAAATTGTAACTAATCGTGTGAGACAAGGGAAAGATGGCTAGGAGACCTGAAGTCTTACATAAACTTGCTAGGTAATTGGCACATTGTGCAAATTCTCTGAAGCCTCATTTTTCTTTGGTAAAATGGGTATTAATAAAAATGCCTACTTCAAGTCATTATGAAGATGAAATGAGATAGCAGGCACTCAGTAAGTGACAACTTGTGTAACCTCTAAAGGTTTTGGTTTGCTCATCAAGGAATTAGAGAGTAATCTAGAAAATCTCTAAGGACCTTTCTGATTTGCAAGGTTAGAAAACTCTACTTTTTGGAAAATTGCTTGGAATTTCTCTGGATATCAAACAAGGTTCTACTGTACCAGGCAGCCAGGACAAAAACTGAGTAACTCAGAGAAGCTCACAGTCAAATAATTCAATACAGTATGATATGTGCCATAATATATATATATAATGAGATATATATATTATGAGATTATATATATTATGAGATATATATATAAAGTACTATAAAGGTCTAAAAGTGGATATAGTAGAGATGGTGATAATGTGGGTCTTGAGAGAGAAGGGGAGAGAAAGGCATTCAGGCAGAGGGAAGCCCATGTGCAAAGACTTGGAGATACAAAAGAAGCCTGCATGTCTGGTCTGGCTGAGCTATAGGTGGGAGGAGTATATTGGAGATGAAACCTGGACCAATACAGTTTAGGGAGAAACTTTTTGGCTATAATGAGGACTTTATGATAAAATCTTTGAACCAGGGAGTAATATAATCAGATTTGGATTTTAAAATTAACTCTAACAGTGGTAAGGAAGATGATCTGGAGGAAGGGAGGTAAGGTGAGAGGCTATGACAATAATCCAGGCAGTCAGGCAGTGGTGACAAAGAAACACAGAAAAGTGTATTAGAAAGACGGATATACCTTAATGACTAAGGTGCTGGCATGGGCAGGGAACAAGGAGAGGAGGAGTTCACGAATGCTTGTGACCCAGACAGAACATGCAGGAGGAGCAGAACTGGTGTGGGAAATGCTAATACATTCGGTGTGTAGATGGAGCATCCAGGAAGACTGCAGATTTGTGGATATGTGGACCTCTAAGGCTGGAGGGAGAGAGACTGCAGAATCTGTGTGCCAGTGGTGAAGTAATGGGTGGGTCAATGCTTGTCTCTGAAAACACCAGCAATTTTAGAGGTTTCCATGGCAGCATGTGTCCAAATGTGAGCCAAGGACAGCCTTGCCTGCATCAGAGCCCCTGGCGCTGGGTTCTATCCAAGGCCCTCACAGACAGAACCTGAAAGTATGAGAGATGAGCAACTCCGTGTTTGCTCTAAGAAAAGGAGCCCTTTGAAAAACCGATGAACTATACAGACACATTTCCATCCAATAGAAATATATGAGCTGCGTTGTAGTTTTAGTTTTTCTAGTAGCAGTATTTTAAAAAAAATAAAGAGAAGCTGGTGGGAATAACTTTAATATTATATTTTAGTTAGCCTAATATATACAAAATATTGTACTTTCAATATTAATCAATATAATAATTATAAATATATTTTTCATTCTTGTAATCACTCTAAGTCTTCAAAATCCAGGGGGAATTTTATACTTACAACACACCTCAACTGAGACCACAATATATGTAGTGCATTAGATGGCGTAAACATTCATACCTCCCACTCCCCTGCCCTGAAAAATATGCGTACACACAGCACTTTCTGAGAATTTCTGGGGATGCCCATAGCTCCTGAAGCCTATTTACACTTGATTAAGAACTCCTATTTTTAGGGTCTTCGGGTTTTTTGAGACTGATCCTGAAAATAGATGGCTTTCTTCAATACTGTGAGGTTTAATTTTAAATATTTTAGTCACAAAGTTATGAAGTAACATGCACTGCAGAGTGATAGGAATTTACTTTTGCGCATAGAAGAAAGAAGTAAACAAATCATTTTGTTTTATAATTCTACAGTAGACTGTCTACTCAAGAGATGTATTTTTACCTTCCCTGGTGGTTGCAGACTTATTTTATTAACCCTGTGGATATTGTTTCTAGGCCAGACAGAAACAAAGAATTATGAGCATTATTTTCCAGGTGGATACTTTTAAACACGGTTTTTAATCTAGTGAATTTTTAAAATTGGTTTTGGTGGTTTCCTCTCCCCTTGTTGTGGTTATATACATATTTTAAAGAAATGGCCCGAGGCACTGCTCCCTACCCAAACTCCTGTGTGTTGCTGTAAAGCAGCGCCCTTACAAAGGATACCTCTTCCCGAATCTCAGAATTATTTTTAGAGGCAGATTCATGTTGTATTCGAAAGAATGACCCTTTCTGTAATTGGCCGTTGGGATGATTTGGTTGTGGTCTTACATAATTATAGACCCGTGCCAATGGTCTAAGGGCCATCAGCATATTTCCAAGGCCTCTAAATCAAGGGTACTTGGTTAATTGCTCACAGGTGTTTCCTCGTGTTTACGAATTCATGCACTCTGAATTATACAAAACTTGGCAGAAGGAAGGGCCATACGGCCGAGGAGTTTCTTAGATTTATCAGCTAATTAATCAGGCAGGGTAAGGATTTGGCTACTCTGTTGAGGGAGCTTAGCATTTGGAGTACAACTGGGGAGTAACCTGTTCTTTTGAAGGAGAGTTTAAGAGAGAACGAAAGGAAACAGACGTTAGTAAGCTGCTGCTGCTGCTGCTACAGGCTCATCCTCTTCTGGCTGCTTTGTGGAGTTAAGTCAGCTGCGCCTCTGCAAAGACGTGGTGCTAGATTCTAAAACAAAATGGGCTGCATTGGGGTATTCATTTTAGTTTCGAAATCTGTATATAAAGTATAAGCCACATTGTTGATTCTTCTGATTAGAAATGATCATCATTGTTGGGGCAATGGCCTTGGAAAATGTGGAAATGCTGATGAGAAGATTCCTGCACTGGATTTGTTTAAAATTTCATCCTAAACAAGCTATTCTGTGGCATTAGTCTGTGGTATGATATGAGCCCAATTATGAAAGACTGGTAAGAATTCATGCAGCTAAGAAAGCTTGGTATTCAGGGAGAATGTTACCAGAATGCGAAGAACTAAGCAGAGGGTGGATGGGTATGAGGCTGGAGACATAGAGGTGACAAACTCCGGGGACATCTTTTCAAAGATGTGGGAGTCTTAGTCTTGTTTATAATCTGAAGGGAAAGAGCCAATAGAAAGGAAGAGATTAGAGATCTAAGCAGGTTTTAGAAGATCTTAGAAGACATGGGTAGGAAGGACAGAGTTGAAGTGTTGTCCTGAAAGAGAGGGATGCCTCCCCCTGCGAGACTGGAGGGCAGGGCAGGGTGAGGGCGCGTGGGGAAGGCTTGTGAGCGGATAGGAACTGGAGATATTTGTGCTTTACTGCCTCCTATTTTCTGATGAAGTCGGAGTGAAGTTATATGCTTAAACGCAGTGGTTCTAATCCTTGGCTGTACACTGGAATCATCTGGGGAGCTTTAAAAAATACGGATGCCTGGATCCACTGCCAGAGAATCTAATATAATTGGTCTGGGACACAGCCTAGGCACTGGGGCTTTTACAAGGTCCTGGGGTGATTTTCGTGGGTTGCCAAGGTTGAGAACTACTGATTTCGACTAATGGAAGAGGGCTGAGGAAAGTATTGAGGAGGTTTGAAACAGCTGCTAGGGGGATAGAAAAGGGAGCTGAGGGTGAGCAAAATAACTGTGAGGCAATATTAAAGACAAGTGAGTCTTACGATCATAAATTTGTGACAGCCCCAATCTGATAGGGCTGATTTTCCCCCCGGCAGCAGTGTTATATCAGTGAAGGAGGCTGGTTGTGGGACAGGTCCCGAGGTAGGGGTTACACAGGCTCGAGGGAACCAAGGGATGGGGTCGTATCCATGCAGTCTAGGCTGGGTTTGGAAGGAAGTGAGGCAGGGATCAGCCCGGTCCAATTCCACCATAATCCTCCACATGGACCAAAAAACAATCGAGTAAACAAACCCCTGGGAGAAGCAAGGGGACCACCCACTCCACCACTTATGTAACTAATTGAATGACCTAGAGGTGACTGTATGTGCTATGAATATGTATGACATTGCATGTCAAGAACTCATTTCATGCCTATCCCTGTTTGAAAATCACCTTTCATGCCCATGAAATAAAAAGCCAGGACATGCTTTATGATGGGTATGGCTTTCCCATTTGTCATAGGAAGCTTCTCCCAAATCACAGGAGAGCTGTTTGCTAGCCCCTCATTTTCCACGGGGATGGGAGGCTTCGCTCCCGCCAAGGTGCTGACCTATTATTGAACCGTTTACATGTACACAGTGAGTCATCGTTCTGGCAGAATGCCCTGCTCTCCACACACATTTCTACCTGCCTTTGGAATGTGGGAACACTGACCTTGTATGTGATATGATAGCCTGGCAGAAAAGTGACTCCGTCCGAGATTTTACTACCAGACAGCTAGGGGGAAGGGAGGGCAGGAGGGGAAGGGAAGGTGGAAGGCGGGGAGAGCAGTGGCAGGGGCTGTAGAGAGAAGAGAATGGTGACCGAGAGGAACCAAATACCATTCTTCCATCTGTAATAGTCCTCAATACGGGAATCCTGTTTGGGTAAAGCTCAGTAAGGCAGAACAGTGTCTCCGTGAGAACACCAACATGAATATATGCCTATTATGTAAAAATCACTTAATATGATGCATGTATCTGTTTGAGACCTTGGTCAAGTTACCTAACCTCCATGTCCTTAAAAAACAGGGGAGGTAATAATATTACCCATCTCACAGGGTTGTCATAGGGACTAAATGAGTAATACGGCTGGAACATTTCTGGCACATAATAAGAGAGCAATAAATGTTAATTGTTATAATTATTTTTTATACAATTATTTTTATAGATATTAGGCAGCTCTGAACTTGAGGACCTTAAACTGCCTTTCCTAATCTATTTTTCTTAAACCTGTTTTCCCCTCTGTGAAAGGGAGGTAAAATCATCTGGTCAACAAGTACCTAAATTTAAGGGAATTAGAACACGCACACACTTTAAACTAAATAACTCACTCAATGTGCAAATGCATTACACTGAGGATCCATTTATTCACAAGTGTTTTTTGAAGATGTATTATATGCCTGCACTGAGCTAGGATATACTGTCCGCATAGACCCCATAGTCTGCGGAAGTTAGGCATTACATGGGACACAAGAATAATAGACTATTATACTATAATTAATATGAAAATTCACAATTGTGGTGAGGATTTTGAAAGAGAAGAACCAGTTGGTATGTTTGAGAATAACAATGGGAACTACATTAGTCTGGGTATAAAACTTTTCTGAGAATTGACATTTTGTTAAGACCTGTCTGAGGATGAAAAAAACTAATCATTGCCTGGGGGAGGGGGCAGGGAGAGGGAAGAAGGAGGGACATTTCCAGATCATTTTACATGCCACAAAAGAAGGCAGTTAGAGTTTAGGCTGCTAAGGAAAAAGCGGCAAGAGAGCTAGACCTGCATTAAGGAATTTGGGACAACAGACAACTTGCTCATACTCACTTCTTTAAAAGGTCGCTCTCATTCCTGTGAGTAGAACAGATTGGGGAGAGGCAAGTGGGAAAGAAGAGAGACCAGGTGAGAAGTTATCTATGAGTGGTCCAGCAAAGAAATGAAGGTGGCTTGGGGAGACAGTTGTAAATGGGGATGGGAAGCAAAATAGGCAGAACCAAAATATATTGTGGAAGGGAAATTGACAGGACTTGGTGATGGGTTGAATGTGAAGGGTGAGGGCTGAGCGCTGTCTAGAACGACTCCCAGATCTCTAGCCCAGGATCCTAGGGAGATGGTGTAGCCACTGATGACAGTGTAGTCTGTAGGAGGAACAGGTTTGGGGAGGAAGATGATTACTTCCCATTTGTTTTCCAAATCATTTCATTGAAATGCAAATTATTTTAATCCATTGCGATCAGTAAATAATTATAATATGATGATAAAAGGATATTTTATGAAGAACTGACAAAAGTTTCACCTGATGCAGATATATACACTTATATTGTCAAGGAAGTCCAGATGATCCCTGGGCTCCCTATGCTCGTAGAATTTTAAATCACTGGCTGTTCTCTGGCCAGGTGGCTCAGTTGGTTGCAGCATCATCCCATACACTGAAAGGTGGTGGGTTCAATTCCCCATCGGGCCACATACCCAGGTTGGGTTCGATCCCCAGTCTGGGCACATATGGAGATATCCAATCAATATTTGTCTCTTGCATCAAGGTTTCTCTCTCCCTTCCTCTCTCTCAAATCAATAGAAAACATATCCTCAGGTGAGGATAAAAAAAAAAAAAAGTAAATAATTGGTTGTGAGGCAAAATACATAATCATCCAGTGGTTTAGCACCACCTTGACGGTTACTTCAGCAACATTTAAATTAAGATTACAGCTCTGTGCACAAAACAGAAATTTCTCATGATACAAGTTCTAAAACTTCCTGGTTTAGATTCTGTAAGACAAAGAGTTTTCTTTCATTTATGTTAAAAACACAAATATTCACAGTATCTGTACGAAAGCAGAGCAGCCCTGGCAGTGGTTAGAGCATTGGCCCGTGCAACCGAAGGGCCGCAGGTTCGATTCTCAGTCAAGAGCACATACCTGGATTTTGAGTTCGTTCCCCAACCCTGATGTGTTTCTCTCACATCGATGTTTCTCTCTCTCTCTCTGCCCCCGCTTCTCTCCCTCCCTTCCACTCTCTCTGAAAAACAATGGAAAAAATATCCTCTGGTAAGGATTAGGAAAAAAAAAAACACAGAAAAACGAAAGCTGAGCACTATGAAGGAACACAATATGAATATTTGTGTTTTAAACACAGATGCAAGAAAACTCTTTGTCTTACAGAATCTAAACCAGGAAGTTTTAGTACAGAACTTGTATCATGAGAAATTATTATTTACTTTTATTATTATTATTATTATTTACTTTTAATAAATACATAGGAGGCCAGGGCTCAACAAGTGACCAACTGCTACAGTAGCCCTTCCACAAGCATTGCCTGTGGGTGACTGTTTATTAAATAAAACAGCTGGGCTTTGAGGTATGAAGGACAGGAAGAAGAGACGAACAAGGGGGACACAAGTGGCAAAGAAGAGGGGAGGGTAAGGGAGAGAAGAAGGAAGGAGAGAGGCGTGGGAGGGAGGGAGAGTGGAAAGGAGAAAGAAAAGGTAATTCTGACTCACTTCTCATGAACCTGAAGCCACTACATAAGGAAAAGACAGCATTTGAAAGCATTGTCATAAAAAAGACAAGAAAGATTTCTTCCCAAATCCCCTACGAAATAATCCTCCCTCCCAGCACCACCTCATAGCACCTTCCCTAACAACTGTTAAAGTGCCAGAGACAGATGGGAGGTCAGAGAATATTCCAGACTCAGAGCATAAAGGTTTATAGCTAATGGGCAATTTACGACTGGAACCTGGGACACAGATCAGCCCAGATGTTTGGGGAACTTCGTACTTTGCAACAGCTGGTTCACTGCACCTACCAGAATTACATCAGCCACTTTGTATACGTTTTGGAATATCTGAAATAATCTCGACAGCTGGATTCCACGTGTTTTCTTTAGGGATTTAACATTACTCCATGAAAAAAAGGAGGTGAAATGAAAGATGAACTTGAGAAAAATAGGCAAGGCTTTTGCATGTGACAACTGTATTCAGGTTGTCCCCAAAGGCATTCCCCTGTAGTCAACAGTGTCACCCAAACCCTTTTCACTTTCAGAGATGACCAGTAAATAGCTGTGTGATAAGGCAGGTTAATTCACCTTTATGAGCCCCAGGCGGCTCGTTTGTAAAATGAAGTGACGGAACTAAATGGTCTCCAGGAGACATCCAGGTCTGTCGTTGGACTTGAACTTGCCTCCCAGGGAATGCTGTGCTCAAACCGCATGGGAATTGGCTTGACTTGCTCGGTGGAGGTCATCCAAACCTGATTTCCACTCAGCCTGTTCTGTGAATTCTACTTTTAAGTTGGCCTGGGAACGTGTCCTCTAAAATTTACAGCTAGATGAAATAAACCTAACAAGGGCAGCTGCCAACAGTGACGTATGAAGGAAGTTCTGCACAGATAAAGGGGTCCTCCCCAGACACAAGACAAGTTCCACTGATCTGGCACATTGTTGTAGATCGGGTCCCGGGGCATAGGGGTGATTACCAGGTCTTTTTCCCTGAGAAAGGTGTGATTCTAACTTGGAAATGGATGAAAGAGCCCCTGTGTCCTTCTGTTCGGGACAAAGTTAGACACCAGTCAGCCATTTGCCTGGCCCTATTAAAGCAGGGCTTCTGGAACCAGCAGCTAGAGTTGTCATCTCTTCCTTCCTAAGACGTCACTCTTCCCAGGAAGCCAGCCTCTCTCTGGCTGGATTCCTCAGCCGCTGCAGGACCAGGCTAGACAGGGTAATGCTTAGATCCAGGCCACTGCCACTCCCACGGGCCTGAGCTATTTTCCAAGGGCTCCCACTGACCATGAGTGACCACAGCTGCTAAGGGCCACGGTCCCCAAGCCGTCTTGCAGACAGACATATTGTTGGTTGCAAGCTGGCACCAGCCTGAAAGAGCTGGGCAATGCATTCAAAATTGTCCTCAAGTTCTGACTTCCCCAGAGACAGTTCTGAAGTGGGAAGCAAGTGGTAAATCCAGGGAGAAGCTGACTCGCCAGAGTTTGCTGGGAGAGTCAACGCTGTTTGCTGCCATGGGGCTTTCGCATCACCACATTCCAGGGCTGGAGTATAATTACTTTAAACACAGAGTAGCATTTAACCACGCCACTGTTTATGTGCCCAAATCAGCACTCAGAGGAAACCAACTGCCTTTTAAACCTTAACTTTTCGATGTTGCCTCGACAGTGCATGTGACTTTGGCAGGGAAGAGAAGCCCGGTTATTTGTGCTTGGCGTCTGACTCCGAGGCTCTGAAGTGGTGTGTTGGATCCGGTAGCCTGCCCACAGTGGAGCTGTCTTGTGCTCTCTGGTCCCTCCTGCAAACCAGCTTCACATGGGGGCAGAGGTTTTCTGCCTCACCTTCCTGCTTGTTTTTCTCTAATAGTGATGAACTGACACAGGGTAACACACCAAGGCCAGGCTGTTGCCCAATAACATTTCCTTGACTCCACAGCACACTTAGATGCAATATTTCACTCACAGGACAGGCACCCAGGGGATTCTTTTAACAAGGCCTGCACATCCTGCCACTCCATCCTGTAGTTTGTTTAAGAAGATGGGTGTGTCTCCATGAAAGCTTAACAGAAAGGACTAAATCTACTGGATTACTTACAGATTCTTGGATCTCTAAATGAAAGAAGTCTTACACACCAAAACAATGACTTTTCCAAAGATAGAAAAACACACAAGAAACTTCCTTGCAACCTAGTCTAAGTAGGTCAATGTGATTACTGCCATCCCCCCACCCCCCTCCTCTTAAGATTGGGTAACAGAGATCCTACCAGGTTCAGCTGGGTCAGAAAGGCAATGAAGATGCTAAAGTTAGGCCTGAAAGCCTCCCACCTGGACCCGACCTGTGTGGTCACAGAGGTGAACAACAGAAATAGGGCGAGCATATAATTTATTATGCAAACCAGGACTGTTGTTTTTAGAATGAAAGGGGATTATTAAAATTTAAACAAGGCAACCAGGAAGCGTATCCAAGTCATTCTCCCGCAACCTCCATCAGCGGAGCCACATCTGGGTGAAGCATGGAGCGATGCAGGGAAAGCTTCACGCCCCTCACTGCACTGGTCCCTGTGAGTGCTGGGAGCAGCTGGGACGTGAGCGATGTAGGTGGGAGCGAAAGCCAGATTGCAACCAGGGAGCATTTCTATGTAACAGTCACTGGGAGCTCCCCTTAAGATATTTTAGGGAAAGTCCCGAATCTCCAAGGCTTCAGTTACCTATTGAGATTTCTTTCCTAAATGATTTTTCATTTGTGTACTTAATTTTGCATACATAATTTTTTATTCTTTTTCTTAAAGAGCATCCCTCTCCTCACCCCCTAACCCTCACCCAAGTTGTTCAAGCCTCAGATTCTTTACCTTGTGCTGAGGGCACCTGCCTAAGTGGGCAGTCTGGGGAGAGAAGCAAAGATCAACATTATTCCAACAGGGGGCAAATCGGACCATGTTTTACCCTTGCCACATTTATATCAGTAAAATTAGAATTAAATGGTCACAAAGGGCAACTCTAGAGAAGATAGTCAATCTCCCAGCTGGAGTTGAGGGTCATAGGTGAAAGAAAAGGGGCTCCTTCCTAGTCCTTGGTTATAGGAAGAAAAATAGGAGAAGATGGTTCATTGTATGTTTGTAAATTTCAAGTCCTTTTATAAGTTTCTACCAGTAGAGTGGTTTCCTGCCCTGGGGTTCACTCTGAGCTAATCCCCAACCCAGCTTCTGCTGCTCCCCAACCCCCAGCTCACACACCCTCTGCTCAGGCTCCAGGGTATTTGCTCCTAATCACAGCACCCTAAAGATTCATCCACACCAAGCTCTGGGAGTCCTTCAATCTAATTCTTTCTCTGCACTGACTCATGTTTGTGGCTTTGGCATTTGATGCTGTTTTCTTGGATGTACAATGAAAATAAATAATACCCAATCCTCAAAAAAAAAATAGATCGAATTTTAAAATCAGCTGTCCCTTCCGCACCTGTGAAAGCAACGTCTTAGGAGTGTGGAATGTGAGGAAAGAATAGGTGATTGTTCAAACAAAACAACACCAAAATGATCTTAGTGGAATTCCTGGTCATACTCCAAGAAATGCAATGAGAGGCTCTTGCTTTACCACCAGCGGGGTATATGGCAGAATCTCTGCCGCAAGGAGCAATGACTGTGAACCAGCCTGCCGTCCTGGTTCCCACTGCCAATCAAGAAAATGTCCTTTCAGATGGGCTCCTGAATTCCACGGGTGCAAATACTCAGATTCATCAGAGTGTGAAAACTAGAGCCCTGGCTGGTGACTCAGCCCTCTTTCAGCTCTGTCACCTTTCCTATTTTTGCAAAGGTGGCTTCTCTGATTAGAAAGCCTCTTCACATCTCCACCTGAAGCCTCCTTGTCACCCTTCAGAGTTTTCCCAGCTCTGGGTTTTCTGGAAGACTTCCTGACCATTGCAGTCCTCAGCACCTAGTTCCTGGCCACGTCAAGTACTCCACACTGTGCTTTCAAGATTTATCGACTTATCTGTCTCCCCCACGGGACTATGAGCCATCTGAATGTAAAGACTGTGTTTACTATGGTTGATGAATAAGTGAACAAGTGAATGAAAGCAAGAAGGCATTGTAGAGCCCTTCTAAGGCAAGAAATGTGTGCTAGTGGTTCTGGAAATAGGTTCAAGTAATTCCCTGTGAACATTATTCTGGTGTTTGCCAATGTAGAAACTGTTCCTCATTAGGAACACCATATAGGCAGTGCTACCCACAGGTACAGATAAGAGAAATTCCAGGGTCCAGGAGCCCTTGAGTGATATACAAGAGGGTACATTGGACTCTCCAATTTCTGAACCTTCCCTTTCAGTCTCTTTCATTCCTGGCTTTTAATACTGCTGCCTTCCTGAAAGCAAGATGAATTGGTAAGATGAGTGTGTATGAGAGTGTTATCCGGCATGGAATATATATCCCCTTAACTGGGAGCCTCTCCTGGGCTCCTTTTAGCGAGTAGATAGATGCAAACATGGCCAGTCGCTGCTTCCTTCCAGTCCCAGGAGCCCAGAGGGATGGTTTTCACCTGCCCGTCTAAACTGTAGCGCTGAGATAGTTTAATCTTTTATGCTCAGTAAGTTAGTAAAGTGATTTTTAGAGTCTAAATTAGAGCTGAGGGAGCACGGGAAAATTTGTCTGGGAGGCTAACTCGCCTTCTTAAAACTCACTAAAATAATTGCTCACCTCAGTCTTGCACAAATTAAAAACCGTATAATGAAACTAATGAAACACCTGAGAAAATGTTCAAGTTTTCCAGGTTGCAGGAAAATTGTAATTTTAAAATTACACTGTATCTAGAAACTATGCTTGAAACCTCTAAAGACAGTTAACACTCTCTCTCCTGTAATACTGAAAGATGCCAACATTGTCATAATTTAAAACAACATCATTTACTGCCCACCCTGTCTCCGGCATAGAATGAGTTAAAAAGGAGTGAACCGGCGGTTTGAGGGCACTTTCAATTACCAAAAATCAGCATTTTGAACTCTTGGTATCTTACTTCCAGCATTCCGCGTATTTAGAATGGGATGAATTTGCATGTGTTGAGTGCGGAGGTGGTTACATATATATTATTAGCTTCCCATTTAGCAGAAACTAATTCAGAAGAACTTTGATAATTTCTACTGTTGCAGTTTTAGAGAATAAATGACTGAAACTTGTCCCATAGCCCTTCTGGGATTCACCTTACTTTTTTTTTTCTTAATGAGGCAAAAAATAGACATATTTCTACCCATGACAGGAAGCAGTACCTGGATAGCTTTTCCCTGGACCGTGGCTAGAACGTCATTTCTTTAGGGTCATGATGAGCTGCCATAGGACAAGTCACTAGGGCATCCCAGTCTCTCTGCTCCCTAGCACAAGCCCCACCACGTCCACCAGGCAGGTGTCCGCTCCGTTCTTCAGCGCAGCTTGCCCACCCCCAGTTCCAGGCCTTTGTAGAGTGCTTCCCTCTTTCCTGTGCTTGCCCAAGTGGTGCCTTCTCTCAGGGTCACCAAGGCCTCCCTTCCCTGGACGAGGCCGCCCCATTCTCAGCGGCTCATGTCCATGTCTCTAAATTCCCCGGCACTTACGGTGCTTAAGGGAATCACTGTTCTTAGAATGTAATTCTGTCCTTTCCTCTGCGCCCAATTATGAGCCCCTGAAGAACAAAGTTTGTGTCTTATTTTGGGGGATCATCATATGCTAGGTTCGTGTGAGGCATTAAATAGGCAACTGACAAATGTTTGTTCAAGCTGCTGAAAAAATCATCTAATTCTCGGTGGCACTCCAAGGTTTGATGAAAAGCGAGATAATATGATGAAAAGCACTGGAATTTCGAGTCGGACAGAATTTTCTAATCTCCCTTGGTTCCGCTTTTGTTTTTCTTTCTCCCCACCCCCCACCCCCATATATAGGAATAAGACCTAACTGCCAAATTATCTGGATTAAAAGCAATAAATTGGAAAATACCAAGTACAGTGCCTTTTTTATAGCAGACGCTCAATAAATGGAAGTTGTTACTGGTTATATACCAAGGCCTGGAAAACGATTATTCTATTTTGTACCAGATTGTCCAACAGATGAGAGGGTTTCAAGATTTCTCTTATTGAAAGAAAAGACAACTATATTTGAACTCATGGGCAGAGAACTCTAGAGGGGAAGCGGGAAGGGCTGTAGTGTGTTACAGGCCTGTCTGTGTGCCTTTGTCTTTGCTTTTATCATCATCAGGGCTGGGATGGGGTTTCTGCACAGTAACCACAGCAGCAGCAACATCTTCAGGATGAAAGGTTGTAGAGTGGATTCCTCTGCAAATCATTCACTCCGTACTCAGGATTTGTCAGTCTTCTCTACTGCTCTGGCCTGATTTCAGATTAAGGAGATAAACAACTCTGAAACATATCAAAGAAAGATTTTTAAAGGAATTTGATATGTAATGATTTACCTTGAGTCAAATGACTAGTTTTAATTACTTAAAATATATGCCTTCTATCTGCCATGTGATAATGTTATTGATCCATAACCTCCTCTGTCTTTTCCTCAGTGGAACTGATGCCAAAATCTTTGAATTAAATGTAAACCAAACCCTCCTGGGAGCACACCCATGCCTTTCCCCTCCCTTCTCCCCTCCTTCCCCCCAGGCACCTTACCTTTACCTTCCTCTCTCCCAAGCTCCAAGGGCCCTTCCTTGGCCTCTATAACTTGTTTCCTAAGCCCATTTCTTCTATGAATTACTTCTTCTACCTCTGTGATTTTCTAAATAAATGTTCTCTTACATAAAATAAAAAAAAAGTACACCAAACCAAATTGCTAGTTAATTAGTTCTAACCTAAACATAAATGGCCCTTTTATTTTCAGCTACTTCAGTGATTTCCAACAAATGAAGAGTCTGAAATGTTCTGGCTGTCTGGAGGACCTATAGCTCAAATTCAGGTGAGTACCCTGTAAAAGAAAAGAGTTCTGTTCAAGAGTCTTATAATAACAATTTATTTTATAAAGCAAATCTACAAAGAACCAACTTGTTACCTACTCTTGAATGAGTCAGCTGCCCTTGTCCCCATGTGGCTTCCCCATCTGTAAAAATGAGGATGACAATTTTTTACTAGATGTAATCATGAAGTCTATGTAGAGGCATAGTGTAGTGATTGAGGACACAGGGTTTGGAGTCAGAAAGATCTGGGTTTGAATCTGGTTGTGCTGCTTATCAACTGTCACTGAGCAGAGAGACCTCTTTATGTCTTATTTTTCTCATTTGTAAAATGGGGGTGATTATTGGCCCTATCTCATAGAGTCACTGTGAAGATTAAATTAGGTGCTTGAAATATCACAAGAACTGAATAATTTTAGCTATTATTTTTAAAGTACCATATGCTTCTTATTTCTTTAAAAAAACAAAAACTATATAATTCAAAAATCCAAATTATTCAACTGGTAGATAGGTTTGGGAAGGTATTTTCAGTTTTAAGTACATTTTAAATAGGTTTTACTTTGAATAAGCCCCATGTACCAAATTATATGATATTTAGTTGATTTACACAATTTCTATAAATGCCTAGAATTGTAACCATCTGTATTAGGAGTGTATCCACATTTATCTGCATGGTAACAGTGCTCCTTCTCCCTTGATAATTTTACTGTGAAATACTGAGACTGTATAAAGTGAAAGGAGGAATTATTGAATTATCAAGTCCCGAACTAGTCAAACTTCACTATTCTTTGAGATTCTCACCCACGTTCATTTTCTTCATTAAAGTAAATTGCAAATTAATAATCTTAGCTTCTTAGGTGTATGTTTGTCAATGAGACCTAGAAAGAAGTTTTACATGTAACTGAAAAATAATGATTACAAGACAGGGTTTTCCTTGGTTTGAACTGTTGCATACAGGGGTTAAGACACTTCAGAAGAGGGTCAAGCCAGATAGGACACCCTGGTGCACAGATGACTGAGGGACTAGTGGATGGAGAAGCACAGCCCAGAGGAGATTGGAAATCGAGAAAAAGCAAGAATTCTGCCCTCTGGCCCAGACTCATTTCCATTTGTAGGCGCTCTCTTAACAAACTGTTTCCTGCCTGGAAGGTCCTCCCGTCTGAACTTGGAGCCTAAATACATTTTCAGAGCCAAATTAACAAGAGGGTGAAGAGATGTGGCAGCTATTATTTTTAGCAATGTTTTTAAGTGTGTGTGGTGGTGGGGAGTGAGGACCCAAAGCTAGGAATTCATTGACAGGTAAAACATATACAAATCTAGAAGTCCCAGCCTCCTTTTCTTGACCATGTTACAAGGGATTGAAGCCCAGTGATTAGGTTAGAATTAGCTCTGCAACATGATAGACCTTTTCTTACTAGGTTGATTTATTAAAAAGAAAAAAAGAAGAAGCAGGAATGGAAGAGAATGGGGCAAAGAGGCTACGGGTCAAGATAGGAAACGGCAGGCTATGCATACTGGGTCCTGGATCTCAAAGATCAGGCCGTGCAGGAGTCCTGCCAGCTCCATCCCCGATGCGGATGAACAGAGTAGCTTTGGGCCTGCTCACCTTCTCTCTGTGCCCTCCCTCCCATGGCTCCCATCACCCAACCCTGCTCCTCCCCTTTGCCCACTGTTCGTGCCTTACCCACGTGGGAAGCTGGAGCACCGGGTTGTTTACCATCAGTCACAGAGTGAGGCCCATCCGAGCTGAAAGGCAGACGCGTGCCTAGTTCCAAGGCCACAGCGTGGTTATGACAGCCTCCGCACCTTCCCGCAGCCGCTGTGGGTTTGGAGGTCATCTCGCGAATGACATTACAATAAGCATGCTTTTTAAAGAATTATATTGGGGTATAATTGGCATACCATAAAATCTATCCATTTTAAATGTACAATTTAATGATTTTCAAATAAACTTAGGGAGTTGTATAATCTAGTTTGAGCATATTTCCAGCATCTCAGAAAGTTCAATACTACAATCTAGTTTGAGAATATTTCCAACATCCCCAAAAGTTCTCTTATGCTTATTTTTAGTTAATCCCCATCCCTACCTCCATCCCAAGTGACAACCGATATCTCTTTCTATAGGTTTTTCCTTTTCTGTACGTTTGAATGGAATCATGCATCTGGCTTTTTTTTTTCTCACTTTTGGTTCTCGTTTCATTCATTTAACATAATATGCTTGAGTTTCAACCATGTTGTAGCTTGTATCATTAGTTTGTTCCTTTTTATTGCTGAATAGTATTCCATTGTTTACGTACCACTTGATAGACATTTGAATTGTTTCCAGTCTTTGCTATTATAAATAATGCTGCTATGAACATTCACATACATCTTTGTGTGGATATGTTTTCATTTCCACATGAGTAGAATAAGAGCAAAATTGCTGGATGGGATGATAGGTTTAACTTCTTAAGCAACTGCCCAATTATTTTTCAAAGTGAAACATATTTTACATTCCCACCAGCAATGTAAGAGGGCTCCAGTTTCTCCACGTCTTTGCCAACGCTTACTATTGTCTTTTTAATTATACCCATTCAAGTAGTATCATGAGCATGCTACAGTTGCCACAGTCCACTTACCAACTTGAAATAGGCCCTTTGATGTCAAGTAGAAAAGGAATGCCTAGCTGCTGTTTCTCATTTTGGCCTATTAGAATAAGAAAAGAAAAAATTAATAATAACCCATCACTTTATGTAGGCAGAGGTAGAGGCTTGGTCTTTTCCCTCCAGCCAATTGGCCAGCTGCTTCTCCTATACAACTCCTCCTCTGCTCCAGCAAATTTGAGCGGATCCCTTTAGGAAAGTCTCTTATGGCCCATGAGGTTATTTCAAAGAAAACAAACAAATTCAGAGAAGTTGTCTATTTTATATTTTCTTCCCAAAACAATGGGATTGGGTGATAAGTGATGCAGGCAGAGGAAAGAGAAGAAAGCAAAGAACCCAACTTTTGCCAACTTCCCACATGCTGGTTATGAGATAAGCATTTTCATATCATAAAATGCTCATAATCCTTGAGAAAGTTTTATAGTCACAATTTCATAGAGAAAGAAGTAAAGGCTCAGAAAGGTTAGGGAAATCGCATAAGGTCACATAGATGGTAAGCGAAGCTGGGATTCAAGCCCACTCATCTAGTTCGAAGCCAGTTTTATTTCACTAAGCCAACTGAGAAGAAATAAACAGAGGAGGAAGACTGTAATGACTGGGGGGGGGGGTCATGTAAATGTGGACTAATGAGAAAATATAACCATGAGGTTTTATAATGGTCCATTATTATGCCTAAATCATACTTCCAACAAGTATCTTGTGGTGCAGGCCTTTTGCTATTTCCACACTTCAGTGCCAAAGGCATATACGAAGTTCAAACCCTGGGGACTGAGAGCCCAACTGGCAGCATTAGAAGAAATGAGGAGTTGTATTTTCCCTTGTTGAAAGGCATTTTGATTTCTCCCTGCTGAGGAAAGATTGCTCATTCTGAGCGCTTGCCCAGATAGTGCAGAGAAAACCCACAGAGACGTTTTTACCATGCAGGGTGAGCCACCGAGAAGTTCCAGAATTAAACTGGTACATTTTTTGAGTAATCATTCGGCTTCCCTTGGGTAGGTGGAGTCTTTACTGATGTCATTCCGCCCACCACACACTAGCATCCCTGCGCGGTGGCGATAACAGCAAGGCACAGGCGGAGTGCGACATTTAGAAGGAGTTACAGGGCACTTGGAGGCACCCTCTCAGAGAAACGCCTTTACAGGTTTCACCGTGGAGGCCTCCTTAATTCTGTCTTTAGGAATATTTGATCTGTGTCCCTCACTCCATTCCTCCCCCCACAAATGTTTATATGGTCATTATGAAAGAAAAAGTGATAGCTCGTGTTTAGGACATCTAGTTTCAAGAGAAATGACACTATTTCCCTTTAGTTCTTCTATCCCTTAGAGCATTAAGTTAGGGGTTGTTCATGTTTAGGTTGGAAATGTGGGTAAGAGGGGGGACAGGAGATGAGAATATGAGTAATATACTCTGAATTTACTTTTTCTCTAACAGCAGGCAACACAAATTCTGGTAATTAGGGATTGTTTGGATTTTTACCAATTAAGTCTTCAAATTTTAGGGCTTTAAGTTAAATCCTGTCTCTGGCAGTAGCTTGTTACTCAGATCGTATTATGTACTTAATAGCACTTATCTTTGAATGGGAATAAAAATACCAGTTTTATACCATAGATCTAAGAGTGAGAAAAAAGTAGCAAAAGTGATTACAAGGTATTTGCTAGAACAAATTCTTATTGTAAATTATTATTACTAAAAGCAATAATAATAGCACATATGCACTTCCCAAACTATGTTCCAAAAGATGTTAATGAAATGAACTTGTATAATAACTAAGTGCAACGTGTGGAATGTGTTTGGACCTGGATTCCAATAGACCATTTCGCAAAGTGGAAAGTTTGAAGGGTAAGGAATTATTATTCATTTCCTCAGGTGCGATAATGCTCTCTGGTTATATCACAAAATTCTATTTTTTATTTAAGGATGCACACCCACATGTTTAGTGTGAAATATCATGATGTTTAGGATTTTCTTTAAAATACTTCACAAATAGATGAAGCAAAAATGTCAAAATATTAATAACTGTTCAATCTAAGTAATGGAATATATGGGGATTTTTATTTATTTATTTTTGCAACATTTTCCCATAGGTTTGAATTTTTTGCTGAAAAGGTTTTTTTAATGCAGATTTATCAGTCCCAAATCTACTAAATCAAACTTTCTGGAGATTGGGCTTAGGACTTTGCTATTTCTTCTTTCTTTCCTTTGTCTCTCTCTCTCTGTGTCTCATTTTTTAAATCACACTGCCAGGGTATTTTAATTGGGAAAACTGAGATCCTAGCTATCTTTTGTCTATTATAGCCTTTATTCCTTGCCTAGTCTTCACAGCCTAGCACTTGTTTTTTGTTGTTGTTTTGTTTGTTTGTTTAGAGAGAGAGAGAAATATCAATTTGTTGTTTCACTTATTTATGCATTCATTGGTTGATTCTTGTATGTGCCCTGACTGGAGATTGAACCTACAACTTTGGTGTATCGAGAGGACCCTCTAACCAACTTAGCTACCCGGCCAGGGCCAGTATTTTTTTATTTTTTATTATTTATTATTATTGTTATTTTTTTAAATTTTATTATTGTTCAAAATATTACAGATGTCCCTTTGTCTCCCCAATGACCCATTCCACCCCGTTCCCTCCCCCTCCCTAGTCCCTCTTCCCACCATTGTCCATGTCCTTGGGTTTGTATATATGCATATAAATTCTTTGGTTACTCTCTCCCCCTCTACCAGTATTTTTTTTTTTTTTAAAGACTTTACAAAGCAGTGATGTAGGTGTGTGAAGTAGTTTTAATGTAGCAAAAATATCTATTTCCCAGCGATACAGTTTGAGGCTGCAGATGCTAACTAAAAGCTCAACCATCTAATTAAACAAATAAGTTCAACATGACTTGTTTTTACTGATTAGTTTTGACATTTACTGTTTGCAATACGAACACAGTTGCACATCTTTGAATTAAAAATGAAAAAGGGAATAATTAGTTGCCATTAGAAGGTAATCATAAAATTCTAATAAAAAGCAATACTGTATTTTCCAAATAAAACATTTTAAAGCAAACAATATAAATAATAATAACACTAATCCATTTCTAACATGTGTACCTAAAAACGAGTTCCTTACAGAGAATGGCATTATGTGTGATTAGCAAAATAAAGTTACACATTATACTGTACATACTAAATGACAGTCAACCTTTGGGCTCTTTTTATAAAAAATGCCGTGATGAACACAGAAGTTCAGTACGTGCAGAATCCATGCTATTAACCCATATTATCATCCTTTTGAATGTTGTTGTAGAAAGATTCACAGAACATGACTGAACATCATGCCTGTAGTTCACATGGTCGTTATAAAGAGTGTCACCAGCATGATTAGCCATGTCATAAGCCATACTATCTGTTAACTATGGGCTTGTGAACTGATTTGGTTTTTCTGAAATACATTGAAATGAACACATAACTACTTTTTTAAATGCTTATCTGAAACCATCTAAAACCACGTGGCATACTACAAGCAGCACTCTTAATAAATACATTTTGGGAGACACCAGCCTAATTTAAGAGCAGCAAGAATATATCAGATCCTTTTCTCTAATAGAAAAGAAAGGGGGAAATTATTCCTAAAAGGAAAGAAGGATGCTCTAATTATCTGTGGATGACCTACACCTAACATGGTGCCTAAAACACATAGGCACGCCATATACATCTTTGAGTAAATGGATAAATGCTTATCATATCTCTGAATTATCTTTCTCCCCTATTCTCAAAACCAATTATTTGTCAAGGTAAAGGCTTTCATCAGAGCTCTTAGCCCAGGAAAATTCAATTGCTGAGCCTGCCCTGTGTAGGAAATGTAAAACTCATGAAACTAACTCACATACTCTTGGGAAATCCGAACGCATTTTCATTTACCAATGTCTATAATAAATTTAGATAAATTTACTTAAATACATGGGTATTAGCTTTGACATTTCTTAAAACACTGAGAAAGGAAATGGAACTTCTCTCTCATGAATTTGGAGGCAGCTTGGTGTAACTGAAAGAAAGCAGACAGAAAGCCTGGGCTTGAGTTTGGCTGTGCCACTAGGTAGCTATGTGTAACCTGGTAGTCGCTTAATCTCTCTAAGCATCAGTTTTCTCATTTATAAAATGAAAAGGTGAGATTAAATTATCTATCTTCCAGCTCTAAAATTCTGAGTGTAGTTTCCAGTTGTTATTCCCCCAGAGGCTCCTGAGCAGTGTTTGGTGTTAAGCTTCGGGCCTTTTCCAGTACCACGCAGGCAGAGTCTGGCGTGGCCCTGCGCGTGGACGAGAGCCACTCCGAACTACATGGGCCCAGCTACTGGCAAACAAAGCCTTTGGCGTATAACCAGCAAAAGCTTCTGGTTACTCAATTTTTAAACAAATTTATTTAGAAAAAAATTTAAATGCTCTCATTTCCTTTAATATCTTAAGTAAATATTATCACAAGGCATAGTATTTAGTTGTCAAGAACATGCAGGGTGAAGCAAAAGTAGGTTTACATTTGTGGGTATGGGAAACAGAACTTATTCTTGTATTATTATTTATTAATTATCATATTATTTTCCATATGAACAACTGTAAATCTACTTTTGCCCCACCCTGGGTTCTCTGCGGATTGTTTGGGTTTGAGTCCTGGCTTTAGAACTTAGGCAGGAATAGATGTGTTAACTAATCCTATTGTGGGAAACATTTCACTGTATGTGTGTCAAATCATCACACTTATACAATGTTATCTGTCAATTATATACCAATAAAGTTGGGGGGGGGGGAAGATCTTAGGACGAGGGACTTCTGTATGACTCAGTTACCTCGTCTTTTCTAAGTGATTACAAAGAGAAAATAAAGAATGCTACCTACTTCACAGGTTTGTGGGAGGCTCAGGAGCTAAATGAAAAGATACTTGGAAGGCACTCAGGAGAATTCCTCACACATAGTAACTACTCAATAAAGCAGCTACAATGGATCTTCTCCAAATTTGTTATCTAGGAAAACATCTTTTTCCTGCAAAGAATACAATAGAAAAGTTCATTTGGTATGAACCTAGCCCTTCACTCTGACCTATTTACGTTCACATTTGCGGAATAAGTGAGGCAGGCAGGCGGCGATCCCTGCTTCACTTCTCCTGATCATTTCTTCCCTAGAGTACTATTCTGCTCTACCGCTGACTAAATTGCTTTAATTCATCAAATTTGTCTAAGGCTGACTGTCTCCCTGTCTGGCTCTGTGCTGGTGGCCTGTTCTGGGCAGCTCTGAAGAAGCAGCCAAGTGAAATGCTCTCTTGTGTTGAAGATATTTCAGGAAGTCCCCGAACTGTTTCTGTGAGGCAAAAGAGATAATGCCTGTAGTTTAAAAACTGCAAAAAATGCGGCTCAGATATGAATGTCCAGTTTAAAGATAAAATCTAGAGGGAAAAGGCCAGAGTGTGGGATGTGATCCCTGGAAGGTCTCTCGTTGTTTCAAGATACTCCTTTCCCGTGGGGCAGGGAGTCCAGGATGCGTTGTTCCGCACCGTTTTCCATACAGTCTGCCCTCGCTAGCCTCACGGGGCTGGTTCTAGGACACCCTGTGGATACCAAATACCATGGCTGCTCAAGTCCCTTACTGGAGTCAAGTTTTGGGGGGCTCAAAAGTTACACGTGGATTTTCAAATGCCAGAGGGTTGGTGCCACTAATCCCCATGTTGTTCAAGGGTCAGCGGTAGTTGTTTCATACGTCCTGGTTGTGCTCTAGGAGAAGGATGACCTCGGGGGAAGGAGAGCCCCCTCCCCAAGACGACTGAGAAATAAGACTGAGGCAACTGTAGGAGAAAAAGGCCAGATTCGTTCTGAACTATCTGCCCACATTCATAAACATTTTAAACACATAGTAATTGTACTTTACATTAAAAAATAAATTTTTGTTTTTCTTTAAAATAATCAGCAGGAAATTTTATTTATTGGACTATGTCTCCTATTTAAGGGGAAGGATAACATTTTAAATAGCAGCCATTAAATCAAAATCCGTTAAAAACTCTTTTTACTCTATAATTGATGTGTCCTCGTTTAGTACGTAAATAAATGATGTTAAATATGTGTCATTATTTTAGAAACATACTTTTGCAAAAATATTTTTTTGAAGAGTAACACATAAGAGTGATCCCACTGGCTAGAAATAGTTGCTGGGGGGGGGGGTGGCTGACATAAAGCAAATGGCACGTTATCAGCGCAGAACAGCACAATTAGTAACCACATTTTGCTCTGCCACACACACTTGCAATGCTGTGTAACTAAAAAACGAACATCCCGAAAGGGAAATGGAGAACATGGAAAACATTTTCTTCTTGTTAATTAGCATAGCAAGTCCCAGAGCTAAAGGGATTTTATTTTGAAGTAGGAATTACTAACAGTGGGGGCAATGTCAGGTAAGGATAAAGATAAAATTCAGGAGACAAGCTGATATCTTTATATCTTCATGAATGTAATCTGTAAATCCAGCTAAGTTTTAAAAGATCATTCCAATTTAACTCATTTCTCCCCAAATCTCCTAAAAGATTTTAATGGCTGGCTTTCCTTGAAACTCAAGGACATTTAGTTAAATTCTCCAAGTTGCAGAAGTAATAGGGAATTCTCGATTGAAGAAATAAAAAGTTTGCCAAATTCTTTGCTCGGGTAAGGTGCTGAGTGAGACAGCGTGGTGCCCAATCTTCAGTGCCAGTGGGAATAGTAACTAGGTCCCTGCCACCCCGCTCAGACTGGGAGCCTCCAGCTGCGGGTGGCTCTGCATTGTTCGAATTCCTCGTGGAGGCTCTCATGGCTGACAGCCACTGCTCCCGGAGCCACAGCTGACACAGGAGGAGGCTCCTGTCGCATGCTAGATTTTACAACCCGGCTCTAGCAATGGTAAACAAAAACAGAGACTAAAGGGGAAGGGGATTCTAGCGACTGCTTCCCCATAAATAACCTGAACTGTCCAACTCTCTCCTTTATGCCGTGTGTATGGCTCAAATAAAGTAACTGGAAGCTGGAAGGGGGAAAGCTGTTCGCTGACAGATGCAGGGGGGTGTAGCACCTTACTCGAGAGCTTTGGTCATTCTTCCTTTAGTCTGATCAATTTAAAACACAGGCAAGCTTAAGCTTTCAGAGTGGAAGGGGTGTCATCAAGCAACTGCCCTACTGACGCCTTCTTGACAAATAACCTCATGTTATTCTTTATAATTATTTTTTAATACATCTACCCATCGGAAATGGCTGAGAATTGTATTCCCAGCCCTTCCTGTCCCATATACAAATAGGGTTTGAATCAGTTTGAGTGGGCACATATCTTGGGTACTTCTCTAAGTACTATTCTGATACCAGACCTTGTATCAGAAAACCAGACACTCCACTAAAAAACTGGACACACTAATGTCAGATTTGAAAAAATTTAATTAAATCTTGGTGTTTGCATTATTTTCATGTGACATTTCTATTGGTTATTTTTCTTTTAACTATTTAGAAGCTCCAGTATTAGTGGGCTATTTAAATCTGGGTAAGTTATCTATGCCTTGGTTTCTTTGTTTGTAAAAATAAGAATTATGATGGTACCTATCGCACAGGGTGGCTATTATGTTTAAATAAGATAGTACACTAAAACACGTGGCACAGTGCATAAAACAGTAAATGATCAATAAACAATCAACTGTCATTATTTTAAGTGCATTGCATCCCTGGAAACCCTCTTTTGAAGTCACTTGTCATTCACAGAACAAAATCATACCTATTCATGCAACCTAGTATTTATCTATGAGGTGTCACTTTCCAAAGCCCTAAATGGGCCAGTGCTGTGGGGGTGAAATATACAGATGTTTATTAGGCAGCATCCAAAGAGCAAAGCTATGAAATAGGAAGTAAAATTGGGATGCTTACACACCCTGTTCAGTATATATCCCCTTTTCTCAGGGCTGCCCTCCAGCATATTTATGGAAATGGCAAGACTGTGATTCATTTATACACTATTGGATAGATGTAGGAGTTTCTGAGAACTAGATGCAATTATGTTTTTCACTAAGACTGGTAGGTGCCATTGCTTTATCTTTAGTCCAATGGCTTATTGCCCAAATTAATAATCACAGTTTTAGTTACTACATTCATATCACAGAAAATTAAAAATAAGCAACCCTTCCATAATTGGAATGGGACACTGACATCAATGTCCTATTATGATAAAGAGATTACTAATCACATTTTATTATTATTATTTTTTTAATCCTCACTGGAGGATATTTTTTTCCATTGCTTTTCAGAGAGAGTGGGAGAGAGAGAGAGAGAGAGAGAGAGAGACATCGATGTCAGAGAGTCACATCAATTGGTTGCCTCCCCATGCACCCCGACCAGGGCCAGGGACCCTTCAGTCCACGGGCTGACATTCTAACCACTGAGCCAAACCAGCTAGTGCCCCCCCCCCCCCCTTATTCATTGGAAGGAGATGGTAGAGTTACAGTACCTAAAGCATTTTGGGGGCTCAAATTAAACATTTCAAAAGTATCTTTAATCTGGCCTCTTCATTTTTATCTTACTTTAGCATAAGCATTAATAGAGCAACTACAGCACTAGCTGGTTTGCTCAGTGGTTAGAGGCTCGGCCAGTGGACTGAAGGGTCTGAGGTTTGATTCCAGTCAAGGGCACGTACCTGGGTTGCAGGCTCAGTCCCCGGGCATGGTTGGGGCATGTGCTGGAGGCAACCAATAGATGTGTCTCCTTCTCTCTCTCTCCCCCCCTGCTCCCACTCTCTGAAAAGCAATGGAAAAAATATCCTCTGATGAGGCTTAAAAAAGAAAAAATAGAGCAACTACCCATATGGTCACAAGTGGGTGTCAGAATCATTTGGAGTTTGTTTCTGTTATTTCAGTTTGAGATTCCCAGCCCTGTCACCAGTTCTGAAACGGTTCTGATGCGTTTACATGTTTGGAAGCCACTACCTAAAAGAAATCAGCTAATAAGTCTAAGTGGAAATTAGGCAATGCTTGAAAAAGCTGCTTAATGATGTACTTTTTTTAAATAAGAGAACTTTTATTTAGAAAATCTCAGAGGTAGAAAAAGTAATTGGTAAAAGAAATGGGCTTAGGAAACAAGTTATAGAGGCAAAGGAAGCTTAATGATGTACTTTTTATTGTTATTCTTCTTGGATTTTGCTTTCATGAGAATTTGTACATATTTGAATATATACATATACATTCTATATCATAAATGCTAATGATACGAATAATGGAAGTATACCAATAAAGAAACAGCTTTACTCAATATGGATGTGATAAATATGATTTATGCAAATAATTTTTGATTGCCCTAACAATTCTTTCAAAATTTACCTCTACATGTTTGGCAGGAGCTTAAAACACACATTGTTTAATCTGCTGAATACATTTCTATGCCCTGGCCGGTTTGGCTTGGTGGTTGGAGCGTCAGCCTGCGGGCTGAAAGGTCCTGGGTTTGATTCCGGCCAAGGGCACGTACCTCGGTTGCAGGCTCCATCCCTGGCCCTTCCCTGGCCCTAGTTGGGGTGAGTGAACTGAGTGGTGTGTCTCTTTCACATCGATGTTTCTCTCTCTCTGTTTCCCTTCCATTCTCTCTGAAAAGCAATGGAAAAAATATCCTCAGGTGAGGATTAAAAATGAAACATTTCTACTATGCTACTTAAAAATAAAATTTAGCAAATTTTTAAAGTAATTACAATTCTTATTCATTGTGAGAGCTAATGATGACTGGTTAAATTATACAGTTATGCTTTATTAATAGAGTTCTTGTTTAAGACTAATCTTAGTTCAATAAGTTGATTCTTCACTGACTTAGTGAAAAGCTTTAGTGTGTCTAACTTTCTTCAGCTTCACTATGGTTTAATTTGGACAAAGACACATGTTGCAATCCCTCTGTTGACAAAGAGGATGTGTTCTACCACACAGAGGTTTTATAGCCAGAGGCAGGAATTACACTAATGCAAAAAATGCTTTTGTCAGATAAAAGGTCTAAGCTATTTACTTTTCCCAGGTGATACAGGAAGACAGAAAATGTGCATCAAGTGTCTTGGGACCAACAAAAAGATCCAGGTGAAAGTAGGGGTAGAGCAGATGGAGTGAGTCCAGATACCTCACTTCATAGGTCCCAAATGATCCTTCACCTTCAGCAACTCTTTCCAACAGGCCTTCAGCAGGCTCAGCCAGCATCCCCAGATGACACCCTCCCTTTAACCTAACTCACAGGGCACCTACTATTCCAGTGAAGTTCTCCCTTTAGACCAGTGGTTCTCAACTGGAGGCAATAACTCTTTGCTATGAGATGCCCTGCACTGTAGGATATTTAGCAGCATCCCTAGGCTCTATCCACTAGACACCAGTAGTATTGTGTGCCCCCCTCCCACCTTTCCCCAGACAGCTGTGACAACCAAACGTGTCTCCAGACATGGCAAAATGTTCCTTTAGGGACAAATCACCCTCCCTTTGAGAACCACTAGATTAGATGGGGCAAAATATGGATTTAAAGAGTACCTTGTCTCGCAAATATTTCCCCCCTTCAAAATGCTGAAATTCCTTTAATAAGGTCACGTGTCTTTCTTTCCACAATCGTAGGTTACAGGGCTTGCACTGTAGGTACCAGTTTGAGATCACTTTGGTGGGAACACATTTCAGCTAACGTGAACTAGTCAGTCAATAATGGCAGAGCTGGTTTTCAGAACCTCCCCAGGTCTGCTCAGACAAAAAGGTGTACGAGCTAAAGCCCACCCGAAGTGGCTACTTTTCAGAAAGAAGACTAAGGACAAACTTTCAAACCTTGATCTGAAATCATTTATCCATCCGTCAAACACGTACCAGGTGCCTCGTCAGGGTGGGTGCTAGAGGTAGCGTGAAATGTACGGTGACCTCAACATTCTGTAGATGGAAAGAAGGGACGGGGAGACTGCTAGATATTGAATACTTAAGAGACAGAATGGATAATTAGAATTTAAGCTCCAGGATGGGAGGCTAGGTCTTGTTTACCTCTGTATCCCCAAACCTGAGACACAATAGGCACTTAAGAAATATTTGCTAAATGAATAAGTGAATACTAGAAAAGGCCCTTCAACAGCCAGTGGGGCTGAGGACACAGAGCTTTGGAAGGAGGAGATCAACTGAGAAGAGTCAGGAGAGAATGGCCTGAGAGGGAGATACACAGAGGTTTGGCCATGGAGAGGGCTAAAGCCCTACTGAGAAGATGCCGTATCAACTTTGGCCAGGAGCAAGACAGTGTAAGGAGAAAGAGCGTGAGGCTGGAGTCAGATTTCAAGTTCAGATCCACAAGCCACCACTTAGATTCTCTAAGATCTTGGGCATCTGTAAACCACAAATAACGACAGTCACTCCCTCAAAGGGCTGTTGCAAGGATTCAAAGAGGGTAAGACCGATAAGCCTTTTAGACCAGTGACCACCGAAGAGTGAAGCTGGGCGGGCCCTCGAGAGCGGCAGGGGTTCGGAGCTGGGTGAGGATACTGAAGAGGCCTTACAAACCTGAACGGTCGGCTGGCGGCCGTGGCCTAGCATCCAGGAGATTGTGGTTCGATTCCCAGCCAGGGCACATTCCCTTCCTCTCTATGAAATCAATTAAAAATATACTTATAAAAAATCTGAACATTCACTGTAGTGAAAGGGGAAAGGAGCCTAGGAGGACTGAATAAAAGGTTGACAAGCATCCCTGAGTACTCCCCTGTGGCAGACTGTTGTTTGGGGATGTGACTGATCAACTGCTTTATTTGATTTTCTTTAGTCATCCTTCATAACTTTAAAGCAAAATGCAATAAAATGTCAATTGCATCGACATGAATTTTGGAGATTGTTAAGAAACTGCATTAGGTCAAGGAAATACAGGACATGAGGCTAGGAAGGAGACTATATTCAAAATGGTCAGCCCAGGTATTAAATGCAAAAGGAAATAAGGGGAGCCCAAATCAGCTAATAAACTGAAAGAACTGGGAGCGTTTTGGTGACTGAAAGACCCAAGGTCAAAAAACGGCTCTGGTGGGAGAGGTAGAAGGGCCAAACGTGGCGGACAGAGCAGTTTCCAGTCCACATGTTCATAGCTGGAGCAGCTCCGGACGACACAAGGTTCAGCTAAACTTCACACGGAGGTGGGGGCACTGAGCAAATGGATGTGAGGCCACCTATTTTCCTCTCCATCAAATCAAACCACTCTGTTCCCAAGGGTATCTCATCAAAATGCTTGGCAAGGAATTCCATAACTGATTAACTGTTCTAGTGAAATCCCTCTAACAGTCTTCTTAGTATCTCAAAAGGCTGTGGGGTGAGTAGTTAAAGGTAGGGGGAAGGCTGCAAAGAGAAATCAAACATACATTAAGGAATATCAATAGATACAGAATATTGATAATTATGTCATATATTTATACTTTAAATATCAACATTATAGGAATTGGCTGATATATGTAACCCGTTCAAAGGGATAGATCACTTCTTCTCATTATCACTTGGGATGTCTAAGAGGCACCTCAAAAAATGTTAATCCTTTCTCACTGTCACCTCAGTGCCTCTCTCTTTTCTCCACCCCATCCTCATTGTGCTTGTTCACACACACACACACCCCTTACCTAAACGTAATTTATGGGGTTAGTTCATTTAACAAATATGTACCAGACGCTGTTCTAGATGCTGGGGAACATGGCAGTTAGAGTGATTGGGTCTGTGCTCATGTGAAGCTTAAACTCCAGAGGGAGAGACAGTTGACAAACAAGTAAACATGTTCACAAACAGTTTCAGGTAGTGAAAAGTGCTATGAAAAAATAAGTAATGTGACAATAAAATATTTTATTTTGATTTGTATGTCATATTAAGTCTATATATACATAAAATTATCATGTATTAGAGATCTACCCTAATTTAAGAAGTTAGGGTAGCCCTAGCTGGTTTGGCTCAGTGGTTAGAGCATCCACCTGTGGACTGAAGGGTCTCGGGTTCGATTCTAATCAAGGGCATTGTACTCAGTCCTGGTCTGGGCACATGCAGGAGGCAACCAATCAATGTGTCTCTCTCATATCAATGTTCCTCTCTCTCTCTCTCTCCCTTCCACTCTGTCTGAAAAGCAATGGAAACAGTATTCTTGGGTGAGGACTTAAAAAAAAGAAATTAGGGTATAAATGGCAAAAATTATTATCCAATATAGAACTGTTGGCCAAACAGAAAATCACTGATTTGCTGATTCTGTATTTCTGCTCAAGAGATCACATAGAATGTTTGTCTCAATCATATATGAATCACAAATACATAATAACATTTTTAAAAGAAAGCATGCTTAAGGAGGCCTTACCTCCCACCTGCCCCAGTTTATCTTCAAAGCTAGATGTAGAGTGCTCCCACCCAGCACTTTTGTCTCCAGGCCTATCTGTCAAAACTAAACATCTGGGGCTGAGGTCCTTTGAGAACAATCTCACAACCCTTGATTTCTAAATCAAACTCCATGGTCTAATTACCAGTGTTCTTTCTTCAAAGAACTAGAGCCTAAGAATTCTGTTTAGGCTAAGAGTAGTATATTAGGCTACCCTTAAAAGGGAAATGTAACCACTGCCTTGCCTATAGAAGAGTCTCTTAAGATTTTCTGGCATTTGGTTCCACAGCCAAGCCAAGCAAGAGTGAATGAGGATTTTGTTTCTGACCTAGGATCAAGTGAGAGCAAAACAGGGATCTAATGTGGTGTTCATAAGTATTTTCCCCCTTTTATCCAATTAGTTAATATAATCAGCATGTCGGGATCTTGTGTTACACCCAAACTCCCAACAACCAGCGATGGGTGGGGTGTCCCTGGGAGACCCCACCAACAGAGCCCCATAGCCTCAATAAACTTCCTGTGAAATTCCAGAACTAGCCTCTCTTATTTGCACTTTTACTCATGGTTCTTTTTCAAGCAGCTGAAAACAAGCTTAAGTGTATGTTTGTTATGTTACAATCTACTCAAGGTAACCAAATTAAGACAGAACAGGGATTTCATAAACCCTCTTTATAAATGGAAATTTACTGTTATTCTCAAGAAAGCCATGTGGGCCAGGCTGTAAGCCTGCACTCTGGAGGATGGATGTTCACATCCCCCCTTCCCGTTCTAGTTCAGTGTGTTTAAGGTACAAATGGATAAGATGTCATAAAATACCGAAGAGAATTTCACTGACATGAATGTTATTGTTTGTGTTTGGAAGTGTTTTCTCCTAGAGCATTATCATCAGATAAAGATGATTAGAGTGCCTGAGGCCTTACTCAGACTAACCAGTTTATCTTCAGATTCCCACTTCCTTTCCTTTCTGGTCTATCTCCCCAAGGCATCCGAGCTGGAAAACCACTCTGGGACCTCTGTGGCCCTTTGTATAAACCCACAAAGGGCTCACATCCTCAAGTTTTATACTGTCAGGGGTCTACCCCTTGTCTCATCCCTTCTACTAGACATTTTCCTGTACGAGGACCCTTTTACCTGTCCTCAGTCTTCTTTCCTATAAAGTGAGGCCCTGTGTGTAAGGCAGCCGCGCTATTTTCACGCTAAATTCCTCACTACGTCAGGGTTAGCAGCAGTCTGCCTCAACCTAGCACTTGCGTGCGACACCACACCTTTCCACACCAAGGCCTTAGTGCAGGTCTCTGGCTGGATTCTCCCGCCCTGTGCGGCTCACGCCTTAGCAGCACCATTTAGAACCGCTTCTCCAGAGCGGAGGGCCTGGCCCGGCCCATCCTGTCTTATCAAACTTTTTGTCTGCAGTATTCAAGCCTTCAAGGAGCTGGAATGTGATATTTGTGGTGACACTAAAATTATAATAGAAGGGAAAGAAAATAGCTCTAAAAATGCCTTTAGTAAATTTTGCATGCTGTATTCAAACCAAACAAAAATAGGATAATCAAGTTATCCTATTTTTAAGTATTATCTCAAAGAGTGATGGCCAAGGGAGAATTTAATTTTTTCAACTTTGTGTCCCTAATTTGGGTAAAGGTAGACCTTCCAGAGTTAGGGTGCTACATAATATTAATCCCTGTGCTGCGCTGGCCCTACAAAGTAATTATTTGTATTCCTGGTTAGGGGTTCATGCTACATAGTAATGAGACAGCTGGATTAAATGACTGATAATCAATTCTCCTGATTTATCTTCACCATTAAAATCTCTTTCTGTGTTTTTATTTTACAGAACACAGCAATATACCAACTGAGAATAATAAAAAGTACACTTTAAATGTTAGGCAGTGAAAAACCAGGACTTCATCACTGCACTATTAAGTTTCCACATGCAATTATTTTGTCTTTCAAAGTACCATACATTAGCTAAATGGACATTTAAGACCTTAGAATAGGACTTATTTATTTTGATATCTTTAAAATGTATTGTTTTGTTCTTTTAAGTGAATTTCAGCAATAACCAAAAAAGAAAAAGAACACTAATTTTCTTGTTTGTTTTTTAATCCTCACTGAGGATATTTTTTCCATTGCTTTTCAGAGAGAGAGTGGGAGGGAGGGAAGGAGAGACGGAGGGAGAGGGAGAGAGAGAGAGAGAGAGAGAGAGAGAGAGAAACATCGATTGGTTGCTGAGAGAGAGAGATCAAGAGATCAATTGAGCCTACAGCCGAGGTATGTGCCCTTGACTGTAATCGAACCTGAGACCCTTCAGTCTGCAGGCCAGTGCTCTAACTACTGAGCCAAACTTGCAAAGGCAACCCTAATTTCTTTATTATGATTGTCAGCCAAAATGATGAACAGTACTTAATTTTGGGAAACTATTCTTTAAAAGTCAGTATGTCAAATTACTTCTTTCTCTCTGACTAGAACTTATATTTCAGCATTAAATCATACTCCAAGTCCCAAATAACCCTGAACTATATATAAGAGATGAGAAAGAACTAAAGTTTTTCTTCTAATACATTGAAGAAACCTTAATTTTCAACATGCTGTTCCTGTCTTCAGAAAATACTTGTAAAAGAATGTGAATTATAGCTGTTCACACCTCTTCATTTTCTATATAATTGTGTTCCTTTCACCAAAATGCATACATATCACCTACCAAGGGTTAAGCCTCTTGAATTACAAAATGAGGCTATGGCCATTGTGATTTAAAAGTGCCTCCGTGTACTTGCTCATTCTGTGACTTTTACCTGAGGTACCATAACCCATGGTTCCCACATGTGTCTCCACTTAGAATAATCTGGGGATCTTGAAAACACTCCCAAGTCAGGTCATGTCCCAGGCCAATTAAATCACATGCCCGGGGCACAGGCATTAACAGTTTTTGAAAGCCCCCAGGTGATTCCAATGTAGGGACAAGTTTGAGAACCACCACCTCAACAAACTTGTTCCGAGGCAAACTTTTGTTCCCCCTTCCCATCATTGACGGGGAGGGCTGATGATACCCTCCCGAAGGTCCTAGGCCTTCCTACTATTTCTCCCGCACACCTCTACCATACCAAGCATTAAAGGGTATTGTAACTGTTGACATCCGTGCCTGGATGTGTTTAGAATGGTTTCACTGATGGGCACTGTCTCATATTTAGGAAAACATCTCATACCAATAAAAATACAACTATATCTCAACATCAAAAAGAGCCATAAAATATAATTTTGCCTACAAAATTACATTCTTTAATAAGCACAGAAAAACATTTCCTGTGATAAATATAAAAAATTACCCATTCTTTCTCAACTCCACTTCCGTCTTGAATGGATTATGTGTTCTTTTTTTCTTTTTTTTTTCTTTTCTCTCTGCCACTGAGTGACAGGTGCCCTTGGCACAGTCCCAGGGCAACAATGCAATCAAGGGTTTTCTTTTAGCACCAACTACCAAATCCTGGCCCCACTGCCTGGGGGAGGACCTGTGAAAGTGCTAGTATGTGTTGTTTTCCAAAGCAATCCTTTCAGAATTTTATGATATTTCAGGGGTTTATAAAACTGATTTTAAGAGTTTTAAAGTACTTAGTTTACTAAGTATTATGTAAGAATCTATGTTTATAAGTGCTCTTCACACTGTACTACAATTGGGTAGTGTCCTTTCTCAGGTCCTCCTCTGCTTCCTTGTCTCCCTCATATGATCATTACAATTCAAAAAATATTCATACAGTAAATTTTGCTACAGTCTAATTCTAGACAATAAACCCAATCTTAAACACATGTTTAAAAAAAGCTGTTTAAAAATATTTTGCTCCTTGGGTTGCCTAATTATTTTATATTGCAGCAATGTTTCGCAATCTAACAATATGTTGTTTTGCATTCGCTAGATTTTTATGCACAAAGCCTGAAAAGAAATCAGACTTAGGAACTGTTTTCCAAGGTAGTAATATATTATTCATTTTTCTCATTTATATTTATATATGAAATGCTGGATTATCTCATTAGACATCAAATTAATTTAAGACCTTTCCAACTAGTGTTCACTATGCGTTCATTTTGAATGCATATAACAGATGAAAATGAAAGTTCACTCCTCCACTTTTAAATGCCTACATTGTAATAAACTACCATTAACCAATTTTTAATTTAGTCTTTTAATTAACTACAGCTCATTTTAAAAGCAGTCATTGAAACATAGTTCTTGTCCTTTCCATAATGGAGTCATGACTCTAAATCATATGTGCAATATCCCTAGAGACCACTCTGCTTTATCAGAAATAAGCTCTGAATGTACTGTCAATTGTGAAAAGACAAAAGATCACCGTTCCTCATACTCAGTTCTAATGTCCTGGTTTCCCAAATGTAAAAGCTGTGAATGAGACAACTATTCCAGGTGAGCTTCTGTTCTAATGGACACAAAACTGAATTTCTTTGCCAAGCAAACAAGGCACACAGACTAGCATACTTTAAACCATTGATTTTCAACCTGTGTGCCGCAAGAATTTTTTAAAACATGCAATACCTGACTATTTAGTCAGGGGCACTGACCTCTTTTCCCTTAGATTGTCAAATAAAAAAATGACAACAGCCAACACAACACTGGCCATCGAGTGTGACTGAATCAAAAATTATACTTTTTTTTTTGTCACTTCACCAAAAAACACATTTTTTGTTGTGCAGAATTTTCATTTTTAGTTTATGTGTGCCCTGAGATGAAAAGGGTTGAAAATCGCTGCTCTAAACCAGTAACCAACGGCTAGCTTTACATATTTATATTTGGATCAAAAGAGTGGGCCAGTTTTAAAGGTGGCTTCTATGGGCATAAATCTGATTTTAGGTAGCGCCGTTTCTCAGGTCCTCCCTCCTCGTCTCCTCACCCAACTGTCATAGCCTGAACAAACAGCCCATCGTTCCTTTGGTGAGGGGCCCTGGGGGAGTTACCCCTCCCTCCCCCGGCCAGAGGTCGGCGGCTCCACAGCCCGCCTGAGACGCGGGAGGGCAGAAGCCCAGGAGGCTGGAGCTTCGTGGGTTCGTGGGTCGAGGCCAGGGCGCCGGTAAGAGGCTGGGTCCGTCCCACGGTCTCCACGCCCAGTGGGCGCAGGCTCACGGAGGGCCCAACTACAGATGGCAAAAAAAATCCTCGACCTCAGTGCCATAAAAACATCTTCCACCGGCCCTCCCATCACCCGTCGCCCTCTCCGGACACCACCTGGAGCGGACAAATGTAATTTTGGAGGGGTCACGGCACTGACGCTACAGCCCGCAGAGGCTGTGTCTCCATCGGACCCGCAGAGGCCGAGCTAGGGTCCCGGGCGGCGCCCCTCCATCCAGAGGGCGATTCTGGGGGGCTCGGCGTCCCCAGTTTGGGTGAGCAGGTGGGCGCGGGAAGCCGGGAGTCACGAAGCCGCCCGCGCGGGGAACGCCTCCTCTCCGAGTGGCCTCCCGCCCGTCGTTCCGAATTAGTAAAACGACGCCGAGGCCAAACAGCCACCCCCGGCCCGCACGACCGAGCTGGGAAGGGAGCGTCCCCGGGAGCGGGGGCGGGAGTCGGACGGGGCCGTGGGCCAGGAGCGGGGGCGCGGACACTGTCCCCGCGCGCCTCTGAGTCCTTCGCGCGAGGAAAGGCCTAGATGGCGGTGGTCCACCCACAGCGACCTCCTGCGGGTCGCCGCCCTCCCCAGACCCCGGAGGGGCGGCTCCTCCGCCCGCTCTCGCCGGACGCGCGGCACCCCCGCGCGGGACGCTTGGTTGGGTCCGGGGCGGGGTCGGCCGGCGCTGCACGTGCGGCCCCGATCTCCGCCCTGGGCTCCGGCGGCTCCGCGGCCGCCCCCGCCTCTGCGGGGCGGGGCGGGGGCGGGGCCCGGGGGCGGGGCGGAGGCGGGGGCGGGGGGCGGGGCCGAGCGCTCCCCTGCTGCCCAGGCCCAAGGGCTGAGAGGAGCGGGGCAGGCGCGGCGCGGGGCCGGAGGACAGAGCGCGGGTGTGCGTCCGACGCTGGTGCTCCACACTTCTATTCAAGGTACGAGCGGGACCCCGGCGCCTTGGGGTCTCCCAGCCCGCCCCCTAGCCCGGCTGCTGCGCCCGGCCGCCCGCTGTGCCCCCTGCCGGCCGGGCGGCGGCGGCGGCTGGACCGGGTTTTGGGAGGGTTTCGGGAAAGTCGCGAGCTCCAGCGAAAGCAGTGTTCCCTTCGCCGCGTCTTTCTTCGTCTTCTTGCTTCCTCTGCCCTGGGCGTCGGGCACCGGGCTGGTAGGTCGCCCCCTGCGAGTCAGAGCTCGCCCACGCCGGGGCGGGAGGACGGGGCCCCGGGGCAACCGAGCGGGGCAGCGAGGGAGACGCGGAGCTCCGGGGCTGCCTGGGCGGCGAGGGCGGGAGGCCGGGAGGCCGGCTGCTGGCTGCGCCCCGGGCTCGATGCGTCGCGCTCGGCTCCACGGTGGACCCCGTTGCCCTGTTCTGGGGGCGCCTAGCCGTCGCGCCCGGTCGCTGTGACTGGGCGCCGGGGCCAGCCCCTGAGCCCTGCGTTCCTGGGTGCGGTGCCTGCCGCCTGTTGTGCGCGCCTTGGGGCCGGGCTGTCCGGCTGCGGGAAGGGACCCGAGCGCAGCGTCTGCCCCCTGGTCCCTGAAAGTGCCTAGTCCGGGGAGACGGAGATTGAGTTGAAGCTCGGCGGCGCCAGAAGGGGGCCTCGGCGGGATGTGAGAAGGGGGCGCAGCCTGCAGAATTGGGTTCCTGGAGGAGCTTGCGCGCGGCGCGCAGGCCCGGCCCCAGGCAGAGGGGACCGCCAGCCGCTCCTCTGGGATGGCCAGGAACTGTCAGGTATGGACAGCTGGGAGCCGCCAGTGTGAGGTCCAGCGGGGTTAGAGCAGCACCTCGAGTCCCGGGACGGCATAACCAAATGGTGATGGTGAGGGCGTTTTCTTAAAGGCATGAATAAATGGAAAGCTGTCAAAATACGCATATTTTAAAGTTTGAGTGAAAGCTGGCAGATTTTCAGAGCATGCAGTTGTTTGTCCAGAGAAATATTAGCTTCTTTACACCCTTTTCGTTTTTGTTTTTTTAGCACAAATCTGTTTTGCCAGTATTTCCCTCCGGAGCTGTGCATTGCCCACAGCGGGGAAGGAAAACTTCAGCAATGTTCTCGGGTTGCTTTTGACTTCAAGCCTGTGCTCTCCAGCTCTCTCTCGCTCTCTCTCTCTCTCTCTCTCTCTCTCTCTCTCTCTCTCTCTCTCTCTCTCTCTGTGTGTGTGTGTGTGTGTGTGGTGTGTGTGTGTGTGTTTACTGTTCAGAAAAAGTATCTTGTGCTGGATTTTCCATGTATGATTCTGTCTCTTTTTCTCTGGGACCCGACGATGTTTGTTTATTGGTTTTATAAGCATCTATTTAAATTTAGTTTTTGCAGGAAATACTCCCCGTTGCCACAGGGTGTAGTTTACGGATTAGAAAATACTGCTGGAGAAAGCTGCTAGTGGCTTCATTTTCCAAGAATGTAAGTCATTTCCTTTCTGTGATTTCAGGGAGTTGATATTTCACAGCATCAAAACTTTGTGGGGAAAATTTTCCGTAATACATCTGTCATTAAAAAGGCTTTTTGACTTTTGGATTTTTCTTCTTTAGAACAGCACATAAATTTAGTCTCAGCAATGTTAAAGGATAAGAGGTTTTTCAGAATCGACAGCATTTTGAGACCATTGTAGAGAGTAATTTTAACAACCACCAAGACCTACAAACAGCCAGCAGGATGGAGAGTGGGGGAGGGGAGAGAAGAGAGGCAGGAAAACAGATGCGTTTGCTGTTGTTCCATGTAGTATAAAACTTCTAGCACTTAATCATTTTCCTTGGATGTGGTTTTGAGAAATAAAAGTACTATATTAAAAATGAAAATATTTCACAATATGAGACAACTGACCTTCGAGTTCTCTTTCAGTATGTTTGTAAACGTATTGGATTTATATTTCATATTAAAATGGGCCTTCGGGGTTATTAGATGAGAAGGGTCCTCCAGGGGATATCTACTATCAAGTTATCTGCAGGATATCTTCTCCAGAAAGCAGACTGACTGTAATATGAACGAATCCAACTCCCCGCCCCCCCCCCCCAATTGCTTGTAAGAATGCCTGAGATCTGACACCTACGGACCACAGTTAGCAGCAGCTCTTGCAGTGCTCAGAACATTTTAAGGGACAGGAAACCTTTCTCTATTTTCACCCTCTCCTTTTAGGGGGTCAACAGGGGTAAACTACCAGTTTCAAAAACATAATTTGAACTGGAAGATTTAAGATGCTCCTAGCTCTACAGGAAAACAATACAGGCCAGGATAAGACTGCTTTGGAAAGCAAAATCTGTTAGGTAATAATTTTTAGCTACAAGTTTTTAAAAAACTCATTCAGCTAGACTAGCTGAATTGGGGGGGATGTAGTTGTGGAGCTTTTCTAGTTTCTGTACTTTGTTTCCACTTTTAACTTCACTTATAAACCTTTTGGCTTTCAGAACCAATGACATAATAGACTGTGTAGCCTTTTGTGTCAGATGCTTGAAATGAAAGTTTCAAACAGAATTGTTTTTGACTGAGCTGTCAAGTTCAGAGTTTAGTGTAAATGAGTCCTGTCTCACAACTAACTTTTTTGATAAAGGAATTCTTTGTAGTTTTCAACTTGGATGTTGCACATTTTGATTTCTAAGGCTACGGGTTTACAAAAAATATAAAACCTGCAAACAATTATTTTATTACATGAAAGCCAGTACCAAGAAAAGATTAATTCAGTCCAGATGTAAAAATGTATGTGAATTTTAGATTTGGATGATCTCAACAAGTTTTCCCTTTAGTTGATGAGGCTGCCTGGGTCCCAGATGGCATGCACAAATTACCCTTTCAGTGGTTTTCTGGGTTCAGAACTAAATTTCAGGGGCCTTTTCTAGAGTCATTTTAATATTGTTTTAGGTCTTCTAAAGAACAGACAGTTTTCTACATTCATGCAGAGATGAGTTTTTCCAATTACTCATTAATACAAACCTCGTAAATGCTCTGGTTTGGTAGATGAAGCCTATTTTGTAAGTGGGGAAACAAGGTAATCAGTATTGTGTATCCTTATGGACAAGGCATAGAAGCTTTGGCTTTCAATTATGCCAACTTCAACTCTCTTCTTTTAAAGAAAGAAAAGTTTTAAGTGTGTTGACAATCTTCAGTAGAATCCTATTGGAACACAGTTTATGTTTTATGATACAGCGATTGGTCCTTGTATGATGATCCTCCCATCCCCCTGTCTTCTCTGCCAACAAGAACCAACACACACAACTTATAAGAAAACTCCAGCATTTTTTCAACCTGTACTTCCAGCACCATAGTTAAAAGGGTGTGTGTTGCACACTTAAAATTATATATATCTTAGGAAGTCTTTGTACAATTATATAATTACATATTTTGGGAGTTTGATTACATTGTGATTGTGTATAGAGCAACCAAGTGGGGGCAGGGTGGTTAGGAAAGATTTAGAGAAGGAATTTTATGAGTAGTGAAATTGTAGTTAAAATGTATCTCTCCTAAAACTCAAACGGGAAAAATGGTATTGCTGGCCTCTGTAGTTAAACTTTGAGATAGGGGTCGTTGAGAGGACTTTTTGAATTGCACGTTAGCCTGAGGAAGAGGCTTTGGGGGCCTGTAAAAATAAGTAGGAACGAGTGAAAGGGATCATTTGAGAGGAAGGAGGAAGTAGAATACCGAGCATTGAATTGCAAAGAAAATCTAAACTTAGAAGGATGAGTGTAGGGAGAACTTTCTATTTAAAATTGGGAATTAAAGAACAAGGTCTTTTTAGCTGAGAAAAAAGGATTAGAATTAAGGTGCCCCATAAGGTCTGTTTACAACATGAAATAGCGCTAAGTGACGTTTCTCGTGGAAACCTTACCCGAAATTTGTGTTGAATCACTCGTTTGGTGTTCAGTATTGTTCAGGGACTGGATGCTTATGATTGTGTCACCCCACCTCCCCCACCCTACTTCCCATTTCAAAGACTGGAAACATTTTGTTGTTGTTGAAGCTCTAATGGTTCTACAAATATTTTAATTTGTGCCCCAGCATTTGGAAGAACTACAACTGCCCACCCCCATGCTCTGGGACCAGACGAGCTTTATGGAAGTAATGGCAGAAGTTATCACAGAGTTTTGAGAGGAAACAAGCTGTGCTTCCAGTTATCTTATATGAATTAGTGGTATAATTACTTCTAATGCAAATTTGTGTACTATCACTTTTTATATGTATCAAATGGAGTCGTGCAGTATACCACATTGATCAGAGAGGGAGTTTTGAACACTGGGAAGGGGAAAAGAAATCACTGATTTGACAAGCTGGTTGTATTACTGGAGGAATAGCAAAAGGTGGTGCTGAAACAAATTCACAGATGAACCACATATAGGCTGAAGGAGAAGGCAGGGTTTGTGGGAGCTTCCCTGAAGTTGTCTGAAGCACGGCATTTTCTTGGATGCCTTTCCCCACCTGTGGGACCTTACCTAGTGGAGTTTGATCTGTACAGCACGGAACTGAGTGGAGATTTGGGCACTATCTAGGTGATTTCGTTAATGTGATAATTGGGATAATTCTGACCAAAAGTACCTATTTAGAACCTCAGTATTCTAAATTGATTATCCTGGGGTCTTCTTAAATGTTTTCTAATACCTTTGTATGTATATATTATAGAACTTTGAGCAGTAGCATTTTACTTATATATGGAGACAGGGAAAAGCAATACTAACTTATTGCCATGGCTTCATGTGAAGGAGGAAATCATTATAAAAATCAAGCAAATTCTGGATTAAGATATTAGGAAATTAATGAAGTTTCTTACTTAGCTTCTCAGGTGGTCCTCTGTCTAGTTAACATTAAATGAAAGGTAATTCATTTTCTCCCTATAGGTAGCACCACTTGTGCTGTCCAGTTTTAGTTGATTGCTTTTTTGCGGGGAGAAGGGTCCCTATGGCTTAATGTCTTTGAGTGAACTTGTTGAATAATTACATACAACCAGAAAAATGCACAGATTAGAAGTGTATAGCAGAAAGTGATCATACCCATGTAACCGGCATCCAGATCAAGAAACAACATTGCCAGCCCCCAGAAGCCTCTCCTTACAGTTAGAATCCCTGCTCCAGGGCAACCACTGTTCTCACTCTGATTGCCAGTGCTTGGCTTTAACCCATTCATGGGCTGCATTTAAATGAAATAAAATGTAAGTTCTGTTTTGTGTCTTCTTTGGCTCAACATAGTATCACGTCCAAATTGATGCAGTTCTTTATTATTTCTGTGAATGGATATACCCAATTTATGTATCCATTCTACTGATGGACATTTGAGTAGTTTGGGGCTGATGTCGTCAGGCATGAACTTTAGATGACTCAAGAAAAAACAAGCACTTTGGAGCTAAAGGAAGAGTATAGTCAAGATTAAAAGAGAAAAAATAGTTCAGAAATGTGAGAGAGAAAAAATGCAATATCATGAAAACACTAAAGGCTCAACTCAGTCCACAGATTCCTAGTGTTTCAGGGACTCCGTTTGGAATATACCAACTGGATGTTGCCAGATTTCATTTGAGAACTGGGAAGAGGGAGGGGACCTTAGGTGACAGTTAGCTAGTCCCATCACTTTTTAGAGGTGGAGGGACTGAGGTCCCTTGAGATTGAGTGACTCATACAGAGTCTTACAGCAAACGCCAGTGCCAGGGTCGAAGCTGGTTCTGATGGTCTGATCTAGACTAGTGCCATCTGAGGGCTGAAACCCAGCCCCCTGACCGAGTCCACTGGCCTGGAGGACAGGGAACCCTTTTCTGATTCACACAAAGGTGTCCTGTGGACAGATAGACTCAGACCTGTCCTGAGAAAATGAAGGTGTGGCCCAGCGAGGCAGAATTTTACTTCCTCAAGCCTGCTCTGCCTCTGCTTCCTCTCTCCTTTCCTCACCCTCTCCTAGGGCTCTCCAGTGAGACCTTGGCTTTTGAGTGCCAAGGAAGTGATATCTTGTCCCTCCTGACTCATTGTTTCATCGATTCATAAGTGATTTGGGATGTGACCCTAATTTCAGAGGACTGCTTCCTAAATACTTTTTAAATAGTTCATTCTTAAGAAAATGTTGCAAAAAATGGGGTTTTTTTTTGGCCTCTTCCTGCCATTATGACTCCCCACTTTTAATGTACACCACCCCCTAGCCCCTCTCCCCAAGGTTTTTTAATTCTTAAATATCCCTGGAAACATCCGGTATCTACTTAAAACAGCAGTGACATTCTGATGCTGAAATCTGTGGCAGTCCCCAGGAGGCACTTACTGTAAAACGTAGGATTATTATTTCACTGAGAAATCTAATAGATAAAACAAAGTGCTTGCAAAGGAAAACTACTGATAGTTTCTTTCATGTTTCCCTAAAGAGAAAAATGACGTTTACATGGTTAAAAAAAAAAGGCCAAGAATCTAAGCTCATTAGAAAGGTGAAAAACGGGTAAAATAGCAGACGTTTTACAAATGGGTAGTAAATATATCCTGCTCGAATGAAATACTGCTTATAACAGCATGTTTAATCGTAGAAAATAAAAAATGAGGTCACTCTAGGGCCACAATTCTGACAAGTTGCTCACTGAAATGAACTACAGAAAAGAGTAACATGGAAGAGAGGCCGTGAAGTAGAAATGTCGAGATCTTTTAGATCAGTTCTCTGGGGCCCAAATCCAGGCTCCACTGTTCTCCAGTGTGCAACCTTGGGGAAGTTACTTAACCTCTCTGAACCTTTTTTCCTCATCTGTTCAATGGAGACAATAGTAACTATCCCACAGCGTTGTGTCGATTATGAAACAAAATAGTGTATGTAAAGCAACTGGCATGGTCTGACACATAGTAAAAAGTCAAGCAATGTTAGCTCTTATTACCAAAGACAGAAAGAAATGATGTATAGAAGGATTTAAAGTTTTCTTAGACTTCCCCTAGGCTTTCGTTAGTAAGCAGTTGTTCACAAGATTTTATTATACAGGGTGGGGCAAAAGTAGGTTTACAATTGTTCGCATGGAAAATAATACAATAATAAATAATAATACAAGAATAAACTGTTTCCCATGCTCACAACTGTAAACCTGCTTTTGCCCCACTCTGTATTTTGTTTATTGATGGCATTCATTAGGCAACAAACCCTAGTATTTCTCAGCTGAAGATAAGGGGCAGTCTGTAGTGCTGCACAAGAACAGCTGGCCTGTCTTACTGATCACTAAGTGATCGAGTTATTTTTCCTGATTCTCTTCTAATTCTTAGCTATCTTAGTCCCCCCGCTCCTGCCTGCTGGATAATTATTTCTTCCCAGATGCCAAAAAGTAAATCTGCAGATTTAAAAATTCTCTTTACAATGACTAATGTTGTGCAAAGTACTTTTAAAATTAAAGTGTGCCAGTGGCCCACGTCTTTTGCTCCTGTAACCCTGTAGATTTCATGAGTCCTTTTAAAGAAAGCCACTGTTATTGGTACAGTATAAGGCAATTGTTTCTTCCTCCCAGCCCCAGACCCCTTTATAATTTTCTGTTATGGGGCCCAGAGCTTAAGATTTTAAACCATTTGTTCAAAGGAAATTAATAGTCTGAAACTTTCAAAGGAAGTGTTTAAGAAAAACAAACTTAAGCACATTAGAAAGACACATTTACATCTAAACAGCATAATTATAAGCCCAGTCAAAATAGGCACAGGCTCCTCCAGAATAATCATGATGTATCATTCTGATCTGTTTATTAAAAGGGGGACCTACCCCAGATAACCCTGTTCCCTGTTATGTGTTGTGTAATATCTTGAACTTAGTAAACTTAATGCTTTTAACTGTTCACTAAGTCCATCAAAAAACAGGTTTTACATCTTCATGAAGTATCCTTGTCTACGTTGAATACTTTGTGCAAGTCCTACCCAGGTGTTTCTTGTCTGGGTGGGAGAACAGAACACATGAGTGTGGAAAGGTATTGGATGTTTCAGATACATACTAAATGGAGCCCTGGCTTTAGGGAGGAGAATCAGTGAGGGCCAAAGGTAGGATGTTCCTGGCTGTCCTGGGGCCACTGGATTTGTATTGAGCCATGAGATTAGGCTGGGATCCTTCTATTTTTCAAGTACAAATGAGCTTTTTTAAGAACAACAAAAATATTCAGGATCTGATAAAAGTCTCAAATATTAAAAGAAAACTATGAAATTGAAATTATTAAATATTTAATTAAATTCATTCAGTCCGCATAATGTTTGCCTGCTATGTGCCAGGGAGTGTTCTAGGCTCCAGAGATACATCAGTGAACAAAATCAAGAAGCTCTGCCTTCATGGAGCTTATATCCTAGTAGGAGACAAGCAATAAACATAACAAAGCAAACTTTATAGGCATATAGGAGGTAGGAAGTGGGAGCACTGGCAATATGAAGTACAGCAGATCCTCGTTTTGTTCAACATCGTTTCATTATAACATTGATGAGATGCCATAGGAACTTAACTCGTTTATATCAGTTACCCTATAGTAAACTGGTTTTATTATATGTCTTTTGCTTAAAGTCATAGAACCTATTGACAACGTTGACAACATTAAGTGAGGGCTTACTGTAGTGTGGTCAAAGTTGGCCTCACTGAGGTGGCTTGAGGGAGGGAGTTGGCCGTACAGAGACACCTGGGGGAAGTGTGTTCCAGCAGAGGGACTAGTAAAGGCCTCGGGTGGACATGTGCCCAGTGTGTTCCAGGGACAGTTAGAAGGGCCACAGAGCACCAGATGAGGTCAAAGAGGTTTGGAGAGCGTGTCGCGCAGGGCCTGCATGGTGGGCCAGGAGTGACATGGGGAATCGTTGGGGAGTTTTGAGCAGAGGGTAAGGTGATTTGACTTTCATTTTAATAGAATCACTGGCTGCAGTATTGAGATAGAAAAATGGAGCAGGTGGTCAAGGGTGGTCAAGGGAGCAGCGAATCAGGTTAGCAGCTGTTACAGTAATCCAATTGAGAGATGCCAATAGCAGTGGAAATGACCAAGACTTATTTTATAGGTTGAACCAGTAGGATTTCCTGGTCAACTGTTTGAGGAATATGAGAAAGAGATCAGAGTAAGGATAACACCAGGACTTTTTGCATAATTATGGGGTTGCCATGAACTGAGATGGGGATCTCATGGAGGAGCTGGTTTGAGAAAGACAACTCCAAGCTGTTTTAAACATGTTATTCATCGTCCAGGTGGAGAAGTTGAGTAAGTTGTTGAATATAGGAATCAAGAGTTTAAAGAATATCCCAGCTGGCATGGCTCAGTGGTTGAGCATTGACCTATGATCCAGGAGATCATAGTTCGAATCCTGGTCAGGGCACATGCCCGGGGTTGTGGGCTCTATCCCCAGCAGGGGGCGTGCAGAAGACAGCCAATCAGTGACTTATCACTGATGTTTCTGTCTCTCTCTCCCTCTCCTTTCCTCTATCTCTGAAATCAATAGAAATACATTCTTAAAAAGAGCTTAAAGAATACATGTAGGCTGCAGATATAAATTTGGAAGTCACCAACAGAGTTTGGATGAGATAACTTGGGGAATGTGTGTAGAGAAAGCAGTCCATGGCTTAAGCTTTGGGTCATATCCGTATTTACAGTTTCTGGAGGAGAAATCCCATAAGAGAGTATCTTAAGCGGGATACTTGGTGCACATACTTCTAACATAGTGGAAATTATTAAGGTGTCTCCATTTCCTAAGTAACAGTGTTATTTTTAGAAGATATTGATAATTCTGTTGACCCGCACATGGGAAGAAGGAACTATGACTTCTTTTTCTGTGACAAGGTACTTGGGTTGAGCCTGGGGTGCTTCAGCCTTGAGAGGTTGAGTTGATAAAGGAGCAACCAGGAGAGAAGACTGAGAAGTAGCAGCCAGAAGAGTAGGAAGGAAATCAGAATATCCTTAAAGTCAAAGTGTCTCAAGGGAGGAGAGAGTGAATCAGTGGCGTCATGGGTTGGTTAGAGGTCAAGTAGGGTGAGGACTGGGAGGTGCTCATTGGGTTTCGCAATGGAGGTCATTGGTGACTTGGACCTGAGCCGCATCAGGCCACCCGAGCTGTGTCAATGGAGGATTGGGGATGAAAACCTCATTGGAGTGGGCTCAAGAGAGAATGAAAAGCTTATGAAAGATAATTCTGACTTTCAGTTCAGTTTCTCATAAATATTCAATATTGGATGTGAGTACATTTTAACACGTCTGATAGGATGAGGGGTGGGACTTTGGAATGCTGGGGCCACGAGAGTCTTTAGTAGACTCTGCCAGGGATGGGAGCCTTTCAGCTTCCCCCCGGTTATTATTGGCAAAGCTCTAGTGTGTGGATTGTAGTCCGTTTCTTTGAAATAGAAAAGAGTCCTAATGTAGTTTCTCTCTCTCTCTCTTTTTATTTTTTATTTTTTTTATTGCATCCCTTTGGGTAAGAACTGTATCTTGGAGGCACGGTCACTTTGTTAAGACTTTCTTGTTTGTTTTGTTTTCTAGTTGAGCCCATTGATCCTTTATTTGAAAACGATACAGCAGAGCCCCAGTGAGACATGCCCTCTGAGCTGGCTTCTCTTTCAGTAGTGGTGATAGGTTTGGGCTGTGGAGTCCACGCACGCACCACGGTGCCCCACGAGCCTGGAAGCCTTCATTCACGCAGGGGATGGCTCAGCGCTGGGGCTCTCAGGAGCCAGAGCAAGTGAAGTCATGGAAACATGGCTTGCTTGATATTTCTTTTTTACTTTGTTGATGACTTTCGTTGTGAATATTATTTCAAAGCATGTGATTAAGCAGTTTCCATAGCTCTGTATTTTATGTCATAATTATGCACCAGGAATTTTCTCTTCTGGGAATTACCTTTGAATTATAATGTTAACTTTCTATAATACTATCATCAGAACGAATCAACAAGCCTCTGATACTAATTACCTTTTCTTTCCCTAAGCTGATTAAAATGCTAACACTTAGGCCTTTAATGCCTAAATATTGTTTTTGGGTAGTTAAAAGCTTACAGTGATTGTAGAATTAAAACTTTGTTACATGTGTTCGAGTGTTGTTTGGTAATAAAGTACAGTAATAGTTTTTAGAAAGTGGCTAATTATGGGAAAATGCTGGAAAGAGCAAGGGCTTTTTCTTTGCAGTAGATGATAGCACGTTTTTTGAGAAGCGGAGCTCAGTGATTATATGTGTGTTTCTCGTGGATTGTGGCATATGCACTTCATGCCAGCGTTCTCTTAGGTACTGCTCTGTCAACACGGTTTTATTGGTATCATTTTGAATGTTTTTTCAGCTGAAACTTATAAGTCACTCTACAGTTAGTTAAATGAATGTACCTGGCTTGTAACAGAAATACACAAGGCCAATGTGAAATAGTTTGGCAGTGCTGAGCATTTTACATGGTAAACACTGGAGTGTGCAGAGGTGTAAAACTAAGCAAATTTTGAAACAAGTGTTAAGTTTCTTAAGTCAGCGACTGTAGGATGAAGTCCAGGTCGCTTAGTGTGGAATTCAACATTCCAAACCAGAGTTGCAAGTCTGTGGCCCGCTGGGAAGATTGGCTGTAGACATGTTTTGTTTTTTAACGCAGCGTTAAAAACATTTATTTGCCAACATTTAAAAACTGAGAAATTATGCGTTAAAATTTTTTAATTTTACACCTTCTTTTGAAAAACTGGAAGGTGTGACAATGATCTTTTGGAGCAACATACAAGCTTCCCCTTTTACACGGAGCATGAGTGTTCTGCAGTTGCCCAAAGTCCCCAGCAGAGCTCCCCTTGCCCCCAACATTGAGACCAAGTGGCTGCTGGCGTTTTTTATCCTGCAGGCTTCACTCCTTTGTTATCTGCTCCTGCAGGCATGTGAGTTTGCTATCCCTGTGTTGTACTTACTTGACTGACTTTCCAATGTCATTGCAAAGCTCCCTAAGTCCAGCCCAGTTGATCTCCCCATTGTCCCATCCAGCACACCCACACTTAGTCTGGGTCATGCTTCCTCTCCTTCTACGGAACTGAGCTGTGTGCTCCGTGGGTCACTTCATTGGAACGTAGCACATGCTCCTATATACACATCTTTTTATATATTTTTTCTAGCTCCCCAGCTGTATTAAAAGTTTCATGAGAGCAGTGACTACATCTTATAATTTACTAGTGCCTAGCAAGTTTATTTTAGGTTTACTAGATTGACTGTGGTTTAGATTTAGCTTCCAGTGGATGGTAATCTATGATTATAATGGTGCTATAGAAGAATTAGAAAATCAAAATCTTGTGTAAAATCTACTTCCTCAATAGGGCTTTCTTAATTTACTGCATCCATTCCTTTGTAGCTTCGTAGTAACATTTATGTAATCTCTCTGAGTATTGATTTACTGAACACCTCATTTATTGCCAGTTCTCTGATTCTGTTATGTGAGTGGATGAAGTTTCCAAGTAAATGAGTCATTACTGCAGACCATTTTATTATTTTAGATATGCTTCTTTCTAATGGCTAATACTGTTTTAAATGTCCTTTTTTTTTTCCCCCATTCATTTGACAAATAGTGTGTACAGAAGACCCTGGAGAAAGTATGAATGTGACATGCTTGGTGGTACCTGCTTTCCTGAAGCTTTTACCTTTTAGCTGGAAAGGCAGATGTCAGATAACAGGGTATATAATTGTTCAGTTTTGACAAGTATTACTAAAAAGTAGGGGGTGCTCTGAGCTCTTATAAAAGAGCACCGTGGCCTGGCCGGGCGTGGCTCAGTGGTTGAGCGTCGACCTAGGATCCAGGCGATCGGGTTTGATTCCCGGTCAGGGCACATGCCCGGGTAGCGGGCTTGATCAATGACTCTCTCATCATTGATGTTCCTCTCTCTCTCTCTCTCCCTTTCCTTTCCTCTCTCTGAAATCAATAAAGATATATTAAAAAAAAAAGTGCACTGTGGTCTGGGCATAGGGGCTGTAATGGGGAGTATAACACAACTAAATTCCAGACTCTTTAATTTCTCATAATTCCATAGCAGTTTGTCAAATATTCTGAATATAAAAATTTAACCTTAGAAACAAATAAATTGAGGTGTAATTTCTATAACAAAATAAGAGTTAAAACTTTTCCAAATAGTTTACCATTGGCTATCCTCATTGCATTAATGAATTAAAAAATAATTATAATTGATAGCTCTTGAGTTTACTCTTTTGCTTGGTGCCTGAGTTGCACTCTGTTTAAATAAATAAATAAAGTAAAGGGAAATTGGGCTAGAAATTTCAGATATAGCTAACTTGCAAAGCAGACTTTTATTTTATGAAACTGTAATTTTTTCAAAGATGTTTGCAGCAAGGCCTTTTCTTATGTTTCTCAAAAATACGTTATAAAAAGGAAACTGATTTGTTTCTTGAAGAGTAACTAGTGGATAGTACCTTTATCTTATACTTCCAAGCCCATGACTGAGAAGGATTAGTAGTTTATCAGTCTGATCTTGGAGTGATGTGAGTATGGTGTCAACAAATCTCAGCAATAAAGCTGGTGACATACGTGAGCAAGCCAAAAAATAGAGTAGAATTTTGTGTGGTTGCATGTATTTTATAACAACACTCAGAAATGCTTTCAGTATCTTTTCCCCCAAAGAAAATAGAATTCTATACTTAACTAATCCCATCTAAATATAGTGGTAAAGTTAATTTTTTGCATAGTTTAGTGTCAAGCTGAAACAAGGGTCAGCTGTGATGGTGCCATTTTTGAAATGTCTGCTGAGAAACTCATGTTACTTGTGATTATAGAAGGAGATGCGTAAAAATTAACATATTTAAGGAAGTTTTCAAATATGCCCAAGATTTCCAAAGGTGACCTTGAGGAAATGAGATCAGGGAATAGTTTTTAAGAAATGTCAAGTGTCATGTAGAATTTATTTATTTATTTATTTATTTATTTATTTATTTATTTAAATATATCTGCATTGATTTCAGAGAACGGAAAGGAGAGGGAGAGAGAGTTGAAACATCCATGATGAGAGAGTCGTTGATCGGCTGCCTCCTGCACGCCCCTGACTGGGGATCAAGCCCACAACCGGGCATGTGCCCTGGCGAGGAATCGAACCCCAATCTCCTGTATCCTAGGTCAGTGCTCAACCGCTGAGCCACGCCTGGCCAGGCTAGAATTTAAAATCCAAATACAATCTTTTTAACCTCTCATATTCATTAACTGAGTCCACATTCGTTTTCAATCTGCAAAAAGGATGTTGAACTGATGATTTGTAATATACTACATTATTTTACTGTTTATGGGGTCTAGAGAAATGGAAAGAGAAATTTTCATGAATTTCAGATGTAGAGTAAAATCTAGCAAGGAAAGCTAGTAGAAGTTATCTAATTTATAACATAAAATTTCCTTTAACAATTGCCTTATGGATTCTTGAACTAGCCGCCACTCATGTTTCTGACCAATAAGTTTTCAGGAAATTTGTATTCAGTATATTACAGATACAGGATATAAATTAATGCATTTTAATGTATAATCTATTTTCTACTGAGGTGACTTTGAAATATTTTCTCAGGGGTGGAAAAAGGTCTGACATTTTGTTTGAAGCTTGGGTAAGCTGGTTACTGGTCACCTGAACTCCATTTTCCAGGGTTTGAATCCTGACATGTGTTAGTGGCGACTCCTGTTTATATATCTTCTCCTGGCATGATATTATTGTCTGTGTTATGGAGGTTAGTCACATCTTCCCAGGTAGGCAGTAAGCTGTTTGAGGACACACAAAATGTTACATTTCTACCTCTCTTATTTATTTTATTTTTTTCCGTCCCCATTTATACTCCTTATACCCTCTTCCACCTCCCCCCTCCTACCCCCCAGCAATCTCCCTCTCTTGAATTCTTCCATAGTCTCTAGAAAACTGTTGGCTCTTGACTTTTAAGCCCCACAGTATTACAACTTTATTTTTTTCTGATCTAGCTAAGGTAACAATCGTTATCTAGATTTAAGACTAGAGCAAGTCAGTAGTGAGGCATTGGACCCATAAAAGAAGTAACAGAAGTGTGTTTATGAAAACTCATGCCTATCTCCCAAGTCTGACATATAAATACCCATAACAGTAATAATGTATTCAGATTTAATGTTAGCGTTGAAAAAAAATATATTTTGTTGTTTAAACATTCAAAAGGGTATGAAATATACACATTTTTTTCCTTAAACTTTCAAAAGACCCTTAGTAAAGATTGGATTTTTGCCTTGTTGGGTGGCTCGGTTAGTTGGAATGTCGCCCCCTACACCGAAAGGTTTGAGTTCCATCCCTGTCAAGGCGCATACGGGAGGCAACTGATGGATGTTTCTCTCTCACATCGGTGTTTCTCTCTCTCCCCCTTCCTCTCTCTCTAAAGTCATTTAAAAAAACACACACCACATCCTCTAGTGAGAATTAAAAAAAGATTGGATTTTAAATATTAACACAGAACGCAGCAATATAAATTACCTGTGATTTCTCGATGTAGGAAGGCAAGGCCTCTTTTGAAATGCCTTAGTTTGTTTGGGGTTTCTTTCCAGCCTGCATAAGAACAGGGTTTCTTGTTTCCTCGTGCCTCGTGCCATGAGTTTTCTGTTAGTGTAATGCGGGCCCAAGTTCCTCTGCTTTCCTGGGGTTGACAAGGCCTAAGCTTAATGCGTTGCAAACACCCATTTAACCTTTGCTGCAGTTCTGTCCTTAGCTTAACACCTGGTGTTGTCCACTCCTGCTGTGGTGATCAAGTTGTCCATGAGGAGGTAGTCTTAACATGACATGGACCTCTGACCATTTGAGCTGATTTGTTTGGCCCTGTGACCTGGGAATGAGGTGATAATCGACCGCCTATTTTCTTATAAAAGAGTTTATATTGGTCTTTATTTCAGATTGGGGAGAAAAAGACCCCAAAGTTGGGATTATTTCTAATGAAACTTATATTGCTGTGCCATCCATCTTATCTGCTGTTGACTTTACCCCCTTGGAGATAGGAGTTTTAGTTTTCCCAGACTTCTGTTTCTTTGGCCCTCTTCTGTTTTCTGGTCCTGCTTTATCTGACCACCTGTGTGTTCTCTATTTTAATTGAAGAAAAAAAAATCTCATATGGCATGTTCTATATTAGGATGAAAAGGCTAATAGAAAACAATTGACTAAAATTATGTATACAGATGCTACTCCTTCCTAGTGTATTTTACTCTGTGTGTGTGTGTGTGTGTGTGTGTGTGTGTGTGTATGTTTTTCCCCCTGAGGATATTAATAAAGTAATAAAGTTACTTTGTAAGTACCTTTATGAATTTACACTTCCACAAGCCAGGGAGCAGTTTTACCCACAAAACAAATTAAAAACTATGTTTATGAAAACCCATGTATCTTCCAAGTTTGACATATGAGTAAAATATGTAACTTTCATAACAGTAAATACATAGTTAGATTTAATGTAGCATTGAAAAATAAATTTTGTTTCGCTGATGAGATGGAGCTGCAGGCAGTTACCACCTGAATCACTCCGAGGATGGACTTCAGAGGACAGCTTTCCGTCCCCTCAGATGCCTTGGCCTAGGCCAGAGCGATGATGAGATGGGGGAGTGGGGCAGAATGCCCTGATGCCCAGGTGGGATGCCTGGGCTGGACCGAAAGGCCCTGGAAGAGAGTACTCTAGGACAATGAAAAGCTTTAAGGAGAAGATCCAACGGGAGACACATGAAAACCCAGGGTACCCATAGGCTGACTGGGCATGGCGGCTGCCGTTCCCTTGGCCGCCTCTGCTCCCACTGGGTCAGAGCCAGCACTCCCAGCTCATGATGCTCACCCACATTGCTGCCCAGGGCTTCACGGTGGCAGCTATTTTGCTGGGTCTGGCTGCACTGCCTCTGAGGCCTCAACCCTGAGCTGGCGGCCTGGCCTTGAAAGCTCAGCGGAGATCATTCCCAGCCCCAGGAGCCAACCACTGGTCCTGCCACCAGACCTATTCCCTCATCTCCCCTGACAAGTCCCTCTGTCTATGGGAGAGGAAGTGGCCGATTGAGTAATAGATTTTTTTCAGGAATCTCAGGTTTGGTTTCATTTGGGTGTTGCATACTTCTATTTCTGCTCCACCTTCTCTACTCCCTCCTTAATAAACTCTGATCCACTTGTAGAAAATAAATTAATTAAACTTTCAAAAACCATAAATAAAGACTGAATTTTGAAGATTACCAATAGAATGTAACTTATTGAAAAACCCCACTTTCCTCAAAGAAACAAATCAAAGATGTCATTGGTTAGGTTCCTATGGTAATTTAAAAAATCATATGCATATTTTAAAATACTTGCTAATGAGAATAATTTAGGTAACCATAAGAATAATTATAAGTGTTTTTTCAGTTCTCTGAGATGCTAAAATGTAAAATAAAATAGGTTTTCATAAATATATATACATCTTAATTAATGAGGTTTTTCTGCCTAAATGTGATAGCAACATAGCCATACAGCATGATTAAGAATTTAATTCTCGCCTGTCCAGGCGTGGCTCAGTGGTTGAGCGTCGACCTAGGATCCAGGCAATCGGGGTTCGATTCCCTGTCAGGGCACATGCCCGGGTTGCGGGCTCGATCAATGACTCTCTCATCATTAATGTTTCTCTCTCTCTCTCCCCATCTCCTTTCCTCTCTCTGAAATCAATAAATATATGTTTAAAACAAAAAAAAAGAATTTAACTCTCATTAACAGTTTGGTATTATTTAAAAAAATCACAGTTCAGAAGTTGAATTATAATTGATATTTGAATGAGTCATGCATCTTGAAGTATTTTTATCAAATGGAAGATACTACTGTGATGAAATAAGAGCATTTGAAAGTGCTTTGTAAATGCAATACCCTGTACAGACACACCTCAGTGTCTTATCACAGTTCCCTGGGTAGTCATTACTACTGGTAGGTGTCAGCAGGACAAAGAAGAGTAGAAATTATTACCGTGTACATGGGCCAGCCCACAGCAAGGTTGCTTAACCTAGACTGCGGGTCAGGAGGGGGAGACTCTGAAACTCTAAAATTAAACACCAGTGTGTATGTGTGCATGGACACTTATTTGTAGAGCAAGGATACATAATATTCATCAGATTATCTAAGAACCATGGTTTGTATATGTTATCTGCCTTAAAAAGTTGGAGAGTTTATTTCTTTCAACTAGATTTCTAGCATCATATCTATTTGTCATTTTATAGTTTTAAAAAGAATTTTTTACATATGTATATGACATTTTGTAGTTTTAAAAGGAATTGAAAAGGAATTTTTGTTTCATCCTCAAATAGCCTATTTTACAGATGAGAAGGTTAAATGACTTGTATGATTTGACACCTTTACCTGACACAGTCTGTGACAAAACCTAACTCTAGACCTGTGCTTTTTTTTCAGGCCACCACAGGCACAGTTACCCTGTCGATTTCTAGAGTATTTGCAAAATATGTTGCAACATTTTGATTTTTTTTTTGTAGTGCCTTTTTAAGTCAGTTTTAGTTTTGACAGATACTAAATCAACTTGTGTTCCCTAATTAGCTTACATTGATTTTGCCGTAAAGAATTTTTGTGTTAGTCTGAACTAGACAGAGTAATCTTTTCAAACATATTCTACTTCCCATGATAATGCATTTAACTTGGCACAAAATTCCAGATCATTAGATTTTATCTGAAACAAGCAAAAGGTGTATACAATTTCACACCATCAATCCTTTGTGCGGAACAGCTGTTACCTTGAAAAAAAATCTTAATCTGTAGGCTTGGTTAGTGAAATTAAAATGAAGGTGTTTTGAAATGATTTCACATTATACATTTAAAAGGGAGACATTCAATACAGTTGCTTTATTTCTCTTTAGAACTTTGTAATTTCTGAATTGGAATAAAGAAGGCTATGACACTGTAATGAAGTAGTGCTAGTGTTTTATGGAAGCGTATCTGTCTGCCATGGGCTTTTCTGTAGGAAGTTTTACTTACATGTGGATTTTGCATAAGAAACCAAATTTAGCATGAGAACATCTGCAATTCATTCTTTCATTCAACAGTCATTAATGCGCCAAGCATTTTGCTGGAAATTCAATGCTGAAACAAGGCATAGAGCTATCCTCCGGAAGCTAGAACCTGCTTGATGAGGGGAGACAGACAGACACTGAACAATTATACCCCGTGACAAGCGAAGTACTACTTACCTAAAACCCTGCTATTCAGTTTTGCTTATTTTTTTAAAATAAGAAATTTTCTTTTATTTCCAGAAACTGTTTTTACTCAGTATCCTTTAAATTTATAATCTATTTCCAAATCGCCATGAATTCCTACATTTTAATTCTGATGTCTGGTTTATTAAACTTTCTGAGGCCATGAATTTAGTCAGTTTGGCTGGTATTCCTCACGTGCGCTTACACCCTGCATCATGCAGCGAAGGATCGAGGTAATGTAATCCTTAGTGTATAAGGCACTTTAATGAATATGTAGCCTCGTTAAAGTTTTTTTTATATCAGCGTTTTCATGATCTAAATGATGTAAAATAGAAATAAAGTTCACAGATTTTAAGTAGATAATTTGGTGACTTTTGACAAATGTATGTAACCATGTGAGCAGTGTCACAGTCAAGACAGAGAACATGGCCCGACCGGGCATGGCTCAGCGGTTGAGCGTCGACCTGGGATCCAGGCGATCGGGGTTCGATTCCCGGTCAGGGCACATGCCCGGCTTGCGGGCTTGATCAGTGACTCTCTCATCATTGATGTTTCTCTCTCTCTCTCTCCCCCTCTCCTTTCCTGTCTGAAATCAATAAAGATATATTAAAAAAAAAAAAAAAGAGAACATGGTTGTCCCACTAAGAAATTTTTTATAACCACTTTTTGGTCAAACCTCTTCTCCTCCACCCTCACTTCCTCTTTTCTTTCCTTTCCCCCTTATCACACCCCCCAGCCCACCCCAGTCCCTGATAACTACTAATCTTTCATTTTGCCTGTTACAGAATGTCATAGGCATAGACTCGCAGGACACAGTCTCTCGTGCCTGCGTTTGTGCCCGGCTTTCACGCGGCGTAATGCTTCTCTCTCCTTTTTCCAGATTCATCATTTTGTTGCGTATGTCAGTGGTTCCTTTTCATTGCTGGGTACTATTCAGTTGTCACAATCTGTTTATTCATTTACCTCTTATTAATGGGCATTTGGATTGTTTTCAGTTTGAAGCTACTGTGAATGAAGTTACTATGAACATCGTGATTTGGTAGACACATCTTTTCATTGCTCTTGGGCAGATAGCTGAGAATGAGATAGCTGAGTTGTATGATCCGTGAATGTTTGACTTCATAAGAAACTGTCAAATTGTTTTTTAAAGTGGCTGTATCATTTGGCTTTCCCTTCAGCAGTGTCTAAGAGTTCTGGTTGCTCCAGACTCTCACCAAGACTTGGTATTACCAGTCTTTTTAATGTTAACCATTCCAGTGGGTGCACAGTGGTATCTCACTGTGGTATTTTTCATTTTCCTAATGACTAGTAATGTTGATCATAATCTCAAATGATTATTTGCCATTTGTATATCTCTTTGATTAAGTGACTGTTTAAGTCTCTTCTCCATATTTTTTTAAGAGAGTTGTCTTCTGGTAGTTAGTTGTAAAAGTTATTTATGTGTTCTGGGTTGAAGTCTTTAATCAGATAAACATTTAAAAATATATATATCTTTATTGATTTCAGAGAGAGGAAGGGAGAGGGAAAGAGAGAGATAGAAACATCAATGATGAGAGAGTCATTGATCGGCTGCCTCCTGCACGCCCCCGACTGGGGATGAAGCCCGCAACCCGGGCATGTGCCCTGACCGGGAATCAAACCTCAGTCTCCTGGATCCTAGGTCGATGCTCAACCTCTGAGCCACGCCTGGCGGGGCCAGATAAATGTTTTTAAAATATTGTTCTCAGCCTGAGGATTGCATTATCATTTTTAAGTGAATTTCAGAGAGCAATATTTTTAATTTTAAAGAAGTTCAGGTTTTCTTTTTTTAATGTTTAATGCTTTCTGTGCCCTAAGAAACCCCATATCACAAAATTCTTCTATAAGTTTTATAGTTTTAGTCTTTACATTTAGATCTGTAATTTATTTCTAGTTAAGTTTTATGTTAGGGTTGAGGTCAGTTTTTTCCATATAGATATCTAATTGTTCTGGCACCATTTGTGACAAGTCCATTCCCTTACTGTATTACCTTGGCACCTTTGTCAGAATCAAATGACTGTGTATGGTTCTATTTCTGGACTCTATTCTATTCCATTGGCTTATCTCTCTCTCTCGTACAATATTATACCACTTTGATTACTGTGTATACCCTTCAGAGTAAGCCTAAGTCCACCAACTTTGAATATGAGTAGTGAGAGCAGACATCCTTGTCTTGTTACATTAGGAGAAAACCATTCAGTCTTTCACTGTTACGTGTAATATTAGCTGTAGATTTTTCATAAACTGTTGTGATTTCTTATACTCTTAGAGCAAATAATTTCCAAATCGTAGACAGGTGAATTCAATTGGAAGATGTTTTTGAAAGACTCTTTAGAGGGAATTTCAGGATTTTATCTCCAGATTACCTAGACCTGTAATGAAGGTGAAAAGCCAGTAGATAACTTATAATTTTCCAAATTTTATCGGAAAAAGAATTGTTATCCAGCTTCCCTTAGAAAGCCCATGACTAGGATCAACATCATAGTTTCTTAATTTACTCTCCCAAATGTGAAGGCCATGAAGGAAAATTGGCACTCCTCTCACTGAGTACTTTTGAACACTTGAATAGCTTTGTCTTTGGATCTGAAATGATATGATTCCAAGTTAAATGTTGGTAGCATATAGGCCTTGTGTGGTAGGAGTAAGGGAGTGGGATGGATGGCAATATGCACCGTTGGTGTTGGGCAGTGGTCCTGCCCTGAGGGAAGGCTGACCTTGGAATGAAGCCGCTCATCTGATTTCTCCAGGGTAAGTCCTTAGGTCTCCTGGACTAGTTGCCTTTCCAGCATGACTGGAGTCCTCTAAAAAGCAGTGCTGAGCAGAGGTAGAGTGGTTTCTGTTTTTCTGTTTAATTGGCTTGTTTGTTTTTAACTCCAACCTTCAAGGTTGAGCTGTGGTTCCATTTTTTTAAAGAGGATTAACCCTGTTAGCATAGGGTAAGGTGTAATTCTGATTTCCTTCCTCCACACCCTTTAAAATCCAGACTTTAAGTCTCTCTGAAAGCATTACAGGATGATTGCTATAAGAAGGAATGCTGTCTTTTAGCAATATGCAGGGGGATGTACATCAGAGAACCAGAAAATCCAATGAACAGGCAAGTCAAAAGGAGGCAACTTGATTGGGCTGTTCAGTGACTCAGTATTGGATTTTGTTGACTTCACACACCAGGGAGCCCAGAGGTTCACTGTTAAATGGCTTTTATTTCTAATAGCTTTGGAATACATACGTAACAGTTGAGTTGACCTTGATTTGTATCTTATTTCAAAACCCCTGTTGAGAAGAGTTTCAGAAAGAAGACTGTGAATTGCTCTATGGGAAATAGAATGTTACTGCATAAGTACCACTTGAAAATGGGATTTCACACTTGGTGGAGTTGTCAAATTTATGGTCACTGTCTTCCAGAAGTGAGCCAAGGGAATTAAACACTGGATGACAGGTAGGAGAGAGCCAGCTTCTGACTGAAGATTCCCCCGGGTCCCAGTAATATTCCCCCGGGTCCCAGTAATATTCCCGTCCGCCACCTTAACAGTCTTAAATTCATGTTTCTCCAGAATAACACAACACCTCCGTCTCCTTAGAGTGGATCGGCTAATGCATTGATGATGTCCCAAGGGAATGGGTGTGGGGTGGGGGGCCGTCATTGGACTATTCATCTCTGGTTAATCTTCATCCAATTCTTTGGATCTATGTGTCTTAATGGGTTGAGGATGAATCCCCACATGACAGTAACGATGTTAAATATTTTGTGAAGCTATAATTAAAGAAGCCATATACAAAATAAGCATTTCCATCATTTTTCTTACGGGCTTTTAAAACCATAAATCAAAGTTCTAGGGGTTTTGATGATTAAAATAATCATTCTTTTTCTCTGACTTTTTTAATTGATATTTTCAGATGTCTTCATAAGTTTATGTGACAACTTTGTCTCTAACTTATGTATTCACAACAAAACCCCCAAAAGGGTGTTAAATAAGGACCTTTATAGCAACATAAGGCCTTGTTCGAATGTCCGGAGAAGTCTTTTACTTTGAAGTCTAGATCGTGCTTTTGATCTTTTACTGTAAAGAGCGCCTGCACCCAGGAGCCTCACTTCACCCCATTCTGCACATTTGGCACATGCACAGTATGTGTGAGGGTGTGTCTGGCTGCATATGCTACCTTTTTGGGTGTGTCCACTTAACAAAATAATTTCAGCCCATAATTTATGTGTATAAGGGTAAAGATTGGGTTCTTTGCATCTCAAAGTCTTTTCCTGGCTTCATAAACTTTTTTTTTTACATATAATTCTACAACTACCAGGGTAGGAGGCAGGTTAGCATTTGGGTATGTTTACTTTAGTAAATCATTGTAACATGTTTCTTGACTTTCTATTTAAATACATAAAACGTGAACTTTCTGAAAAGAGTCTAGATTCCATTAAGTTGTTTCCTACCTGTGGGAATTTTTGAATAGAATTTAGAGAAGAAAAATTCTAGAAGGAACAGCATACTGGGTGCCTGCCTAAAACTAACTGGTATCGTCTTGCCAAGTCATTCACTCAAAGGGTCAGTTTCTTTGCCTGTCAAATTAAGGGATTGCACTAGATCATCTCAGAGATCTGATACAGTGGTCATGCTTTCATTTGATAGTACTTTTATATTACTTTTCCATTTAGTAGTAGATAGAAAGCCAGAAATTAATATATGTACATGCCACTAAATTGTAATAGCTCCTATAAAAATTCATTAACAACACTAGAATACCTAAGGCTTTTTTCAGTTTCAGGGCCAGGGAAACAATTATTTATTATGCAAAATAATATTTTATAAGGATTATTTTAATGTGTTGTAGCTGATTTCATACTTGCCCTATCTTATGTATCTTTTTAAAGCTTAATTAGTAGTACGTGGTTATCCACAGCGTTTTCAGCACCAATACCTCTGATTTATTTTACTTTTTCAAATTGTGAAATACACACATAGAAGAATGTTTATAATGTCTATGTACATTTTAAGCAATAATAATAATAAAAGAACACCACTGTATTCACTACGAAGCTTAAGAAAAAGAATATTTCTCTAGCACCTTTGAAGCTCGTGCCCCTTTCTTAAGACTCCCCTCCCCTGGCCGGCCCCTCCAGCACCACTACTACTGTTTTGAGGTTAATCAAGCCTTTGCCTTTCTTTATAGTCTTACCATATGTGTGTATGTGTGTGTTCCTAATTCAGTCATTGTTTATAGTTGCCTGGTTTTGAACTTTTTATTCATAGAAAATAACCATACCATATCTGTAGTCTTCTTTAACTTGCTTTCTTTGCTCAACATTGTTTTTGAGATTTATACTTGTTAATGTGGAGCTGTGGTTCATTAGTGTTCACTGCTGAACTGTCTTAATGTACTAATGTATCATATTTTAATTATGTGTCCTACTATCAGTGGATTTTCAGGTTTCCAGTTTGTATACATCACATCTCATCATCATAGTTGTTGTTTTTAACAACCATTCAGTGACATGGGAAAATCCCTGTGCAATGTTACAAGAAAGCTAGCGACTTTCTGAGTGTTTAATTCAATCGATGTTAGACATCATACTCGCTTTGGAAAAAAGCATTTCAGGAGAAACATAAAGTTAATGTTAATATTTCAGATATTACTGCCAGGTAACGAGAATTTCACAGCAAAATCATCATCTAGAACAGTGTAGCTCCTGTGTCAGGGAGTTGAGTGCACGTCCCATGAATGAAGGAATCAAAGATTTCTTTGTGGAAATTAGAAGCAGATGCTTCTAAGTTGAAGGATTTTCCCTGAGAACAGCACTTTTTGTTGGCGATGTCATGCTAGAAATTCATCTTGGTTGAAAGGAATTTTTGTGCCTGGTTACTAAACCTAATATGACTTTTGAGTACAGATGGCTGTAAAAAAATAGGTTCTCTGGTTTATTTATAAAAACCATACTATAAATTTATCTTATTTTTTTAATCATTTTTTATTTTTCAATTGCAGCTGACATACATTATTATATTAGTTTCAGGTGTACACCCCAGTGATTAGACATTGCATAACTTACTAAGTGATCATTCCGATAAACCTCACACTTATCTGACTCTATATATTATTAGCATATTATTGACTACATTCCCCATGTTGTACTTTACATCCCCGTGACTGTTCTGTAACAACCAGTTTGGACTTCTTAATCTTTTTTCACCCATCCCTGCAACACCCGTCTCATCTCCTGTTTGGGACTCTGCGCTTCCTGGACTTGTCTATTTCCTTCACCAGGTTAGGGAACTTTTCCATCATTATTTTTTTACATAGGCTTTCAATTCCTTGCCCTCTCTTTTCTCTTTCTGGCACCTCCATGATGCAAATGTTCGTGCACTTGAAGTCGTCTTGGAGGCTCCTTATACTATCCTCATTTTTTTGGATTCTTTTTTCTGTTTGCTGTTTTGCTTGGTGTTTTCTGCTTTCTTATCTTCCAGATTTCTGATTTGACCCTCTGTTTCATCTACTCCACTGCTGATTCCCAGTAATGTTATTCTTCGTGTCACTTAATGGATCCTTCATTTTTGACTGGTTCTCTTTAATGCTTTCTAGTTCCATTTTTATGTTTCCTGTCTTTTTGTCGAGGCCCTCTCTAAGTTCATGCACTCGTCCCCTAAGTTCATCGAGCATCCTTATAACCAGTGCTTTGAATTCTGCATCTAGTAGAGTGCTTGTCTCCATTTTGTTGAGTTCTTCTGGAGTTTTGTTCTCTTCTTTCATTTGGGACATATTTATTTGTCTCCTGAATTTGGCAGCCTCCCTGTGTTTGTTTCTGTGTATAGATAGAGCTGCTTCATCTCCCGGGCTTGGTAGAGTGGCCTAATGTGGTAGGTGTTCTGTAGGGCCCAGTGGCACAGCCTCTCCAAACACCCAAGCTGGGCACTTGAGGTGCACCGCTCGTGTGGGCTGTACACCCTCCTCTTGTACATCAATGGTAGGGATTTACCCCCAGGCCAGTCAGCTGCAAGGACTGGCTGCAAACACCTACCACGGTGTGCAGGGGCCCACCCCACAGAGCAGGACCCCGGTGCCCGCTCATTCTGCCCCTTGAGTGTGTTGTCTGTAGAGATGGTTGGGTGGTGATGCTTCGCCATGGTCTGAAGCTGTCCACCGGGTGTGCTGGCTCTGGGGCCTCCTGGGAAGTGCAGGCCAAGGTCAGTCGCTGCCTGTGTTCTGCCCAGGCCGACCCAGCAGGAGCTACAAAGTGATCTGCAGACGGTTGCTACTTGTGCTGGGCTTGGGGATGCCCAGGTGAGGCCAAGCTGCTGGTAGTTCCTGGCCCGGGGCCACTTAGAGGTACAGGGCTCACTGAGGCCAAATACTTCTTGTTTGAGAGATTTTAGGAAAACCTGAAGCATGAGCCAAGACAGGCCACTCGAATGGAAAAGCGGCTGGAAACAGCTTGGGTGGGCCTGAAAGCAGGGTGGGGAGGGGCCTCGGGGAATCACCAGGGCAGGGCGAGCTGTGCGAGCCAGGTCGATGGAGCCTCAGGTAGGGCACCTGCCTGCCAGCTCCGTGGGGGAGGGCTGGTAAAAGGAGCAGCAGCCTCTGCCAGCGCTCTGTCTGGGAGAAAGCTGCCCCCACCCCCAGCCGTCGCGCTGATGTCAGACAACTCAGCTCCTCCCGGTACAGCTCTGGGGCCTTACAAGCTGCTGCCCCAGCGCTGGAGCTCCGAGGGGAGCGAATCCAAGTGAGTCCGTGCCGGGCCCTTCAAGAGGCGCTGCCTGGGGCTCCCGCAGCCTCAGCCTCCTGAGCCTCAGTCCCTGCTGGTTTCACAGCCCGAGTTATGGGGATGTCTCAACCAGGCACCGGCACCCTGGGCTGGGGAGCCTGGTGTGGCACTGGGACCCCTCGCTTCTCGGGGTTCCTCTGCAGCCGCGATGTCCCTCCTGATTTTTGTCCACCACACGTAGGTGCGGGGCCAGCCCGCTCTGCGACCCCCCTCTCCCGCCAGCCTTGAGGTGGCTTAATTCCCTAGTTGTAGGACTGCCGTTCAGCCAGATTTGAGGCAGTTCTGAATGATGGTGGTTCTGTAGTTTAGTTGTAATTTTGACGTGGTTGTGGGAGGAGGTAAGTACCACATCTTCCCACCATCTTGACCAGAAGTAGTTTCTCTGGTTTAAAATTCATGATTTTATCATTGTCTTTGTTCTTCTTGTTGTCTACCTAGAATCTTCCCTCATCTCCCAATTTCTCAGAGGTGCCCAGGTTTTACTGTTATTGTTTTAAATATGTCTTTATTGATTTCAGAGAGAGGAAGGGAGAGGGAGAGAGAGAGGAACGTCAATGATGAAAGAGAATCATCAGTTGGCTGCCTCCTGCCGCCCCCTACGGGGGATGGAGCCCGCAACCTGGGCATGTGCCCTGACTGGGAATCGAACCTCGACCTCCACGCAGTTTTTGTTTCGATGTCCATGTACTTCAGGAAAGTTAATCCCAACTCTAGCTACAGCTCTGGAGGTGGGCCCTGGGCCGTGTAAGCTGATCTAACACCCCTGGTGATGGATGGCCTAACACCTTGCTGACCCGTCACAGGATAACTTGTGTCTGCACTTACGTTAATTTAAGTAATTTTAAACACCTTGCCAGCAGGTGATTTCTGGCTTGAAATAGCCGGTCAGCAAGGTGATCTGAGGCGTCCAGTCAGGGTGAGTTTCAGTACTCTTGTTGATGTGACCACTCTGAGAGATGCCAACCTTAAAGTGCAGTGATTTCAAGGTACCAGGAAGAAACTAGGTCCTCGATGACATTGTGAGCTACCACATCAAACCTCCCACAAGCCCACCCATCCTACTTCTAGGCTTCAAGTTATTTTGGTTTTTATAAATTCCCCTTATATCATTTAACTAGTTTAACTACTACTAGTTAACCATTACACAGTGCTTGCCATATGTCTTCCAACATCCTATAAAATAGAGACTGCTATGATTTCCATTTTACAGATGGAAGCTGACATGTAGAGAGGTGTGATGTCCAAGGTCATACAGCTCGTGAGTAGCTAACTCAGAGGCAACTCAGGCAATTTAGCTCCAGAGTCAAAGTTTGAGTCAGTATTTTTGTTGCTTGCAACTTACTGCATCCCAGCCAGTGTATTGTTTTCTGTTTGCTTTTACACAGGTTGGTTTAACTTGATATACATGGAGATTTTCCTAGAAACTGTATTTTGTTGGCAGTGTTGGGGAATAGTATTCTTCCATTGTGTTTGTCCACCATGTTTAAAGACAAGAAAAAATGCACCTCTTTCCCCCTGTAAATAGCGTGCAGAAAATATTTAAGAAGCTGTGGGATGTGGAGTGCTTCTTAAAGAACATGATTTTAATCTTAATTGCTAAGGGATTTATTCACATTTCTGGTGAATTTTGAAATAATTTATTCAATTTATTGGGTGCCTATTACAGACCTAGGGCTACCCCAGGCATTAAAGACATAAAGATGCTGAGGAAATTCCAGTCCTCTGTGGGGAGACAGTCTTGCCAACAAGTACAAAGATGATAAGAGTGCAGGAGAAAGCATTAGACAGGAAGACTCCAAGCAAGAGCCTGTTAACTGTCCCACCCCATGTCCCATTATTTCCTGGTGGCCTAACAAAAATAGACCTGTCATGTGTGCTCTGCTCTTCCTAAGTTGTCTGCATATCACCCGATCACCCAGTTTTACCTCACTGTCTTTGGAATTTTCATGCATATGTGAATTCCCTGTGCACATGTACTAAAATTTTATTTTCCTCTGTTAAAAAGTTTGGGAGAACTGCCTCTCAGCTGCCCACCGATGTGGAGGCATGCTTCACAGACCACTGTCTCGAGTTCTCAGGGTGTACCAAGATACTCTGTTCGTTTTGGAGGTGGGTGGTGGGTGAGGTAATATGCAAAGGAGGATATTCTGGGCAGAGGGAACAGCGTGGTCAGAAGCATAGAGATGTGAGCGCAAGACTTGTTCAGGGAACCAAAGGAAAAGCGTTGCAGTGACATAAAACATGAGCTGTAGAATGGTCCCATGAGGATGGATGGGGCCCGGTGGTGAAGGATCGCTGTGCCTTGGAGGGTAGGCGTTGTTCTGTGCAAGTGCCGCGGCGCTAAGAATGTGAGCTGGGGTGTGAGATGCAAGGCTGGATGTGCAGTTTAAACGAGGCCACGCTGCCAGCACTGTGGGGGTGGCAGATGTAAAGAACAGGACAGGACAAGCACATTCAGAAATCCAGGCGAGAGCACAGCGCGGAGCGATGGTAGAGGAGAAGGCACCTAGAATGATAGACGAGACAAAAGGAGGATTTCCTTTTCTTCCCGAGATTATTTTTTAAATGTATACACGTGGAGCCGCTAAATCTGCCCCAACCTTTCCTACCATCGAGGATCACTTTTGTTACCCTTTCTCTCCTTCACCTTCCTTGGGCCTTATGTTTGGAAAGATTGTCTATCAAAATAAATTAGGTCATTTGTTTTCAGTGTTTAAATCTGGCAGTAAAACTGTGCTACCAAAATAAGCACTTAAAAATTATATGAAGTTACTTAAGTAAGTGATCTTTTCATTTCCCTTGAGGTATCACCATGGGTAAATATGCCAGTTTTATCAGGCTTTTTGAAATATTTAAAATAACTCTGAAGATCTCCATAACATACACATATCCATGCACATTATGCATACACATATATTTACATATTTATATGAATATATTACATACAATACATATTACAATAACTATTTCAAGTAACACATCCATTTATACAGTGTGATAACTTTGCAGTCTATACTGGATTGTATTTGGTAACTAGCTTAATGATTTTCCCCTTACCAAATTTATAAAGTATACCCAGAATTAAAGCTATTTTTACTAAAATTGCTATGACTATACTTTAAGGTGACCAATTGCCAAATTATATATCAAGTGTGCTCTCCAGTTACTTTGTTTGCAAAAATAAGCATTTTTTTTGCAGCTACTATAATTTATTACAAATGGACAACACAGTAAAAGCACATTCAGCACAATTCTGTAAAAGCACATTGTGGTCTTTAATAAGACAGAACTGTTCACCCACAAATTTGTATTCAAGATGAGATATTCTGTTGTTGCCGAAGATTTCTGTCATGAATTAATTGCCCTGTACTTTGTTTGCATTAAATGAATTTATGCATTTTCCCATACATCACTTGCTGTGTGTAGTGCTCTTAGAGAATGAACAGCAACTCAACCACCTAAACTTTTCAGTTACTCAGGTTTTTTTCTACCCAGAAGGTCTTCTTTGCTAATGATGTCTATTCATCATAGTGGTTATTCTACTTTGTTTTAGAATAGAGAGAAATTTTAAACCTTGGAGCATTGTTTTTTTTTTTCCCTAAATAAATATCAGTCTCCATAGCCAGTGATAGTAAACATTCAATGAATGAATGAATGAGTGTGTCAAGCCATAAGTCAGCTTCTTGTTTGAATAGGCTGTGTTAGAGAGGACTTGGTCACAGTTGACAGAATGAGCTTAAGAGGAAAGATAACTTATTGGCTTACTAGATGGGAATTCCCAGGAATGGTTTTTGGCTTCAGACACAGATACAACAGTTAAAATGACATCAGGATTCCTTCTGAGCTTCACTTTCCTCTGTGATGTCTTCCTTCTTCAGGAAAATTCTTACCTGGAAAGGTGATTGCCAGCATCTCCAGACTCATATCTTTCACACAAATGGCAATCCAAATAGAGGAGCGGCCCTCTCTATCCCAACATTTGTATAACAGATTTCATGGAGGAATTCTGACTTTGCTTGGATTATATGTGCACCCTTTAGCTCAAGCACTGTGACTGGAGAACCGGGTACCTGTTTGACCAGCCCTGGGTCACATCCTTACCCTTCATCATCTCTCCACCCATCCAGAGTAGAGAACATACTGTGATTGATACCCCCCGGGAGACCTCTGGGATGGGAGAGGAGCACTCTTCAATGGAAAGGTGGTGCCAAGTAGATTAAAACAGATGTCGCCTGCATTCCATTCTTTGGTCAGCCAAGCACACATTTGAACCTATGCAGTCATGCACACTTTCTCTTTTTCATAAATGAAATTTCAAAGGAGTCACCACCTAACATAATGCAACAGTTCCATTTACAAAAAACAGTACATTTAACTTCCTGAGCCCAAAGTGGGCCTCCCAGAGTTTAGTCCAGTTACTGCATCTGGCTCTAAGTTCTAGATCTCTAGGTGATAGTACAGTATTCTTGTTGATTAATTGTAGACGCACCTTCTCATGACCTGGCAGCTCATGGCTAACTTATTTTAACAAACCTTCCCTCAACAACCTGATAGCTAATACTTTACTATCTCACTTAATCTTTTTAATATTATAGATTTTACAGATGAAGACTCAGGCTCAGAGATTAGGTTACTTGCCCAAGGTTATATAGCTAATACTGTAGAATCCAGATTAGAACCCAGGTTTGACCGGGGAGGCTAAAAGTCTGTCTTCTTAATTAATATTCTATTCATATTGCCTCTAAGCACCTGCCATTCAGTCACATGGGAAGTGATCTTAAGCTTTCGACAGGCCCTTGTTTATTTACTAGAGCAATGGTTGGAGGGTAAGATGAGACAGGAACTGATTCTGATGTTCTTTCCAGAAGGTTTGGCTCCAGAATATTGATAGATGTTAACTACTTTCTTTTTAGGGTAAAACAGTAACTGTAAAACAGGCCATGAAGTAGAAAGTGTTTGATTTACTTAAAGAAAAATTATTCTGTGGTTCCAAAATAGCACTTACGAGCAAATGACCCAAATGACTCTATTAAGAAATCTTCATAGTACAGAGCATACAGGCAAATTGGAAATCAAGTGTCAGTTGTTTCCAGGTTAATTTTTGTATTTCTAGGTGCTAGGATCAAAATACAGGGCTCTCTAGGAGCAAGTACCTGGTAATAATGGATGTGTACTTATGTGAGAAGTTTGGCAATACACTGCATTAAAATTTAAGTGTCAAGAAGGCTAACCTTCAAAGTTTTTCCGAAGCCAGATGCCTTTAGACATTCAAGAGGTTGAAAAATTTGACTTCAAGGTTCAAGCCAGATTTCTGAGTTTGGAACTCAATTGCTTACCTTTAGTTGGGAAATTTGTGTTTATTAAGAGTTGTACTGTTACAATAAGTCCTCACTTAACATGTCAGTAGGTTCTTGGAAACTGCAACTTTAAGCAAAACAATGTAGAATGAAACTAATTTTAGCATGGGCTAATTGATATAAACAGGAGTTAAGTTCCTACAGTGTATTTCTGGTCATAGAAACATCACTAAACTTATAAATAAAGACCCAAAACACTTCTCGTGTTAAAAGTTGAAACAAATGTATGTTATACTTACTTTTAAGAAAGGTTAATAAAAACAAGTAAGATCATTATTTTCCAACCTGCTTGTTCCAGTTCAGGGTCACAGGTGGCTGGAGCCTGTCCCAGCAGCTTAGGGCACAAGGCAGACACCCACCCTGAACAGAACACCCTTCCATCACAGAGCCACTCACACCCACCCCCACTCACTGAGACTGGGACAATGTAGACACACCAGTTCACCTCATGTGCACATCTTTGGGATGTGGGAGGACACTGGAGTACTAGGAGAAAACACACATAAAAAACCCTTGGGTAGAACATGCAAACCACACAGACAGTGGCCCCCACTGGGAATCAGTTTTTCTCCCCTCACCAACGTTGTAACGAAGCAACATTGAATGAAACAACATTATTTGAGGACCTGCTGTAATTAAAAAACAGCTGGATGGTAAAAAGTAGCCCATGATGACTCTCTAAGGGAACCTGTAGAGCGGGTGGGGAACGTGTGGCCCCCGGGCCGTATACAGCCAAGAGAAATCATTCGGTCTGGCCCTGCCAAGGCCTCACCAAAGAGAAGCAGTTTCAGCCATCACATTAGGCGTGAGTTAGTTAAATGTTTGACCAAATATAGCAGGCTAATTTTTAAGTTAATTTTGTGTGGCCCACTGATGATGTTATAAATATCCAAATGGCCCTTGGCAGAAAAAAGGTTCCCCACCCCTGCTGTAGAGCATTGGTTCTCGCAATGGATGATTTTGTCCCCAGTGAACACTTGACAATGTCTGGAGGTATTTTGGGTTGCGTTATAATAATTTTATCCAGTTACCATCCTTTCATGTTTTTCAGGGTGACAATCTCAAAATTGAGAGTTCCCCTTTGCCTCCATTCAAAGTGAGACTATGTTATGTGGGTAGGAAATTTCTAGTGACTTAATTTTTTAAAAATAAACTGTTATTGTATACCGGAATTGCAAAGATATTTCCGAGAGTTCTGTATACCCCATGTGGTACATTTGAACCAATCTTGCTATATTACAGGGTGGGGCAAAAGTAGGCATACAGTTATTCGAATGGAAAATAATAAACAATAAATAAGAATAAACTCTTTCACGTACTCACAACTGTTAACCTACTTTTGTCCATCCCCCCAGTTTTAAAGGCTATTTCCAATAATTTCTAAATAATGGAAATCAATATTGAATGTCCATACTACCTAGTCGCTTCCTAATCTTTAAAAGAAATTAAGTAACTTTGTAACCAATGGTGCTTATCAGGAAATCGGGGCTTTATAACAATATGAGTTTAAAATCCGAGAGTGGAAATCTTGTAGCTTAACATTTTATTTGTAAGTTGGGTGTTAATACAGATGGTAAGGTAGAGTTTGGTCATTAGTAAAGCTGTTTTGTTTTGCCTGGAAAATATAATATTATGAAATGGTTTATTCTTTGTAGATAATTTTTCCTAAGATCATTGGGCAGAAAAAAGCCTGCCCTGAAATAAGAAGTGTGCCCTCCTGGAACTGAACTGAAACTTAGTTTAGGACACAGAATAAGTAGCTGGTGGATAAAAGGCTAATTTCTACAATTCAGATTGCTAACAATTTATTCTAATTCTTTTCCTCAGAACTGTCCAATTTAAGATTAAATTTTACACAGCAGTATATTAGAGATCTGGTAATTTTGTTGTTTCAATTGAACCTTTTAATAAACTTTAATGCAGTCCTGAGTAAAGTAAAAACTTAATCCTATCTCTCTCTTAGGACTCTTAGTTTGCCTCCTCAAAGCTTTCTAGAAAAAGTGACAATGAAGCATTACTGCTTCTTAAAGACTCTGCTTTTATTAAATTTTCTTCAGTAATCCTCTTTTAGTCTTTTTTCACTGCGTTATTTGAACCATGAAAGAAATAAAAATTGTACTAAAATGAAAGTTTAAAATTAGTGAAGCTTTGGAAACCTCTCAAACCATAGAACATATTTTTCCCTAGGTTTTTGTTGTTTTTTTAATTCCAGAAAGTAGATCAGTAGAAATAATGCTCTGTAATTGGTTTAATTAGAAATGAAAAATTATAGGAGTAATTCAATTTGAAGTGTAGATTTAAATAAGAAGAAATATACTGGGATTAATATCACTTAAGTGTTTGCATTTAAATAAGATGCATTTAAGCATAGCTTATAACTTATTCTTGAAAGATTTTAATAGCAGAGAGGAGGACTGGGCGTTGGAATATATCATTACAGAGGGGAACATTTGCCATGAAGTATGATACTTGACAAGGAAATCATTTTAGAACTGTGTTTCTTAAATGGCTTGTCTAAGAATTTTATTCTACAGGATCTTGATAGATATGTGGTAGGTGGGGGAATATTCTCTGCCCAAGTAAGTTCGAGAAATAGTAAGTTAAACAAATTTAAAAAGTTTGCCTGCAGGACTTCTCAGAGCCTTTAACATTTTCTGAATTTCCCCAAGAAGGTATATATAGGGTACCCTGCTTTGCCAATTTATTTCTAGATCACCTAGTAACATTTTTCAGGAAAATGTTCTGAGTATACACATGTGACCTGTTTTAGGAATTAATACCTTTGAAAATGTTGAGGACTTTTTTTCCACAGTTAAAATGATGATATCATTCACATGTGTTGCTTTCCCCCTAATTCTGTACTTTCAAGATGTTTTCCTGGTGTATATATACATGGAGGTATTATATCCAACCCTGTGCCCAGTACCTTCCTCTATTAACTCAAGTGTGATTTCCAAACGTGACTGCATATCAGAAATAGCTGGGGAGCTTTTTTAAAAGATTAAGGTTCTGGGGCCCTGATCCTGGAGATTCTGCTGAGTAGAAATGTCACTGTGCTCAGTATTCTGTATTTAATTCAAATGTCCAGGTGATTCTGATGCAATCAGCGCTGGTCCTACAATGAGTGCTTTGGAACCATTGAACTAAGAGTGTGCATGTTTTAGATAGGTGATTGGACTTGGGGTGCAATTAGTTTGTAGTCGTAGAGCCCATGGGTCAAACATCCTATCCTGCAGAGAACTGCAGCACCAACCTCCAGTGGCCCTGTAGGATGATGTGCTGGCTACAACCTTATGTGAAACAATTGAAACAATGTGAAATATCCTTTAAGAAAAGCAGGATACTCCTAAGGGAGCTTTTGGTCACCTTCCTAAGGAGGGAACACTGTATATAATATTACCATTTGGTTTTACTTAGTTCGAGTAGCTCCCTTGTGGATAGTATATTATTTATACTTTAAAATTGAAATTCTAGTTTATATTTACCCATGGTGTCATCCAAGAGTGTGTTCTCTCCCACCCTCCTGCTGATAACAGATGGACATTTAACCTTAAGAAGCAAATAGGCCAAGATTCTGTCTCATTTATGCTTTGATTTATGTGAGCTCTGATAATAACTTTTCTATTAAAGCTATAACTCTCTGCCTGGTAAAACAGTTCTATATTCCTGGAAATTCTTCACAAATATAGGAACAATATAAATATAACAGTATTTAAAAAGGAACAATATAAATATTGCTAATGGTTTGAGAAGCATCTAGTCTTAACATTATCTTGGTTGAATAGTGTCATATTAGTAATAATATATGAAATACTAGATATACTCCTTAAAAGTAGGAAATATCCACCACTGTTTTAAAATTATTCTGCAAGATCTTGCCAATGCAATGAGACATGAAACAGAAATAAAAGGTGTAATTATTGAAAATTGGAGAGAAAATCTTCATTACCTGCAAACAAAGTTGTATACATTGAAAATGTGAGACATTAAAAAGTAAAATTATCCCAGCCGGGCGTGGCTCAGCGGTTGAGTGTCGACCTGGGATCCAGGTGATCAGGGTTCGATGCCCTGTCAGGGCACATGCCCGGGTTGTGGGCTCGATCAGTGACTCTCATCATTGATGTTTCTATCTCTCTCTCTCCCTCTCCTTTCCTCTCCCTAAAATCAATAAAGATATATATATATTTTTAAAAAGTAAAATTAATATGTTTAATAAACTGATTAGATATCAGAGGTATCCAAAATCCACATTTCTTTTGTATGCAATCATGGTTTGCTATATACATTCTTGTTGTTTCTATGTATTTTATTGGTTGGCGAAATAACAAATAGAAAAATTGTTTGCATTGTCGGGTTAGAGAATCAAGAGAGAGAGTAGTGCCATGAAACCTAAGGGGGAAAGTAGCCATGAGGAGGGTGTAACAAACTTGGTAAATGTCATAGAGACGCCAGTTACAGTGACTGGATACTACTGACGGTCTGGAGGCCACTGGCTTCCCTTGTCAGAGCCACGTGGGTGACATGAAGGAGATGAAAGCCGGACCAGAGTGGCTGAAGAAGGAATGTCACATAGAAGCCAAGACGTTTATTTGAGTTTCTAATGGAAGGAAAAAAGAGTTTGAGAACTTCGTTGCTGTTGCTATTTTGTCATTTTGCTTATTTTCGGCGCCTTTTGTTACCTGTCCCGTGAGGCTGGAAACAAAGGCAGGCTCTGCCTCTGTGAGCCCTGCCCACACGGCACCACCGTGAACGTGAGGGGCACTCATGGGCTTGTGTTTAATTCACGACTGTGAATGAAAGTTTTAAAATAGAGCCCGGCCGGGCGTGGCTCAGCGGTTGAGCGTCGACCTGGGATCCAGGCGATCGGGGTTCGATTCCCGGTCAGGGCACATGCCCGGGTTGCGGGCTCAATCAGTGACTCTCTCATCATTGATGTTTCTCTCTCTCTCCCTCTCCTTTCCTCTCTCTGAAATCAATTAAAGTATATTTAAAAAAATAAAATAAAATAGTTGTTAGTGGGGAAAATACAGAAGAAATGTCAGGGAGTTCTCATTTATTCTGCCAGGCAGCCCGAGCTTTGGGACATGCTGTCCCTGTGCCAGCAAGAGGCGCTGGGTTTGGGTGGCTGCCCTCACCAGTCTCGCTGCCTTTATTCACTGCCTGTGTTGGGCTTTTTCTCTTCTTTTACAGCTATGAAGCCTACATAGTGGAACACCACGATGCTCCTCCTGTAGAGAGTGTGATGAGGAGCGGAGCTCGGCTTTGGCGTTCTCGGAGCAGAGGAATTGCCGAGGCCTCGGCGCCCAGCCCTGCCGGCGAGGGAGCCCGCACACAATGAACAAGCTGAACTTCCATAACAACAGAGTCATGCAGGACCGCCGCAGCGTGTGCATTTTCCTCCCCAACGACGAGTCTCTGAACATCATCATCAATGTGAGTGAATCCACTTTAGAAATGTGTAGCTCGTTGTGTTTCCACCAGTGGCCACGTTCAAGTGATGACTTGGTTAAGTAGGGCTGAAGTTATTACAGAACGAGGCCACTAAAGGAGTCCACGCAGGTATGAACTTTGAATTTTGGCTTAAGTGCAGCTGCCTTCAGTATTCTCTCGCCTGGGGTAAAATTAGAGAATTTTGGTTACTGTATTATAAAAAACCAAACACTTTACTATTTTTAAACTTTCTATTGAAATCTAGTTTTTATTGATATATAATATGAATTTTCTTTTTAAATACTTCTGAGTTGCACCTGCACACACACACATGAAATGGTAATGCTTGCTGGCTTTTTAATGCGTTTTGATCAGTTTTAATAGTAGCCTACGTCGAGCCAATTTCAAGAATAGGCCGTGCTTTTGAACATTAAGCTGTTGCCGATGCTTCATGGGTCAAAATTAATTCTCTTTAGTTCACCTGGACATTAAGGGATATGACACTATTTATTTTAACTTTTAAAATTGAGTTATAATTTACATGCAGCAAAGCATAGGAAATCTGAAGTGTGCAGCTCAGTTAATTTTTACAGGTGTATACATACATGTAATCGTCATCCAATGTGAGAGTTGAGACGCAGTACATTTCCAACCCCCTGGAAAGATCTTTTGTGACTCTCCCTAGTCGGTAATGTCCACTCAGAGGGTAACAACTATTACCACCTCTATCACCAGAGAGTAATTTTGCTTGTCTCTGAACCTCATGACACTGAAGTTATGTGGTGTGTTCTCTTTTGTATCTGGCTTCTTTCACTCAACGTTTGACCTGTGAAATTCTTCAATTTTATTGCATGGAACAGTAATCCTTTCTTTTTCATTGTTGTATGATATTCCATTGTGTGAATATGCCCAGTGTCTTTACTACTGATGGGCATTGAGTTATTTTAAGTTTAGGGCTGTTATAAATAAAAATGTTATGAACATTTTATGTATATGCATATATGTACATATTTCTGGGCTTACAGCTGAGAGTGGAATCATGAATCCTGAGGGACACATATGTTTAGCTTTGGTAGAGACTGCCAGGCAATTTTATGGTAATCAGTATCATGCCTAGCATTTTTCAACCCCTCTCCCTATTATCAACTTTCATATTCTTTCTTTCACTGATTATATTCGGATAGAATTAAGGAAAAAATTGCCTTAGTGCATGCCTTGAATTAGTTTTTGCTAATGCTACTATATTTCAACTCAATTGCTGTATAAAGAGTATTCCTAAATGTTACACTGAACATATATGATATTTAAGTGGCCCCATTAAAAAGCTTAGATGGGAAAAGGTTCTGCTTATTACCATAACTATTTTGGCTTTATTTTGACAATCACGACAGTTTCTTGATTTACTATTGCAACCTTGTTTTTGCTTCTAGGGGTTGTCTGAGAATCAAACCTACCTATTGCATTAACTATCATTTGTTGGGCATAATTTCTATTGCTTAGGTACTCGAGGTACCTGAGTTGTTTTTGATGTGTGAATATCACACTATTTTTACAGCATTTGGTTTTTAAAACCTAATAAAGATTGGCAACATATCTCTGTTTCATTTTGGGCACTGGCAAAATATATTCAAATGTAATTTACTGATATATGTGAGTATGCTATTTAAGTTCTTTTATACAGTTATAAAAAATGTATCCACTAAATTTTAAAAGTATACATAATCATATAGCATAAGCACTTAAGATACTTCTCTCAGTTCCATTTCTGTCTTTTCACCTGGTGGAATATGTATACATGTGTTCATGTGTGTTTATATAGACACACAGAATGTGGAACAAAACCTTACTGATCTCAGGGAAGTGGAAGGAAGACCAATCTGACTTCATAAGGAGTACTAAAAGCTGACTATAATTTTCTAGGAAATTATTTTGAACTAAAATCTCAGGTGAGGAAGATAACTGTAGAGAACAGATTGGAAGATAGCCAATCCATTCATTGTTGTACATCAGTGGCTTTAAATCTTTAATGTACATCAGAATTATTTGGTGAGCTTGTTAAATATACAAACCATTATACTCCACTCCTTGGAGATACTGATGTCGTAAGTCTAGGGTAGGACACAGGAAACTGCATTTAACAACCTCCCCTAAGCAGGTGCTATAGATATTTTAAAATCAAGCCAGATGGGCCAAGACCTTAATACCAGCACCACCTAGCTTAACTCCACAGAACTCTGTTTACTGGATTGTGTTTTTCACATCGTGTCAGTGGCCTAGTCCTTAGACTATGTAGTAAACACAAAGTAAATATTGGTTGTTAGTAATACAGTTATCATCATTGTTGTTGAGAAATGTAAGATTTTTCATATTTTGACTCTACACTTTACTAGTTTTGTGACCTCTGGACAAGTTAAGCTCACTCACCTTCCTCACTTGCAAAAGCAACTTGCCCAGTACTTAACACATAGTAGGCATTTGATTTATATTAGCTCCCTTTCTGCCTTCCCTTTATGAAGAATAATTGAGGGCCAGTATGGTAGTAAAAACACATGAATGTACTGAACACACACACAGACCTGAATTCAAATCCATGTCTGAATGACTTTTGGCAAGTTCATTAAACCTCCCTCAGCTTCAACAGCTTCACCTATAAAAAGGGCACGGTACCTGTGATTGGGAGAAGTAAGGGTTAGCACAGAGCATAATTTCTCACACATAGATGATAGCTGCTTTTATTACTTTCATTCCTTACTCAGAGATTAATTTTGCATTGCTTTAATTTCCTTCTTTTGCACAATTAGTATAATAATTCATTCCTACAGGATGGTCGGGATTGTGAGCATGGACTATAAAGCCATGTATCATTATGACTGAGGAGGGCTTGAAAGTCACAGGGACCTGAGTAAAAATCCATAGTCCGTGACTTACTCTGCACCTTGGGCAAGTTAGATGTTTTGCCTCAGTTTTCTCATCTCTAAAGTGGAGATAATCGTCCCCTCCTCACAGAGACATTGCAAGGATTTACAGCTATAGCATGCAGAAAGTGCTTATGGCGGCTCCCGGCAGCTGGCAGGCACTTAGAGCTGTTTGCTCACTTCATTTGGGGCGCCGTGTTAATGAAACCCACATGGGGAGCCTGTACCCCATGGAGGCCTAGTCTCATTCCAGGGCGTACAGATTGCCCTGCCACGCCCGGACTCCTCTCCTACCCGACCCAAGGAGGAAGAAACCCCTCCTTGCTAGCGAACCCGTTCAAAGTTGCCAAAGGCCTGTCTTTTCCTACAAAGTGTTGTGTTTGTATTCGGAAAATAGCAGTCGATGTTTGTAGAGTTGTGGTATAACAAATTAACTGCAGCAAAAACTATTTCATTAATGGTCTGATTTTTTTCATCATTTCTAAATAGTTTTTTAAACAAAGGAAGTTTATTCCCTGACAAGTGCCGTTGATAGAACGTTGTCTTTCTGCCCGTGGAGTAAATTTAGTGTTTTGATCATTCCGAATTCTCCCTGAGTAGTTGAACTGATAGGGACTGTTTTAAATTATTTTACTCACCAGATAAATATTAAATTTGGAAACTTGGGAAAATTTTGGAAATAAAATCATGGTAAATTTAAGACCCACAAAATTTTTGAGTGATATAAATTGTGATCAAGAACTTAAAGCTCTTCACTCAAACTAGAGTGAACAGTTTGTGTGTGTGTGTGTGTGTGTGTGTGTGTGTTCTTGGAACATAGTTTAAACATTCTCGCTCAAAACAAACCATTGACATTTAGGATCAAATGCTGTTTTTATTAAAAACTTACGTGTAGAGTATATTTTTAGATAATGCCTTAATTCTTATTCTTCATACCTCATTCTCTATAGCACTTTTTAAAGTTCTCATTGCTCCTAAAGATTAAAGAACGAAAAGTTTCACAAGAGCTAAAGTGTTGCCTTAAAAGACTCAATATACAAACACAAAAACCCAAGCTGTTTTCACAGCCGGGGAGACTTCAGCGCCACAGCCTTAGTTAATTGCAGTTTTTAAACAAGAACACTGTACTTACTTGATAGTTGTTAAAGAGCTTTATCAGTAGTCTTCAAGGACCTGCTTTTAACATGTGGAATAATAATACTAATAATAATTATTATTATTATAATTATATGGGATATATGGGGGAAATCTACAGCATTATTTGAACAGCAGTTACACAATGCATCGTGGCTTATTTTTATGTACAGCTTGTGGTTTAAGAATTTTTCTGTTAACTTTTTGTCACATTTTATCTTAAGTGCTTTCTTTGTATATGACATTTTTAAATACAGTCAAAACTAAGGTTTAAAGGTTCCCTAGACTGTATGCCATTCTAATTCTGAAATTTGTGTTATATAGTTCAGTTTTGTGTAACATGATACTTTTTCCTTTATCATTCTGTTTATGGAAGCTTATTTGTAAAGCGGAATTAGGGTAACATAGAACTCTAAAATGTTTTTTTTCTTTTCTCTTTTTAAAAATGTATCTTTATTGATTTCAGAGAGAGAAAGGGAGAGGGAGAGAGAGAGATAGAAACATCAATGATGAGAGAGTCATTGATCGGCTGCCTCCTGCATGCCCCTGACCGGGGATCGAGCCCGCAACCCAGGCATGTGCCCTGACTGGGAATCGAACCCCTATCTCCTGGATCCTAGGTCAATGCTCAGTCACCGAGCTACACCAGCCGGGCCAAAGTGTTTTGAATGAATGAAGATGATAATGGTTTCCTGCTGGCAAATGTGTTCTCTCAGTGGTGGTGGGTTTGCATTAATACATTTTCCCTAAATTCTTAACTGGCGCATTTATAGAATGGTCTGCTCAGTGGGTCAGAGAGCAGTCTGCAGTCGTGGGACAGAACAGAAGGAGCCCAAAGGGAAATCAGACTCCTGGCTTTCACTCATCAAATATTTACTGAGTGCCTACTGTATATCCTGAGTATAAAACAAAACACCTTTCCAGCTTCGCCGAGCTCCTGGTGGTCCTAAGCCGCCAGTTTTGTGCTGCTCTGGCCTTGATGTACAGACCTTTCGCACTTTCGGAGGATGAGGTGCTTCAGGTCAGTCCCCATTTCCTAACGAATGTGGAAGAGTAATAAGCCTATTTTTCTTACTCCATTTGTCATCAACACCATTCTGAATTGTTTGGTGGTTAGTTATTGAGGAATCTCAGCATGTTTTTATTTTCCGAATCTGAGTAACATATTAAGGCATGATAGGAAGTCATAATTTGGAGTTAACTAATTTAGAATAATAAGACTGTAATTGGCCTCATTGTCGTTGAAGACAGAATTTGCAAGCTGTAGTACAAGCGAGAGGTGAAATGCCACACCTAATAGATATAGCTGAGAGGACAGTCATGGTGCACATATTTTATTTTTTAAATATGCTATTTATTGATTTTAGAGAGAGAGAAAGGGAGAGGGATAGAGAGATAAAACATTGATGAGAGAGGGAGACATCAATTGGCTGCCTCCTGCACACCCCCTACTGGTAATCGAACCGGTGAGCTCCTGGTTCACAGGTCAGCTCAACCACTGGGCCACACCGGCTGGGCATGTTGCACATATTTTATTTTATTTCTTTTTTTTTTTCTTTTTTTAAAAATATATCTTTATTGATTTCAGAGAGAGGAAAGGAGAGGGAGAGAGAGAAACAGAAACATCAATGATGAGAGAGCCATTGATCAACTGCAGCCCGCGACCCGGGCATGTGCCCTGACTGGGAATCGAACCTTGTCCGCCTGGATCCTAGGTCGACGCTTAACCGCTGAGCCACGCCCGGCCGGGCATGTTGCACATATTTTAATATACACATATAAAAATACTATAATACAGCCCTGGCCAGTGTGCTCAGTGGTTAGAGCGTCAGCCCTCGGACTGAAGGGTCACGGGTTCAATTCCCAGTCAAGGGCATGTAACTTGGTTATAGGTTACCTGTCCCTGTCCCCGGGGGGTGGGGGTGGGGGAGGCAGCCAATTAATGTGTCTCAGGTCAATGTTTCTCCCTCTCTTCTCCCCCTCCTCCCTCCCTTCCACTCCTTCTAGAAGTCAGGGGAAAAAATATCCTCAGGTGAGGATTAAAAAATAATAATAATATTATAATACACAAATGAGCAAAGTTGTGAGTTGCTGCCTTTGCCACTTGACTAAGCTTTCTGGGTTTTAGTTTTTACTTCTATAAAATGACGAAATTGACCAGTAGGGTCTCTTAAAGTCAATTCCAACTCTAAGATGCTTTAGTGATTCTGAATTCAACAAGGTATACGCAGCACAGTTGCTCTCCCCCAAAACACTTCATTAAACATCTGAGAAGTCTTAAAACTGTATCTTTTAAGGACTGGTTTATCATTCATCATGTGACTTTTCAGAATAATTTATTCCCAGGGTTTCAAATTAATGTGGTTTTATGAGGTTTGAATTATACTAGAATTCAGAAAAGAAACTTGGTTTAAGCCCCTGAAAGGTATAAAACAATAAAATGATTAATTAAGATAAATAAGAGCTAAGAATTCATTTATTGTAGAGATAAATGAGATACTTGCCAAATTAATACTTTTGATAATCTGAGATACTTGCCAAATTAATACTTTTGATAATCTGGGTAGATTCCTTTTGAAATATTTATCATGCACCGTAATGGATTTAGATTAAGGCCTTGTCCGTGTATCATAAGATTTACCTGAGTCTTCTACAAGAGTGCATTGGAACTTTATTACCTTGTTGTAAAAATTTGTATTGTGATAATCATTGAAACTCAGCTACAGATTAAAGTAGATGATTTCAATAACCCAACAGTTGTTTTGGTAGTGTCAGCTTATTTTAAGGAATTTATTTAGGCTGCATTAAATTGTCCAATTGTGGCTCATTCTGTGGAGTTGGTCGAATTTTTATCTCAAGTTGTGTTTTTCCCCCCTACAGGTTAAAATTCTGTGTCACCAGTTGCTGGTCCAGGTGTGTGACCTACTCAGGCTAAAGGACTGTCACCTCTTTGGACTCAGTGTTATACAGAGTAAGTCTTATTCTCATCTCTGATGGGTTTAGCCAGCTATATCCCTAAGGGAATGACATTTTATACCTGTAACTTAAATTGGGCATATGCTATAAAATTGTGATTCTGAAAATACCTGTAAACTGATGATCATTTTTAGTCTAGTATTCATCTTTTAAACTTAACTCTTGGGTATTTTTTATAAGATTTAGAATCTTAGATGATGTATTTATTATAGTTTGAACTCAAAGATTGTTTCCTTTTTAGGAGTCTGGATTTTATGTGTTTGCTCTTTTATGTTTTAATGAACAAGCTTGACTTTTGTTTACTTGCACAGAGGGAGCAGCCAGAGCTAGTAGGAAATTAGCTTGGATGCTTTTGTAATTTAATTTGTTTTATAATTTTTGGCATGAAAAGAAATGTAGACATAATAAAACTGACTTTCCTCTATTCATATTCACTTGGGATTGACTGTACAACAACGTTTTCTGTTAATTTATTCTTATTTTGGGTTTTTTTTTCTCTTTACCCCTTCTCTTTTTTCCAGTTAGAATATATGACTTTGAGATGTGGGATCAGTTTCCTCTGTATACTTTATGTGGAGAAGATTTTCAAGTAAAGGGCATCTCCCCCCCAACATCTTAGTTAAAGTTCCCAGGGTTTAGCTGTAGCCATTCCTTATAAGCTTTCTTCTTTCAAATTGTATTTTTAAATTTCTCTAATCTTCTAGATGCCAAAAATCTTCCCTGTCTTTGCTCAGTTTTCAAGGAGATTTTCTTATGAAATGATTTTATGTTTTATACTTGGATATGAATTATTTTCTACTACTGGAATTGGTTTAAATTTAAAGGCTTATGATATCTTGAGAATCTGGTTAGTACCATAAAATGCTTAGATCTGTCAGGTTAGAAAGTGTATCATGATCCACTGGTAAGCAAGGCCCATCTCCTCCAAAATGTGAACTATTTTCAAAAGTCTTTTTAGGCGAGGCCAGAGCAGAGAACACACCAGGAATGGCTGAATCAACCATTTGCTCTTCAGTTTCTTCCTATGGTAGTTAAAGCAATAAAAGCACAAATGCTCAGTTCCATCCCTGTATTAGTACATACCTCAGTCGTTCTTTCAAGAAAGGGGCTGGGAGGAAATAAGGTGCCCTGTAGATTCTGAATAACAAATTTTACTCTCTACTCAAAGTTCATTCTTACTACAACTGCAGCCAGACTGTTGATCTTTGCTGTTGAACAAGTCAGTCTGATAAAACCAGTTTACAGCTTCCTTAGGTTTCAAAATAAGGGTTTTTAAGATGATCTTTTTAGAAGAGAGATTGTAATATGGCGAAAGAACATTGGAAACAGGAATCTGATGACCTGGTTCTAATTCTGGTTCTACAACTAGCTAACTGTGTGGCTTCAGACGTGTCTCTTGACGTCCTCAGTTTCAGTTTTCTCACACGTCAGACGGAAATGACTGTGCCACCTGTTTGCAGATCGATGCGCGCTTGAGAATCCTCAGAGGATAAAGGTCTGGTCCGACGGCCGGATGGCAGGGACAGCGCCGTACTTTGCAAATATGTCTGTGCTTCTCCTGGGGAGCGGCCTCAGTTCTGTTCCTTCTGCCGCTGCAGATGGGAACTCAAGCCAAACACAAATCAGGTTCAACGGGAAGGCTGCCTGGTCTTGTCCATTTCATGTTGAATCGGTAAAACGGGAGAGACGGGAGGTGGTGCTAATCGATCTGATAAGTGGATTTGAGAAGCACCTCTTTTTTCCTCTGGGACCTTTTCCCTGTCCCTTTCATTCACGTCGGTTGATTTAGTATCGCCATTTATAGACCAAGAGTGGCTTTACCCTTCCTCTCCTCTCCTCTCCTGGCACTTTTCCCGTCGAACCCCAGCATGCAGTGAGGAGTGGCCGTGTGTGGCCAAGTATGTCATCCTTGGAGTAATCCAAAGACACACCTCCCTTCCAGAAGGAGTACATTCTCATGGAGAGCTTTCCATGAGCCTGCCCCCTCCGTGAGGGTTAGAGAGAAAGGAATAAGCTTAAAAAAAAAAAAAAAAAAAAAGATTAAAAACTTCGTACAACATAGGAATGTTGAAGGCTTTTCTTGTGAAATAAACCGCTCTTAAAAGATTCTCTTTGGGAAGCCTGCAAAACTTTTATATTTTTTACTAGCTTGCTTTCACATGTTTAGATCATTTTGACATGGGCTTCTAGCAGCCTTGTTTTCTCTTCGTCTTGAACTATTTTGGCATTCATTCTTGTTTTTCATGAGATTCTTCTCCTCTTCCCACAAGATCAATCCCAAAGGCAGTGTGAGGAATGGTTCACCGTTTGTCATGCTGTGTTTTACGTGGAAAACACTTGAGGACTGTTCTTTGCAAAGCGTGGGTCAGGCCCCCTCACTCGAAAATGTACGATTATCATCAGTGTTATCTGATTTCTTATATCGCAGCTAAAATGGTGTTTCTGCCCAGTTTTCATTATTTTGCGCTGGTGAGAAGAGTCTTCTGTGAGCTAAACAAAAGCATGTGTTGGTGCCAGACCAAGTAACGCCCAGTGTTGGAAGTTAGACTGTAAGCTGTACTGACCCTAGAAACTAAGTAAAAGCAGGAGTAGGAAACTAATATTTCTTCTAAATAGTACATATTTTAATAGTATGTGCTCTGTATGGCAAAAGCGAAATGATTCGTAAAGACCCTCATTAATATCTAGCCCACAGAACTTAGGTTTTAGTATCTTGTACTTTTTTGGTAGTATGTGAATTCAGAGTACATTCACAGGTCCGGAGGCTTTTTTTGAAAAACTTGTTTCTTTGTATATTCTTTTCTTTTAAAAAATCCAACCACCTTTATCATCTTGTTTCCTTTTTTTAATGTGCAGATAACGAACATGTATATATGGAGTTGTCACAAAAGCTTTATAAATATTGTCCAAAAGAATGGAAGAAAGAGGCCAGCAAGGTACGACAATGCGAAGTCACTTGGGTGAGATTACATTTATGAGCAAAATTATTTTGATTTTTTTAAAAGGTTTATTTTCGCTATTATACATAATACTGTAAACAACATTTTACACATTAGAGAATGGGAAAGGGAAATGAATTCTGAAAGTTCTTAAGTGTCACATTAATGAAGTATTAATAGCTTATAGCGTATGACTAGATTTTGGATATCTTTAAATGATGTTTGGTAATAACTTCTCAGGGATCATGGGATAATGCTGTGACATGAAAAGCATGGACAAAGTGTACACGTTCCTTTTCTGCGGCTTGTTCTGGTTGTCAAAACCGATGTCCTAAATATTATTAGCAATTTTGGAATCTGCTTTTACTGTTCTTACATTTGATACTTTGCTCCCTTGTCATGCTGGAGCCTTTCTTTGGTAAACATCAGTTCTAGTTACAAGGGGGAGCGCTCGCGGAGGATTTGCCTAGTGTTTGCAGGATCACCCTGGCAAGTCGGGAATAAATCCCCAGAGTCTAATCCTGGATCCTCCAATTTGTATTTAAGAATTCTTGGAATAAACTGGAAGGCTACTTCAAAGCGAACTACAAAGTAAGGAACACGAATGTCTACATAAACAAACAGCATATTAGAATTCAGTATGTGGAATGTCAGAGGAACAAGGGAGCATTTGTAATTAGGAGCAAATGGTCACCACAGGGGACAGAGCTGAGAAAGGAGCTGGATCTCAGCTAGAAATTTCCACTGGCATTTATTTTTATCTTCCCGTATGTTGTCATTGGCATTACGGTGAATGAGTATCAGATACAGTAATGATGCTTTGTGCACGAATCTGGTATCCATATGGGACAACGGTCTACCCGCTGCAAGGCCGCACTCACTAGAAGTAGATAAAACCTTTCAGTGTTTAAAAAGTATCTTGTAAATAATGGTGTTTTATTACTTTTGAAATCCAGTGTTGAAGTAACTGAAAAGGGCTTGATTTTTATGTGTCTTCGTTGTAGGGTATTGACCAGTTCGGACCTCCTATGATCATCCACTTCCGAGTGCAGTACTATGTGGAAAATGGCAGGCTGATCAGGTGAGAGGGCGGGGAGAGATTCGGAACCTTCCTTGCCCATAGCACTCATCTCCCTACATAAATAAGCCAACTGGAGTACTTACAACCAAATAAAGTACTTGTGGTTGTCTGTCTCCACCTGCTAGACTATAAATTCTGTAAGAGCAGGGGTTTTTTATTTTTTAAACCTTTTTGCGCACGCATGTATCCTCAGGTCCCACAGTGGGGATACAGTATGCACTCAGTTTGTTAAATGAATTTGTTAAATGAATGAATGATCATGTTAGGCCGTTGATAAAAACGTTAGCAATATCACTAGCTCTCATTTTCTGTATTCCACATTTTCAATAACAAATCAGTCACCATAAAGATACTTCATTCAAGAAGGAACTAGCACTTTTGTGAAGAGTAGAGAAATTGATGAAAAGATTATATTCCTTTTTGGTGGGGGTGGGGGTGGGGGTGGGGAGTGGGCAGCCGAAAGAACTCTCTTCTATAAAATCGCCTGGGTGCTTACACAGCCTGGTGTTCTTTTCACGTTGGGGGTCTTGCTTCTGTTCCTGGCAGTAGCTTTAAAGCTAAGGCTACGCCCAGTGGAGTTACCCAGTGAGGATCTTAGATGCCATTTGGCAAAAGCAGGTAACTGATGCTTTTTCTGGAGGTGGCTGCATGGACAATACAATCCTCATGATACAGACTGAGAATTCACTGTTTCAAAAGCAACTTATCATTTGCTTAGGAGGATTTGATACTAGAAAACTTTCAGAGGTGATTTTGCTGGCTGATAAGAGAATACTAGACATGTGAACTCTGTGTTTTACTTATTTACTGTTAAACTTTGAGAAATCCCATGTAAGAGACAAAGATACGTGTGGCTAGTGAGTTATATGTGAGATTTGCTCTTAATTATATCATCGCCATATGCATATTACAAAGTAAAATATGCATAAAGAATGTTTTTTAAAGGCTGAGAAACTTTTTAGTTATTCCCAGTTCGTACAAATTTTTTATTCAATTTATCTATTAAGTATGGAACGCACTGGAAAGAAAGAAAATATATTATTTAGCCACTAATTAACCCCCTGGGGCTAATGAATGTTTAATTTATCCCTGTACCTCTGCCCTTTTCCCCTGGGATGAACTAGTCCAAACACTGTGTGGTCAGCATTATAAAAAGAAGTGCTCTGAAAGTACCAAGGGGAAAAAATTACATAAATGCTTTGTTTTTATTCTTTTTGTGTTTGTTTCTGTTAAATGCTTTATTTTTAAACTCTTCATATTTAAACATGATCTTGATTAGAATAAACCCCATGTATTTTTATTATCATCAGCTAATGAGCTATGAATCTCAGGTAAACTTTCAACCTAAAATAATAGGGAGGCAAATAAGCGCATTAAATATATACTTACATTTTTTTCTTGCATTTTTACTTTGATCACAGAGACATCTTATATATGCCTATGACATCTTTTGGAACTCGACCATGTTTTTCCCAGTCAGCACTTCTTACTCAGTGGGGACTATATTTATTGCTGATCTCAACAAATTGCAATGAGTGCACTATTAGTATTTCCGTTTTTGAGGAATATCATGACTGTCATAACATGTGCTTATTCAAACACACCCCTAAAGTAACATCCGCTTAGTAAAAATAAAATATTTAAGGGAAACATTTTTCAGTTCATTCATTCTGAGAGAGGAATTTAAAACACCATTTATTGTTAAAAATTTTTTCTAGACAGTCTCATAAACAGAAACATTTTAAAAAGAGCCTTAGAGTATTTGTAAGGTGCTCAGCTGAAACACAGAAAAGAGTAGCAAAACGTTAAAGCCAGGCTTGTCCCCTCAGCTTTGCCCTTCCTCATGCTAGGTGTACAGCATTACTGCAACAGAGTTATTTTACTACAGCTAATGCCTAGGCCTCTGTTGTCATGCTCGTTCAATGAAGTATTTACCATATTAGAGTGGAGAGAGTCAGGCCTTTTCCCCAGTGTCTGAATGAATGGAGCGTTACAGGTCTTAGGAGGTGTTATTTTTGCAGCGCGCGCAGTCTGACTTAGAATCGGCGAGACAGCGATCAGGTGCTCCCTTCAGCCTCCCCTTTTCTCAGTGAGTGGGGAGGGAGAGGGAGGAGGGAGCAGAAACAGAAAAGCCCTTGTCAGCAGATGGATAGCAGGATCTGGGTTCTGTTTACATGCCATTGGATTGTACCATCAAAATGTGAGTTCTGTTTTCTTTTATTTTCCCAGTGACAGAGCAGCAAGATACTATTATTACTGGCACCTGAGAAAACAAGTTCTTCACTCTCAGTGTGTGCTCCGAGAGGAGGCCTATTTCCTGCTGGCAGCCTTTGCCCTGCAGGCTGATCTTGGGAACTTCAAAAGGAATAAGCACTGTGGAAAATACTTTGAGCCCGAGGCTTACTTCCCATCTTGGGTAGGCACTGTTTGCAAGTCCTAAATGTTTTCTCTAGCGCATCTCTAGTTCATTGTGCAGCCACTCGTGTTGCTTCAAGAAATGGGAACCCAGATGTTGTGTGGCCAGTGAAACCCTTCATGATGCCCAAGTATAAATTTAACACTTGAGAGCATGGTGCACGTGATCTCTTGATGCACTTGGTTGGCTTATAGTTAACGCAGAAGATGACTGCTCTTCATTCTAAATGTGGCGGAATTTGGAATTTGCCAGCCTTCTTTTGGCTTTTATATGGCCTTGATCTTCTTATTTACTCTTAATTGGAGCAGCATATTCTCCTTCCCCGTCAACCCCATTGTAAGTTGGAAATATTGTTGAGATGCATTCAATACATCTAAACTACATTCTAGCTTAGCTTAGCCTGCCTTAAACATGCTCAGAACGCTTACATTCGCCTACCCTTAAGCAAATCACCCAACTGAAAGCCTGTTTTATGATAAAGTGTTGCATATCTCATGTAACTTACTGAATATGATACTGAAAGTGAACAGTAGAAGGGTGTGTGGGCACCCAGCTCTGAGGAGCACAGCTGACAGCCTGAACACAGCCTGAAGCATGTTTACAGCCTTGAACTAAAGCGAAAAATGTAGCACAGTGGACACAGAGTATTAGCTGTTCACCAGCGATACTGTGGCTCACTGCCGCTGCCCGGCATCAGAGAGAGTACCAAATTGCATATCACTAGCCTAGGGGGAAAAAAATCATTCAAAATTCAAAGTACGGTTTCTCCTGAGTGCATATCGCTTTCACACCGCAGTCAAAAAATCGTAAGTCGAGCTATCATATAAGCCAGGGACGCTGTGTCTAAGTAAACTCCTTGCTCTGACCGCCGTCTCCTGACTTCAGCAGGAAAATTTAGGTTATTCTGGCATGAACAGTCTCAGCTGTCCTCCCTCCACCCACCCCTCTGTTCCTGCTCCCACCCTTCCGCCAGGTCTCTGCTGTAACCTCTCTCTGTCCTATACCTTTACCCTCTGCTCAAACCAACCCTCCTTCAGTCAGAACATGCACGACGTGTGTGGTTTGCACCGGCCCGTCCTCGGGAAAGAAGGGAGGGAAAGGAATGCTGTCTCTCTAGCCTTCCCTTCCCAGTAAAGCTTCCTGAAAAAGTGATGTATGTTTGATTTTCTAGCTTCTTTACTTCCCACATGTACTCCTCCGCCCACTTCCACTTGCCCTCTTTCCCCACCGCTCCACTTGTGGGGCTGTCCCCGAGGTCACCATAACCTTTAAATTGCCAAGTCCAACGAATCCTTCTCACTTCCTGAATTTCTCAGCCGCACTTGACAATTCACTCCTCCCAGTCTTGGGAGATTTCATCCAGCTGAATGCTTTTAGCAACCACCTCTCCCCTGTGTCCTGAGGCATCTCAAGTTCAAAATGTGCCAAATCAGATTAATCTTCCCACCAGCTCAGCTCTGTGTAATCCTACCTCTGTGTTCCTAATCTCAGCCCGTGGCACTGCCATCCACCCGCTCACCCAGAAACCTGGAGTTGCACAGAACTCTCCCTCATCACCCTCCCTTCTCCCAGTCCCACCCAGTCAACCAGAACACTGATAACCCATGAACACTTGATAACCCATCACCCAGCTTAAGAAATAAAGTTCCTCTGTATTTTTGTTAACTTTCAAAATGTCTGTTGCGCCCCTTTGCCATCACTGTTCCTCCCACCTCCCAGGTTCCAGCTCTCCCCAGCTCTCCCCAGCTCTCAGCAGCTCTACAGTGCAGGTTTGACTTTGCTTCTGATTGAAACCTCCTGGGGCACCTCTGTCACCTACAGAGCGAAGCCCAGGCTCCCAAACATGACTGAGGATCTTTGCAGGATGTGGCCCCTGCCAGCCTTTCCAGATTCCTTTCTAACTGCCCAGCACCTTGAATTTCATGCTGTAGCATCTTGCAGTAATTCCTGTGTCTCCACACCTGTGGTGGCTCACACTCTGACCTTTCTGCCTCCAGTTCTTTTGGCATGTGAAGCCCTTTCCCTGTTTCCCCTAACTCCTGTTCATCTTCCAGGACTCAGCTCAGGTGTAGTTTCCTCTGGGCAGACTATCCAGGTGCCCAGCACCCCTTCTCTGCACTCAGCAAGACCCTGGATGGATGTGTTTGACACGTTGTTTTCAAATAATCTGTTTCTCTTTTGCTCCCCCCCGCCCCCCCCCCCAGCTAGTGTTTCTTAGTATGTTCTAAAGGACAGGCATAAACATAACCTTTTTTGTTTCTTCAGCACTTCATGTTAAGGTGCTCAATATAAGCTTTGGTTAATAGTTCATTGACAGTGCTTCAGTTGTTGGAAGAGAAACCACAAAAGGTGTCAAGCTTTTACATACCAATGTCTGTTGGGCCAAAATTAGCCTGCGTTTACATTCCGTAGTTGTTACCAGGCACTCACTGAACCTTGGTCATTTACATCAGAGCTTCCCATCAGTGTGCCTGGCATCCGGAGTGCCCAGGTACCAGTGCCTTCAACACATGGGACCACCAAAACCATTACTTCATTGCCCTTGCAAATACTATTTTCTATGTGTTCTTTGACCTTGAAAAGGTCGACAAGTACTGATTTGGATGATCTTTATGTAAAAGGCATCTAAAAGAAAAATCTGTAATTTGAGTTCTCAGGAAAACTTGAAAATTGGCCGGTAATTTATCATGTTTAATTCAATAGAAAGAAATAAAATGTCAGTATCTATAAAAACATTTTAAAACTAAAAATTCTCTAATTTTTTTCATTCTGATGATTTTAAACAGTACTCCTATTTCCTTTACATAATTCTTTCCTCATTTTATAATCCTTATGAAATCAGGTAGGATCTTTAATCAACACCTCTTAGCCTGCAGCTGCTGGATACTGTGTATTTTTGATATCTAAACACTCAGGCTACTATCTGATGAAAATATAAGCCACAGTGAATGTATGAAAGAAATTGTTTGCTCATAAGTATTCAAATCAGCTGTTCATATCAGCCTCTTATGCAAAAACCGCACGTTTCAGAGAATGTCTTGCAGTCCCCTGCCTTCTTTGGATTAAACATTTAGTACCTCCCACTCTGTGACTGTGATTTTAGAAGAGTTAAGTGGGATCCAGAACCTGAAGATGTGCTGACAGGAGATGTATTTCATGGTACCAATAATTTTACAAGAATAAGCAATGATGTGTACAAAAATTTGCAAGTTTGCATGGTTTTGTTTTTGGTTTGTTTTTTTCTTCTTTTGATTCTTGGTGAGATTAAAGACAAGGGAACATCTTTTTCCCATTTCTTGTGATTTTTCTTGTTAGATATTCAGAACTACAGCTAAATTGACTGTCGCTTTTAGTATTAGCTGATTCAGCCTAGTAACATAACCAATGGTGAGAACAGAGTAAAAGGGGAATTTTATAGCGGGTTATCAGCTTGTGTCTGCGGCTTATTTTAGGTCCTTGTCATTCAGTCGCTTTCGGGTGAGGGCACTTACACCCCCCGACAGACGCTGCATTGCAGGCCCGTTGTATTCCAACAGGTTGTTTCCAAGCGAGGGAAGGACTACATCCTGAAGCACATTCCGAACATGCACAAAGATCAGTTTGCCCTGACCGCCTCCGAGGCTCATCTTAAGTACATCAAAGAGGCCGTGCGGCTGGACGACGTCGCTGTCCACTACTACCGACTGTACAAGGTACAAAGCTGCAGCGCGTCCTCGACTTCGGGGAAACCTCCTTCTCCAGCACAAGGAGCTTTCACTTCTCATTTCACCTTTTAAGGGGCTTTTAAAAGAGATTCCTGCGACCCGCCGTTTGTCACCGCAGGCCAGCCTCGGAGTGGGTGATGCCTTTCCTCGGGCCTGGGCGCAGGTTCTGATGTTGCAGTAACACGTGGCCGCATATTGTGATCTGGCTTTTCGGTGATAAGAAATAGTTCCTTTTCTCCTCCCCGGATCTGCACCCCTGTCTCGGGGAGTAACGTTGGCAGCTTCTTTGATCGGTAGTTTTTAATATTCCTCCAAGCGAAGTCCTGCCTGCATCGTATCCATTAATAACAAGAGTGTCACCAAGACAGCTAGTGTTTGTTGAGTCCTATGTTTATTTTTACTCTTTTTTAAATTTATTCCTCACAACTCTGTAGGATAGGAACTATAATCATTTTACAGACAAGGAAGCAGACTAAGGACCACACAGCTAGTAAGTGGCAGAGCCAGGATTCAACCCAGGTCCATTTGAAGACAGAGCCTGTGCGCTTTCACCACCGAACTCTGCGCTTCCCTCTCTCTCTGATGTTTGTCACTCTCTTTTGTGTCTTGTGTATCCCTTAGCCTCATTGTTTCAGGGGTCAGAGGTCACGCTCCCAAATAACCGTTGGGGGCCAGGCTCTGCAGGGAATCACTCGCACTACTGTTGATCATCTCCTGTCTCCCCTCCCCTCTCCTTGCCACATTTCACTCCTGAATTCCCAGTAACATATTCAGAGGTATATTCTCGAACCGAATCGGATACTGCGTGGTTCAGAGAGTGGTCTCTTGGGCCTGACTTGTGGGATTGACTCCTCTGACCTCTCACCATGTGGCCTTAGGCAACTTGCTTAACTTCCCCGAAGGTAGATGGGGCTGGTCACATGCCTGCCTCTGAGGCTCACTGAAGACCGAAAGGGTAGTGGATGAAAAGCGCTTGAAGCGGTTCTTACCGTCACCACTGCCGCACCCGTAATGGTAAGATTAGCATAACTGGACCGTTGGACACGGGTCTATAGTTGGGATATTCTGCTGATCATCGTGCCTGGTTCAGAAAACTCAGCAGGGGACCAAAGGATGGTATGTTTTTTCTCTTCCACGCCCAAGAGATGCATTGTTAACGCCCTGTCACCCATGAAAGGCTCAGCTGAGTTCCATAAAATCTCTTCGGCTAAATTCCTAAAGGACTGAATCGGTATTTTTTTTTTCCTTAAGAAATTTTATTTGTGACAATTTATAGGAAGAAATGCAAATAAAGACATTTTTGACAATCAGTGTAGGATTTTAAAATGTGTGAAGTATCAATGGTGCCTTGAAAAGAGTATGGCTTTGGAATCAGATGTCAGTTAGAAACCCTGTATTACCACTGATTATTGCTAGGACCCCAAGCAAACATAACTATAATTCTGGGCCATCTATTAAGTGGGAATGATTCTATATATTTCTGAGGTTGGGGAAGTTCTGTGAGATAATGAATCTGAAATAACCAGGTAGAGTGCCTGGTACATCAGTGATTCTTATTTGATAGGGAAATTTAGTATTTAAAAAAAATCCTATTCACCCCGGCCAGGTAGCTCAGGTGGTTAGAGCGGTGTCCTGATACATCAAAGTTACGGGTTTGATCCCTGGTCAGGGCACATGCAAGAATCAACCAATGAGTACAGAAATAAGTGGAACAAATCCATGTCTCTCTCCCTCTCTCTTCCCCTCCCTTTCTCTCCCCCCCTTCCTCATCCCCCTTCCTCTCTTTCTCTAAAAATCAATTTTTAAAAGCCCTTTTAAGAATCATTTAGTGAAGTAGACATCCTCAATTTATCTTTTGTGTAAAAATTAATCTTTCAAATTTACTTAAAGTGCAGTACTTCTACATGGCATGGAAAATGACTCTTGTCTTCTTAAAATGAGATAATTAATCATAGTAATGTAACTGAATGAAGTGGGGAAATAGATATTGTCACCTAATGGGCAGAGTTTTCATTCCTTGGAGAAGTCAAGTGGCGGCCACTAAAACTGCTTCATTTAAGGCCTGGTTACAAAATGGAAATAAGGTAGATGGAGGACAGGAAACATGCTGAAAAAGATAAAATTCTGTGCCTCTTTTCCAGTACTGCACACCTCATACACACACAACCAGCATTTTTATGAGCACAGTCTGATTTCAGGAAGCAATCAGAACAGCCTTGAAAAGGAAATTGGCCTAAACTCCTAGTGATGGATTGGTTTCTCTTATAAATATGTTCCTTTCTTGTTGTAAAAATATATTGGTTGGAAAAAACAACCCAAACAGTAAAATCAGGCTATGTCTTCTGTTTTCTGTGCCTGGTGAGGATGCATTTTCAAAAAATATTTTTACCATGTTCACGGAGAAACTGGCACCAAACGTAATAAACATGAGTACATATTTATTGTTTTTACTGAGAAATTTCATAATGAAAATAGTTTACTTAGTAATTTTATGTCTCATTTTAAAGTTTATCGTTTATATTCACTGTTACAGATGCACACTTAAAAGATTTGGCCGATTCTCTGAGTACATTCTTAATGGTAGAATTTTTTTCCTTATGTAGTTGTATTTTATTTTTAACAGTTTATGGTTTAGCTGGTAGACTGTATATCATTTTGGCAAGTAATAATTGAACATTTTAAAAATAAGTACTTTTTAAAAAAACTAACTGAATATAAAATTTTTACAGCTTTATTATCTGTCTGCATGAGAAGCCCATAAATATTTAGGCTTGCCTCTATTTTTAGCTTCTGAGCTGGGAGAGTTACCCAGTTTGAAACATATAAAGCCTGGTGCATCTCAGAATTTAACTATCACATTAGAGTCAAGATTCTAAGATCTGAGAGAAGGTTAAGTATAAGGCAGGAGGTAAAAAAAAAAAAAAAAAAATGCAAACGCTGCAAAAATTGTCTTATTTACTGAAGTTCTCAAGAACATAAGTATTTAGAATGTTGTTAGATATGAAAGTATATTGAATATAGTGAAAACACTGATGCTTTTAAATCTCAAGGATTTAAAAATGTAGAATAGACCATCATTGATTTGCCACGTGCTCATGATTTTCTTTTCTTTTTTTCTTTTTTCTTTCTTTTTTCAATTGATCTTTTAGAGAGAGGAAGGAAGTGGGGGGAGAGAGAAACATTGATGTAAGAGAGAAACATCAATCAGTTGCCTCCCTTACCCACCCCGACCAGGGATCAAGTGGGCAACCGGGGCATGTGCCCTGACCGGGAACTGAACCAACAACCTCTTGGTGCACCGGAGGACGCTCACCCAACTGAGCCACACTGGCCAGAGCTTATGATTTCCTTAAAGCTTGTAGGAAACTAGGGATGCAAAAGGCAAGAGCAAAGTTATTTCAAGTCAAAAACTTTCCAGTTCTGAAATTTCTTTGTCTTTCTTTTGTCTGGTGCTGAATTGTCCATTATAGAAGAAAAATATACTTCTTCATAAAATTTTATTCCTACAGGATAAAAGGGAAATTGAAGCTTCTCTGACCCTTGGACTGACCATGCGGGGAATACAGATTTTCCAGGTTAGTAACTGAGGGAAATGAGTGTCCAGTGGTGCCTACTCTCTCTCACGCTGGCCGGGTGCCTGTGTGGTCCTGGGATGGGTCCGCCGGTCCTTCCATGGCAGGGATTGCCCCTGTTTCCTGCATCCAGCGCACATGTGGATGATGTGAGATGGACGGAGCGATGCAGCCGAAACCTTGTAGTAACAAGTCCTTTAGAACAGAAAACAAAAAGCCAAAGATCAGCCCACATTCATCACCAATAGATCGTTAATGTCCAGACATTTTTTTGGTCTGTGTCATTGGTTTTCAGTGCACTCTTTTGTCCTCTGGAGCATTTATAACTGTGTAGAGATGACATATTAATACAGTGCCTGAGCCGACGTTTTAATTTCCGTCACACTTTTCTGATGAAGCTGTCCCTTGAATAAATAGGTGGGATGGTGCTCTGCTACAGCCATCAATGAGGGGAAGTAAAGGCCCCTTTCCGGGAGACCTAGGAGAATCTAAGGATGTCTTCTCTTGGATGTAGGCCAAATACCCAACTGTGAAAGCCTGAGCACCTTATCTCATCTCTTGAATGCCTGAGTCTTTGGACTTTTTATTTAAATTTACGGATAGGCCAAGAGAGGAAAGCTTGCCTTAAAAGGGCCCGTTAATGATGCAGTCACTCAGGAACCAGAAGCTACAGAATTGTATCGCTAATCTTTTAATTACTGTCTGCGCATCTCCAGAGAGAGTTGAGGACCTCTTTCAGATTTTAATTAATGGGTTTTCACTTTCTGGGAGATAAATTAGAGCCATTTCAGTGTCTGTCAGTTTCATCAGTAACTCCATATGCATTATAATTCTTCCCACAGAATTTAGATGAAGAGAAACAATTACTTTATGATTTCCCCTGGACGAATGTTGGAAAGCTGGTGTTTGTGGTAAGTTTAAAATAACTGACTAAAATAAATTATTCAACTTATTTGTGGGTTTTGTGGGGGTTTTTGTATTTTTGTTGTTTCTTGTTTCTTAAAACAATATTGTCCCAGGCACAAAAGTTGATAGGCTTTAAAAGTTGATGATGAAGATAATTAGCTTTCTTATATTCTTATGCATGTGCTATAATCCTTGTCACTTGTCAGTAGTGAACCTAAAATTAAAGAATCTTATAGCAAATAAATTACTAATTTAATTTGTGTATCTGGTCTCTACCACACCACCCTAAGTTATTCTACTCACAGAATAAATGTAGTAAGAAAAGTACAAGATGAGTTCATTCAAATAGAATTATTTTAAAAGCATACAGTGGAGGGATTAGAAAACAGAAAGTGGTAATCACAGGGTAAGTTACTCTTAGTGCGGGGACCGGCCAATTCTTTTGGAAGTTACTTCTTTTGAGCAAAGCATAAAGAGTAATATAAAAAGATGTTTCTATTAATATCTGACTCTTTGAAACTCATCATTATAAAGAAAGGTCTAGAGTTCTTAACGGGAAAAACACTTTTACTTTTAGGATATTGAGAATGGTACACTTTTTTTTTTTTTTGGGTAGAGCAAATTCATGACTTTTCCAGCTGTTTCTTTTCTTTGTCAGCTATATCCATATTTTAGTAGGGTTCAAAGAATTACAGTTAATAGTGTGCCTGTCTAGTAGTCATTAAAATCCACAGTTTTTCTTTATTCAGAAACTATTGAAAAAATACACAAAGAAAGGGGGAAGACAAGGACTTGTGCACATGGGCCTGTCCCATGAGGAAGATGGCCTCTGTAAAGAAAGGGCCGTATTGCCAGATAACACTGGGCACAGATTCCACACTGCCCTGTGAGTCAGAAGACCTGCTCCTGACTTTACATTACTTTAATTGCTTGGGCACAGTTCAATCTGATTCACTTTACTCAGACATTAAGTGGGGCCTGACCTGCCTCCTCCCTGCTGGCTCTCTTTTGTTCCAGCTCTTTGTGAAAGGATCTGAGGTGTTTGAAAATGAGCAAATTATTACCATACTTGCTCCTCTCGTGTCCCACATTAAGTAGTAATAAAATGCATTTATGAAATTGAGTGTTTTAAGGGTCCTGGACTCAGTGGTCCCTGAATCTAGTTTGCATCAGACACGTCTTGAGGAGCTTGTTGGAGATACAGGTTTTTGTGCCGCGTCCTCCTGTCTTAGAGATTTTTGATTCAGTGGCCATGGGTTGACAGACTTCCCAGATGAGTCTTCTCGCAGCCAGCCCAGCCCTGCCTAGCTGTGTGACCTTGAGCAAATTGCTTAACCTCTGTGCCTTGGTTTCTTCATTTCAAAATGGGGATAATTGGCCCTCCCCGATGGCCTTACTGCGAGGATGAATGAGCTGCTTAGTGAACTCAGAGGTGAAAAATTCCATCCCTACCTGAGTTACATAAACCCCTGCTTTGTACTGACTTCAGGTTAGACTGTGCCTCCCTCTTTGCTTCACTTCTCCCCTCTGGCTGAGAATCATTTTGTCTGGAATATTCCTTCTCCTAGTTCTGTAGCCTTATTCATTATTAGGAAAGTGAAAGAAATTCAAAATATCCTATAACTGTAAGAAACTCTGCCAAACTCACCCTCAACTGTGAACTTTATGTTAATGACCCCAGACTTAAAAACATGTGACTCCTTATATCTCTTTTGATAGATACTTGATACTACTTACATCTCTTCTTTCTCTTTCCTGTCCCATCCCTCTCACCATCCCTCTCGCCATCCCTCTAGCTTCCAGCTCCCTCTTTTCCCAGCCAGAGAGGTTTTATATTTTTTCTAACCCCTAAATAGGTATCCAGTATTTTCCACTATCATAATTCTATTTCCTTCCCAGAATTTATCCTAAACTATAATTATTCTATGTGTTAATTTACCATCTGTCCCACCAGAATGTGTCTCCAGGAGGGTGGGGACCTTGTCTGTTCTAGTCACTTATTTTCTCAGTTTCTGTCTGGCACACGGTTTGGTCCGTGGCACGCGTTTCACAGGTATTTGAATGCATTCCGTTTCTGGAATTGGTTTGCTGAGTTAAGGTGCTGGGATTGCATTTGAGGATGCTGTCATGATGGGCCCTTCTCTCCTCCATAATATAAATGGCTTGACCAGCCAGAGAAACTGAAGATAGTCCTCAGCTGTCATACTCAGCCAGTGATTACCAACAGACAGTTGCTAGACACTCTCCTGAATTTTGGGTAATCCTCTATCTGTGGCAGTTTTGAAAGAGAACACAGTAATTTATGCCTCAGCCAAGTTTGAATGGAGCTTTATACAGCAAGTCCTCAAAGCCATCAATAGGTTCAGTGACTTTCAGCAAAATGACATATGACAAAACCAATGTTGCTATAGGCTAATTGATAGAAACAAGAGTTAGGTTCCCACAGCATCTCGTCAATGTTGTGATGAAATGACGTCATCCAAGGCCCTTCTGCATATCTATTTCTGAATCTGTTGCTTTCCTTAATAAACAGAAAACGAAGGAGACCTGGGTAAATCAGAGACTTTTCTTCCCGGATGTGATTTGTTCTTTCCCTCCCCAGGGTAAGAAATTTGAGATTTTGCCAGATGGCTTGCCCTCGGCCAGGAAGCTCATTTACTACACGGGGTGCCCCATGCGCTCCCGGCACCTCCTGCAGCTCCTGAGCAACAGCCACCGCCTCTACATGAACCTGCAGCCCGTCCTGCGCCACATCCGGAAGCTGGAGGAAAACGAAGGTATCACGGGCCCTCTGATGGGGAGGCAGATGCTGCCTTTGCCACCGGGGACCCTTACTCCACAGCTGCCATGAGCTGGCTTTGGGCGCCTGCAGGCTGGGATTTGGGGGCTGGGCCTCTCAGATTTAGTGTAGCATTTCTGCTTATATCTCAGCAACGTTCCCAGAGGCAAGGGATAGCTTGGACGCCACCAGCTGTACCCATCCCAAATAGCCCAGGTTATCCCTGTCACTTAGCTACCCCTTGAGTACTGTCTCTTTAAATTATCTCATGCTCGGCTTAAAAATCCTTGCAAAAAGCCACTACGTGAAGGTGCAGGCGCAGGGTTATCTGCATCTTAGAGCTCTGTATGTACACCGATCCACCTTGGTTCTATTATCTGCAAGTGATCTGAAATTCCTTCCAGTGAAGTGGGTCACAGAAATGGCTTGAGTGTCTCGGATTGCCTGCAGGGAGGTCCCCAAGTCCGTCTTAGGAAGAATGACAAAGGAGAGAGAAATTTTCATTTGAGGATTTTTATTAGCCAGTTCTGTGGGGGCTTGGCTGAGACACAGACAGAATAGAGCAGTCTGCTTAGGGCCCCTAAGAGCAGGCTCCCACTTTACAATAATAAACTCATGGCTGGCTCTTTGTCTTCAGTTATGCCACCTGGGGTTATTCCATTTAACACTCCCAACTTCTCATCTCCCAAAATGTGACTTTGCGTATTTGTTTATTTTTTTAATGTCTTTAGTTTACTTTGCAAATTTATGTTGCTCTAATTCTTGGTAATTTGATCAGATCAGTAGATTTTAGGGATTTGCATGATCATTAGGATGCGGGTTCATATCTTAGGTCCGTGTCTGAAACAATCACCTCTCAGACCCCACCTTTCCCACAGAAACAAGGCAAATACCAGTTCACTCTTAACAAGCTAAAAACCTGATAGAGGTGTGCACATCTGATAGATATCTTTCCAAAGCTGTCCCTATCTAAATGAGACCCAGTTTGGAGCTGTCATTGTAATTTAAGTAACTATCAGAACATGAATCATCTCCCTGTCTGCCACCAAGCTGCATCTGTCTTCTGAGAGAATGGGTAAAAGTGTCAGGTGTATTGGCTTCCTCCGCTGCCAGACTGCCAGTTCTTCCCCGCGGTGACTCATTGGTATCACAAATATATCTCTCCGACACTGACATGACTATGAAGAATTCAGACGGGAAAGAGTGCCAAGGAAACTTGCGAGAGTAGGTAGGCAGCTTCATTAGGTTCAGAGCCCATCATTTGCCAAGTCAGTCTCATTCCTAATTGGTGCCTTGAGAAGTTCATTTATTCCCCCAGCTCTCCTCTACCAGCAGCATTTTAGTAAATTCTTGTTTAGGTGACTTTAGGAGGAGCTCTTTAGAGCCCATAAAAATTAATGAACATGAACCATAGGGTAGTCTAAGGTAGACGACTCAGCATAGTACCAGGTGCATTTGGGGCTTATGTATGTAGGGCGATGAAGGAATGAAAAAGCTGTAAGCTGGATCTTCAAAAAGAATCTTATTTTTCTTAATTAAATTTAACTTAGAGTCACCTTGTCTGAAATACTATTTTAGCATTTTGTAGTAGAAAATGATCACAAGAATTCTCCCATAGTATTTAGAAGGGAAGAAATGCCTTTGTCATTAAAAACATTTTAACCCAACTTTATTCGGTAGCTGGAGCTTATTCTTAAGTCATATATCCCGAAGTCACATCGACTGCATATATGCTAAAATAATGTGTGAACACCTGTGGTCTCTGAGCTTTTAGCACAGAAGTAATAGCAGAACACGGGCATGTGGACCGCCTGCGCTGTTGACACCAGAGATTACTCGGGGGATGAGAGGTTGCATCTGGTGCATTTTGCATCTCTCAGAATAAATGTCCGCATTATTTCAGCATTTCCCTCAGTTTGTGACTGAGTGGTGTGAAGCTTCTTAAAGGTTTGCTGAGGGTCTGAGTGATGCAGTACTCACTGTGAAGGGGACAGAAGCCAGCCAGTGGAGCACCAGGGCTGCTGCACACTGACAGCAAGTAGGTTTACACTGGACTCCTGTCAGGAGGAAAGCAGGCGGCGAGTGCCTGTCGTCCAGGGAGTGGACTCCTGAGCACAGACGGCTAGGATTGGCTCCAAAGCCTCCAGGAAGCTGGGATTAAAAGGACTATTTGTAAAGAGGTAGTAAAGCTTTTAAATGATTAGATCCACAATTCCCAATCGTCTTAGAACTCTGACACCCTATACAAACTTTTCCTTTTTTTTCTTGGTGTTTTTTTTTTTTTTTTTACTGTTTTTCTTTTTTTCTTCACTTGCCACTCTTCCAGGGGTCACTGACTATCTATTATTTTCAAACTACAGTAAATAGAAATTGTATGAGAATTTTGCAGGTGCTTTTATAAAGCTCTCATCTTCATTTTGACCCCTGTTGCCTTCAGAAAACAGGAATCATTAGAACCCTGTCCTGCCCTAAAAATGGATCGGATGCACTTTTTTCTCAGTGATGTGTGTTGGGCTCTGATGTCCTGTCGAGGCTGCTTTCTCTGTGGCTACACACACACACCTTTGTGTTTTAGCCCAATTCCTTAGAACTGGCATGAAGGGGCCGGAGCCCAGAAATCACACTCGCCCTTCTCCAAGCATTTTTCCTATTATGCCTCCAGGAAAGCACACCATCTTCTCTTTCTGCTGATGCTCATTCCCTCTCAGGATCCTGTGGCAATTGCACTTCAGAGCTGGATTCAGACATCCACAGTGCAAGTGTTTTTACTTAACGAGAAACAAGACAATTAAATCCATTTCAGCCCCCTGAGAACCCAATTAGTCTCCTCGTTAGCAGTTTCTGAGATAATATCAACCTAACGTTCCCCAAATGCTCTCTCCATTTTTAGCATTCTTCTAATGAGCTATTTCTTATCCGTATTAAAAATATGAGGAGGCTCAACTATTTTTTTGTTCTAAATTTCTGACGTTTTTGTGTCAGTTCTACCCCTGCACCCCAGTTGTAACTTGGTGCCTTAGTATAATGGCTGGTTTAGCATTTGATAAAAGGGACTTTCCAATATTGTGTGTCTGCCTTAAAGAACAGCACCGATGTGTTACAGAACATTTTTACCAGCCAGAGGCCACATGGCAAACCATTAGTGACTACTGTGTTTTCTAAGTAGATGACAAAGCCTCACTAATTCAGCCTTCATGGAGAAAAGCAGCCTTCACCAGTGTAAGTCTAAATTTCGGAATTCTTTGAAAGAAATTCTCAGAAGAATAGTTTTATTTTAAATCATATTCAACAGAGCTAAGCAAACAATGGACCAAAGGAACAAATAAAACGAATGGCAGTTAGCACAGTAGGTTTATTCAACAGTCTCCTAGAGCGGTGCTTCTGAAATTTGTCCGGGGGGTGGGGAAGGACCGGGCTTTTAAAATTTCTGATCCACTGTGGACTGATACTTATGCAAAATGCAAAGTCACACTAGTGGCTGCCATGACAGTGTCAGATTGCTCTAAAACTTTCTAAGTGTTTATTCTCAGTTACCGAACTTATTTCACTGTGCACCAGGAGCAGTTTGCTGACCAGAGGTGGTCGGTAGCATCCTTCCCTGGCCTTAGAAGCTTCAGAACGCCCTGGTGGTTCAAGTGCTCCCCTCAAATGTGTCATCCTGGTTTTTACTCACTTTTCAGTGTTCTTAAGTGGAGAGCCTGTCAGAATTAGAACCACTTTCCAGCCGCTAGATTCTGAGTGTGAAATTGTCCTTGTTCGGGCCTGATGAGTGACCCCCTTAAGCTCCCCAGCCGGCCCTTCTCTCTGGGTTGACCGTAGTGATGAGCTGTGCTCCCCCCCCAGAGAAGAAGCAGTACCGGGAGTCCTACATCAGCGACAACCTGGACCTTGACATGGACCAGCTGGAAAAGCGGTCCCGGGCCAGCGGGAGCAGCGCGGGCAGCGTGAAGCATAAGCGCCTGTCTCGTCACTCCACCGCCAGCCACAGCAGTTCCCACACCTCAGGCATCGAGGCGGACACCAAGCCCCGGGACGCGGGGCCCGAGGACAGCTACTCCGGCAGTGCCGTCCACCGCAAGCTGAAGACCTGCAGCTCCATGACCAGCCACGGCAGCTCGCACACCTCCGGGGTGGAGAGCGGGGGCAAGGACCGGCTGGAAGAGGACTCCCAGGACGACGGTAACCTTTTCCCCAGGCACCCCAAGCTAACGGTGCCGCCTCTTCTCTCCGAGTTGTTTCTCAGGTATTAGGTCCATAGAATTGACGTCAGCAGAACATCTGAGAAGTAGCAGGAGGGGAAGAGGTATCTTGCCATCTTCCCCAATGACTTGGTTGGGTTGTGTTTGTGAACAAAACATCCCTGTAGTCATGATCCTTTGCCACACAGGGTTGGATGGTTGTGCATTCGTGGATTCTAAGTTTAGTGGTTTATATGGAGTAGAAGTTAGTCCTGCAGCCCTTGGGTCCACATTTCTGATTTCCAGTTGAAATAAGCATCGATTAAGACAACAGACTGGATTCAGTGATGGTAACATAAATGTCTTGAACTTATACCAAAAAAAGAAAAAATATATATGAGCCCAGGCCATTTGATTAATTAGCATTTCTTAAATACTTCCCATGTCACCAGAACCCTAGGGAGTATAAAATAAATGCAGCATCTGGCTGTTTCACTCTGTGGTAAGGAAAGGAGACAAGACCAACAGCCTGTATCAGCCAAACTTGGCATTTGTGTGCACCCTTTTTATTATTTTCTGCCTCAAATAATTGCTATAGCATTCAGGTTTGGGGAGAAGATTCTGACTCCATTAAGGAAAACTGCAGAACATATGTTTGGTTGTTATAGGATTCATGTGGGTCTCTAATGGAGTCACTAACTGCCCTGAGAGTAGGCAGCTATGGGCAGTGGGGAGCTTCATGAACTCCTCACTCTCTCTGTGTCAACAGTCTGCTTTGGCATTAGGCAGGTGACCCTTCGGTCTCTTTTGCCCTGTCACTGCAGAGTGATAGTGCAATTTTTCTTCTTTCTTAAAGAGTAAACAATTATCAACAGTCAAATAGTGCCATTAGAAGACTTGTAGATAACACAGGAGTCCTTTGAAAAAGAAAACAAATAGCATCTAGTTGAGAATTGTCCCTGGAGTGGACTGTTGTAGAGCCGTATTAGCCCAATTTATTTTTAAGTATGAATAATTACATAACCTCCCTCATGTAGCTATTCATTATGACGGCCATTACCCTTTATGTTACTACATGTCTTTTCCTTTTCTGTGGCAGAAATAGAGATGTTGGTTGATGACCCCAGGGACCTGGAGCAGATGAACGAAGAGTCCCTGGAGGTCAGCCCAGACATGTGCATCTACATCACGGAGGACATGCTCCTGTCGCGGAAGCTGAATGGACACTCTGGTGAGCTCTCATGGGAAGTTCTTCTTAGCTAGTGATTGTCCATGAGAAGCAAAAATAGAAGGGGTGGGACTGGGTCAGAGACAGGACTAGAATTAGAGCCTTTCCAAGTCAGTGTCATGAACAGCAGGATGGAGTGCCTCCTGTGGAGGGAAGGAAAGGGAAGGGGGAGAGGCCCCCGGGATTGGGGAGTGGCATCTTCTACCCCTTGCTCTGGATAAAGTTGTAATATAGAGTTCTTTCTCCTGTGCTATTTTAAATGATAATCAGGAAATCATACATCTGGAAGGGTCCTTGGAGACCCTTTAGACCAGCCTCCTCCTTTTCACAGATGAGAAACCCTGTAGATTAGAGAGGACAGATGCTGCATGGCTGGAAAGAGGTCAGGTCCCCAGGTGTATCTGTTTTGTTTTCCCCAGTATATTTCACAAGGTACAGGAATCTGGAGGAAAAAGTATCAAAAAGATTGACATAAAAAGGCACTTTTATATTCCATGTTTGATGAATTCTAGAAAACATCCATTCACCGTAACCCTAGTATAGGGTTCTATAATGTTACAGAATATAGTATAATATTTAGTTCCATCAAATGAAAGATGTTATCCTAAAAAAAATAGCAACAGAGGTTTTGTTTTTAAACCTCAGTTACTTCTGTTTTTGTCACACGTCACGAATTCGCCTCTGTTCTTTAGAGAAAGATGCCTTAGGAACAGCACTATTGAATGGCCCAGGTGCTTGTTGTTAGGCCACTCAAAGCTTTGACTGAGTGAGAGACCCTGTTAGGACCGGAGTGACTGCCACTGCCCTGTCCAGACCCCCAGTCCCTGATGGCGAGCCTCTGCCATGCGCAGGGGCAGTGAGTAAGGCCAGCACGCAGCCGGCACCATCCTGGCTCTTACTCTGCAAGAGCGTGAGGGACCTTTTATTGCCGAACTCCAGTTGCTAGCGCAGCAGAACCATGGCCTGCAGATGCTCTGCCAGGAGCAGACCCACCGGCGGTGGAGGAGAATCGCTCTGCCTGACCAGCAAAGATTCAGCAGGCTGGTGCTCTGGTCATGCTTAGAGTTCTTATACCCAGCTTCCCCCCTTTTTTTGCCCATTTTTCCCAGCACATTCTCGCTTATGTGTGTGCACGTGCGTGTGCGCAAGTGCAAGCACCTAAAACAATGTACACCAAAGTGCCTGTGGGAAGGGGGTGTAAGGGAAAATAATACAGAAAGTTATTTCTGTAGGTTACTAGCAGTGGCTGAATAAAAACCACATTACTCATAGGGGTTTTTTTAATAAGGTGGGATGGTACTTAAGCTATTTGGCCCTAAGGACCTAGGACTTGACCTACTCACTTGCTTTATCTACTTGCAAGAAAAATATCAGTGATCTCCCCTTATATCTCCAGTTCTTGTTGGCAGTTTTACCTTCTGAAGCATTTCTTGGGGATGCTTCACTCACATGCCACAGTCTCATAAGAAAGTGTCAGCCCTGGATTTCTGTTTCCAAATATCAGCAGGTTGCCCCTGAGCCCTGGGGTGATTAGGGACCCTGTTGATCTTAGAGATCCAGATTGGGTCTTCACTGTGGCGTCCCCTTTCAGCCTCTTACCAGTGAGTGGGGTTGCCTGCGGGAGGTATGGGCCACAGCGTTCCTGTCAGCCAAGAAGAGCTTCCGTGAACCAAGCGTGTTGCATACACAGGCCCTGTGCCTCGCCCTTTTCAAGCACGTGCCCTTCAATCATCATAAAACTCTATGGAGAGCGCCCTTTATAGGAGGAGGAGACTGAGACACAGGGCGGCTAAGTAACCGGCTAGGATGTGTAGTTAATTCCATATCCGCCGAGTTCTAGCCCAGATCTGTGTGACCCCAGAGGCCAGAGCCCCCACACTTACCCACTGCACGTCCAAGTGGAACCAAACCTGGAAGGCTCCGTCACTGTTCAGGTGGGGTTCCATTCAAAGTTAGTGTTGTCTGAAAAGTGGGAAAACTTTAGGAGGTGTAATGAAGAGACTGCTTTACACCTACAGTGTTTGGTTTTACTACTAACTTCATCATTAATTAGAAATTTATTCTAGAAAATTCAGGCTCTAAACTACTTCCTACATTCATCTCCCCCCACCCCCGATTTACTGTAAGATATGAGATAGACGGTGTTGTCTACCACCAAAGAGTCAGAGTGAGAGTTTCCAATAATGATTAATATTTGACCTTTCATTCTTAGTAGTAGTAATATATTTCAGATATGTGGCAAGAGGTATGAATAATTTGAAGTCTTTGGTTTTTTTTTCTGTTTTACTTTAGGGCTGATTGTGAAAGAAATCGGTTCTTCCACCTCCAGCTCCTCAGAAACAGTTGTCAAACTTCGTGGCCAGAGTACCGATTCTCTTCCACAGGTATGGAAGGAACTGAACATTTTAAATAGGAACTTAACATTTATATTTATATAAAGAGGCAAAAATTAAAAATCCTGAGGAAATGGTTCTTACCAGAGACATACATTACAGTTTTATGCTGAGTTCACTTCCATTTTATTTGCTAGTTCCACTTACTTTTGAGTTGATTTGGTTTTGGGATAAATTATGTACTTCGTTTCACACTCTGTGGGTGGGAAGCCCTAGTGCTCAGACTTCAGGTCGATTCTGTGTGCATATGCGCTGACTCGCCACAACCTGTCAGCTGGGCTGTGTAGAAGTGTTTCCACGCTCTGATTCTTTCGTTCAGGGTAAATTTTCAAAGGGAGAGTATTTGGTAACCTGTGTTCACTGGTTAGGCTGTTAAAATGTCAAAAGATATAGATAAATTAACAATCTAATACTCATGGTTGCAGCATTTGGATATAACGTACAACATATATTCATCTCTATTTTCTGAGCACTCTCTATTGCTCCTTTATGTCTCTCTTTCTTGGGTTCTCTCTCACTCTCTTTTTTTTTTCTTCCTGTGTGTTTCTTTTATTATTATTTTTTTTCTCTCTCGTATTCCGGCAGTCTTTGCGTACTATCTCCCCCACACACCCCGACTTGCCCTTTCTTACTCTCCCATTTTAGTAGTCATAATGTGAAATGACACTTAATTAAATATTTTCTGAAAACTCCAATGAGTGACTTTTAAAGCTGTGTATGTAGCATGACGATTAGGTGGACGAGCTCCAGGCTCCAGCTGCCTGGGTTTGCATCCTGCTAGGACACTATGTGTTCGCTCTTATTGTACATAAACGTTCGTGGGGCACAGCGAAGGGTCAGAGTCCTTACCTACAAAGGGAGAGCATTTGTGTGCCTGCCTTGAGGATTCGTGGTGATGACCTAATGAATTCTCCGTGTGGAAGCACGTGGGCGCCTGGGAGGGCCACATCAGTACAGGGGACTGTCATCTTTAGGGAGTGCGCTGATGGGACACTTCCCACTAAAATACTCTTGGACTCAGACCCTGTTCTCTCCTGGTACTTTTGCCTCTTAATTCTGGCAGGTTTGGCCTTTGTGGTGGTCAGCAGCATAAGTTAGAGATATAATATCTCGTTTCTATAAACAACCCATTTAGTATCTTCCATTTATGTAATTAGCTGAGCTATTTTGCAGCCTATTTATATGTTCAGCCAGTACCACCTCTTGGGATAACAGTTCCAAAAGTCTGCTACCTGCTGTGTGAAGCATTTGGCAGAACTGGGCCCCGTGCAGTGTTCCAGAGCTGCCTCTTGGTCCTGGCGCTTGCTTACCAGCCTTCGCCGCACCAAGAACGCTTCAGGTTATTTTTCTACCCAAGAATTCTGGCCTTTAAAAAAAATAGTTCTTCGATCTGTGTTTCTTGAGTAATAATTGGTTTGTTTTCCCATTTCTTATAATAATAGACCTCGGCATGAAAGTGCTGCTGCACTGAACTGCCGTATCTCAGTGAAAAAAACAAAGAAACACTATCTTTTCTATACAGCCTTATTTTAAGACAATTGCTTCATTTCTGAGATGCCAGAGATGGTTGGATTCCTGTTGAGTTTACTTCTCTGTGCCTTGGATTATGCATCTGTAAAATGGGGAAAATAGCACGGGACTCATAGGGCTAATAGGGAGATTAAATGAGTTGATAATGCATGTAGTGTGTTTATATCAGGGCCTGCCGCATAATAAACACCCAGTAAATATAGCTGCTATTACTGTTATTGGCGGTGGGGATATTTTTCTTCTCGGGGCCAGGTACCTGAGATTGGAAGCCTGTCTAACATACAGGGATTCCTTATCCCTGCACATAATTTTGCAGCCTCTCTTTACAGGGCAAATATTGCTGACCTTTCACTTGAGCCTGTACTCTTGCAGTTGTTTCAGCCTTCCCTTGTTTTGCAGACTATATGTCGAAAACCAAAGACCTCCACCGATCGACATAGCTTGAGCCTCGATGACATCAGACTTTACCAGAAAGACTTCCTGCGCATCGCAGGCTTGTGTCAAGACACTGCTCAGAGCTACACTTTCGGATGTGGTCATGAACTGGATGAAGAAGGCCTCTACTGCAACAGCTGCTTGGCTCAGCAGTGTGTCAACATCCAAGATGCTTTTCCAGTCAAAAGAACCAGCAAATACTTTTCTCTGGATCTCACTCACGATGAGGTTCCGGAGTTTGTTGTATAAAGTCCATCTGCGTGCAGCTCTGCGGCCGCCTGCTGTTGGCCAGAGGCTGTGAAAGCCATGAGTTCTTTCTTATTTCTTGTGCCATATCTCCTCCGCCCAAAACACGGCTCGTTCTTTATGATACTTGCGACGGAAACAAAAGCCTTGGGACAATTGCACTTTAAGTATTATGCAGAGGTCAAAGAGAATGTACAGCCAGATAAGTGCCTGGAAGTTCATGATCCTTTGAAAGGAAATGTGCTTTACTGGTTACCAAGCCTTCAAAATATTGGACCGTGGTGTGTTTGCTGATCGTTTTGGTTTTTGGTTCAGTCACACATAACATCATGTTTTTTACCATGTGAATGTGTTGTTAGGTTTGTTTGCCTGTAAATTTTTTTTATTGCTCCCTCATGAAATGCCCACGTTTTGAGGGAGGAGAGAAAAGAGTCTCTCTTCTTTTACTGGAGAGGCCTTGCCTAGTCCAGAGCCATTGCCGCCTCCCTGGGGCTGTCCCAGAGCAGGCAGAGTTCTGTGGTTCTAGAAGCCAAAGAGACGTACAGAACAGAAGTGCAGCCCAGGGTAACCCCGAAGACGCGAATGAAGCAGCACCCGGGAGACTGCACGCTGCGATGCCTCCCCCCCGGTCAGTGCCACGTCGGCCTGCTCTTCCAGCTCAGTTGTGTTCACGTCATAATGTATTTTGTGGAATTTCCAACACTGTTTTCTGTTAAAACTATGGAAATGTCTTAGACATTTTGTACTTAGCGTTGTACTTAGTGGTGTTGTTTTTTAAATAAATCAAGAACAGATTATGGTAATGCTAGTTTCTGCTTAACCAAAAATACCCTAACTATACACATGTTATTATACATATATAAATACACGAGATGGTGCGTGTGTATATGTGTTGAAAGCTTCCATGACTATCTTGTAAACATGGTTTGTCTTGTTTAATATGGAGGATGTGTCATTGAATGAATGATACCTACAGACAATCAGCTGACATACATAGTTAAAAAATGACTATTTTCTCATGTGATTTTTGCCGTGATTCTCAACCCTGGTTGCATAATAGGTTTTTTTTTGGAGAGGTTTAAAAAATATATAATGTCTGGGTCCCACCTCCAATGAATTAAATGAGTCTCTTGCGGTGAGACCCAGGTGGAATTGCCGTTTCCTTTAAAGTTCCCTAAATGGAGCTGATATGCAGCAGAGTTGAAAACCACTGATTAAGAGGATGTCTTTTTATTAATTTAAAAGTAAAAGCAGAAAGTGTTAGAGTTTGAGAAGGGGCTGTTTGTAAGACAGTTACTGCCACTACTGTTAGGTATAAAGGAAACCAAGGGAGTGAACGTGTGAACCTTAGATGTACAGTGATGACGTTGCTCTCTCTCCAGGGGAGAATGTTAGCACAATGACTTTCTATGAGCTGTTTTTAATGATTTCATATTTAAAACATTTGTTTACCATATTTTGATATACCATTTTTTCTACCTACCAGGTTTTATTAAAAAAACAGCTATATATTATTTTCTAAAGAAACAGTCATATTTTTATACAAAATTAAGTTTTCAGGTAACAAAGACATAGATTTAGGGCACAGCAGAATGTGCAGTGTTACCCATGCATGGGAGTCAGTATTACGGACACACGGAGAACACGAACAAGCCCCATGTGGGTGCGGCAGGGCCATGTTGCACGCACAAGCCTGGTCAATCAGTCTAACGTGACACTGTAAGAGAAAAAAAATTTCTATAGAATTTTGTGGTCATGGAACTATTTTACTTCTATCAAATGTTTTGAACGAACCAAAGTTTCAGATATAAGAATGTATGAAAGTATCTCAGTCTCTGTATAAAAGGGTGAAAGTATGAAAGGATCATCTAATGACAGTTTTGCTTAGAAGTCATTAAATAACCCACTATTTCCTATAGATGCTGGAGGGACAAGTCCTGGTGAAGTTGGACTGTAAAGAGCCCCCAGGTCAATGTGCTGCGTTTCCCTTGCTCTCAGTGTTTCTTGCAAACATCAAGAAGAAAACATAAATTTATTTACTAGGTAGCGCTTTATACTTGCTTTTCTCTCGACTTCAACCTGAGTCAAGTCTTCAGGGTTCTGCCAGCACTGTTGGTGGTTTGCACGCCTTCTTTCTAATTGGGTGGATGAATAGTCTTGTAGGTTTTCCAAAATGAAACATGCTGAGGGCATCTTTGCTTTTTGATCCACTGTTTGCAGCAGGATTATATATATGTACATGAAAATCCATTTTGAATACCTACATTTTTGTATTTGGACATTGTTTTAAAAAAGAAAAGAAAAAAGTATAAAGCTGTTATTTATTCTGCATTTGTTAATACCCATTGCTTCTACATTTGTATTTGCAACAGTGAGCTTTATATCTACACAAACTGTAAATAATCCTTTCTGTGAAAGGATCATATCGGGATGATACCAAAAGTGTGTAAAAAAAAACAAAACTGCATTATTTTGTAATTATTCTTATAGGCATTTCATGGTAAGATTAACAGTCAATAAAGTTACTTTTTATTTGTCTTTGAGTGCTTTTTGTGTTGTTGGAGTTCTCAGTTGAGCAAAAGTGTTAAAGGGTGAATGGTTTCTCTGTTGTTCTTTCCTGTAGAGCACATTGAAGGACAGGCCAAAGCTCCAGGGCGCTAGAGCACCGAGCTGGCCGTGGGCCGTGGGCCGTGGGCCGTGGGCCGTGGGCCGTGGGCCGTGGGCCGTGGCTGGACCCCGCTTCACGTGCGCTAGAAGTTCCTTTGTTGACGCTGCCACCCTCCTGTCCCCGAGGCAGGTACTATTCTTATTCTTACGCTAGAGGTGAAGGAGCAGGGCTTCCGGAGGCTGAGCCCAGTCCGAGAGGTTGGGACAGTCAGCCACTGTTCAGTTCCAACTGTGGGGCTGTAAAGACTCTGCTTCTTTAAATATGTTTGTATTGATTTTAGAGAGATTGGAAGGGAGAGGGAGAGAAAGAGACACCGCTCGGCTGCCTCCTGCACTCCCCCCACCCGGGATCGAGCCTGCAGCCCGGCATGTGCCCTGACCAGGAATCAGACCGGTGACCCTTTGGTGCACTGGTGACACTCAGCCAACTTAGCCACACCGGCCAGGCTATTGTTTTTTAACTACAATAACTATTATTACTTTTGCCCTTAAAACAATTATCATTGGAGCATTGGTTTTCATTTCAAAAAACTTAAGTGGTTGCACTTAAAAGCGGGCACTCACAAGACCATGCGAGGGCAACGGCATCAAGGACAAAGGCCAGGGCCTCGGGACCGCAGGCAGGATTCTGGAGCGCCCCGGCTCTCCGAAAAGAAAGTCCATTGCGCCTCTTTGCTCCTGTTTCCTTGGCTGTAGAAACGGGAATAATAGTACAAAGGGCCATTGGGGATTAAATAAGGTAATAGGTCTGATGTGCCCCAGATGACTAAGGTGGGAGAGACGAAGTTTTCAAATCTCCTGACAATCGTTGAACTTTATAGAATTCAGCCACTGGGTCATTTGGAAGCATAAAGTCCAAAACACAAGCTTTTAGTGGGTGTTACTCATGAGTTTTGCAGAGTGTCTGGTAAACTAAGTAAACTGGAGGCAAGGAAAACACTTGTTTGCCTACTGTCTCATACTACACACAGCATGTCTGATCCTCACAACCCTTCAAGGAGTTGTCACCCCCATTTTGTAGCTGAGGAAACTCTTAAACTTGCCCAAGATCCTACAGCTGGTAAATGATAGAGCAGAGTTTTAAACCCAAACTCATCTCCAGATGCTTTGCTTTCTCTGTTATATACACCATGCTACCGACTGCCCTTAGAGAAAGCCCAGATCTAGTAGGGAAGACAGACTTGAAATTTTGATAGTGTAATAAATGAAAGTATTTGTTCATGCACTACTTGTTTTTTGAGCACCCACTCTCTGCCAGACATACACAAGGCTTATACAGGTATTGCTCTTCACAGGCAGTGAAGACCTAGGGGGTGGGAACAGGAGGCCGGAAGATCAGAGAAGGTTTTACTTGGAAAAAAAGCCTTAAGTGGAGACTCCTGGCAGGAGGGGGTAAGGTACAAGCTGTCCAGGCAAAGGCTTAGGAGCTGGAGACACCTGCTAGTTAAGGGACCTGCAAGGACCCACAAGGGCCATTTGACTCAAGGAGACTCTCCAGCCTCATCATGAAAGGCCTTGGGCGTCCAGATGAGGACACAGATTTTTCGGGACAGCAGGGACCCATTGAAGAGGGTATGAGAGAAAAGGCATGTTTGGGGTTTGAGAAATAATGAGAGCAGTGCTAGGGGAAGGTGGGGAGGGGCCAGCAAGACTAGAGAGATGAGAGCCACAACTAAGGATGTGGCAGCAGAGAGAGGAAGGGACAATTCAAAAGCTCTGTAGGAAGTGGAATTACAGGACTGGGCCCCCACCCCCCACACACATATACACACACGTGGTTGTAACCTCCTAAGCTAAATACTAGAAACAGGCAGTTTTGCCATACTTGGAAATATCCTTGGGAAGACTAAAGAGTTACTGCTTTATATTATAAATTAAAAATCTACTCTGCATGGATACTTTGAATATTGGCACAATGGCCACCACCACTCTAGCTGTGGTTCTCAACCCTGGCTGTACATTAGAATGACCTGGGGAACAGAAACAACAGTGCCCAGGATCTAGAACAGAGCTGCCAATGTATTTGGCCTGCAGTGGGCATGGGACTGTGAAAGTGTTGCAGGTGATGCTTATGCGCGTCAGGGTTGCAAACCATTGGTCTACGGGTGAGCCCAAGCAATGCAGCCCAGTCAGGCTCTCAGCTCCTGAGCTAGTGTGACCCACACTTGGGGTGGGTTGCAGCTCCTGAGTGGGTGTGTTGCATTTTGTGAGACTAACGTTTTGCCAATACAGCTGTCAGAGAGTGGGCCAGGGTTCACGTGAGGCACTGAGCTCACTGTTTCAGGAAGTCTAAAAACACATTCTAGAGACTTGGATGTTACATACATATGACTGTTCGGCTAAGTAGAAGGGTGGGGTTCTGTGAGTATAGTAAAATACTTAAGAATCTCCCTGCCACTGCTTCATTTGCCTCATCATTGCTCTGACTCTTCATACAAATTAACACACACACACAGGTATAATGAAAATAAGCTAAATTCCACCCCGCCCTTCAAATCTTTTTTATTTTTTACCCCTCATCTGAGGATATGTTTTTTCATTGATTCTAGAGAGAAGAAGGGGGAGGGGGGGAGAGAGAAAGAGAGAAACATCGACAGGTTGCCTCCTATATACACCCTGACCGGAGATCAAACCGGCATCCTGAGCATGTGCCCTGACTAGGAATCCAACCCGAAACCCTCTGGTGCACGGATGACACTCTAACCACTGAGCCGCACCAGCCAGAGCCTTTCTTTGATTCTTAAGACATGTATTTTGAGTTAATGGAGGAGTCTGACCTCTGAAAAGTTCTGCTCAGAAGCTGTGAGTCGCTGTAGGTGATGGATTTATATACTCAGGAGATTAAGCGAAGATCTATAAACATGGCACAGCTATAATTAACCAACTCATTACTTAAAATGTGTGTTTACCCATCTAGTGTGAACGGTAGTCAGTTAAGGTCTCCTCAGTTTATTACTCATTATGGCAGGAGATGGATTTCATAAGAACAGACAGTTCCCAACTTAGGAAGGGATTATGTTCCAAGTCTGCTTCTAAATTTGCTGTTTGATATTTAGAAAACACATCCCCAACTTCCCTAACTAGCTCACGAATGCCTGTTTATCCCAGAGATGATATTAGAGATAATTTTTTTCTGTGAATGAGTAACCATCTATTAAAGAAGAGACCCAGAGTATAAATAAGGTAGGTGGAGGGACTCCACAACCAGGCAGAGATGACAGCACCCCCAGGAGGCCTGTCCAGTAGTTAGATCTCTAGGGTTTACTCCTCAGAGTTCATCCATGCCCAACCATAAATGAAACGAGAAAAAAAGCTTCAGGTAAGCCATGCCATAATGAAAAAGCTCTAAGCTGATTTCTGTGAGGTTCTGTGAGGGGTGCTTCTAGGGTTCTTTCATCCAGACTCCAGGCCCCAGTCCAGAGCTGCTGAACCCTGCTCTGCCATCGTGAAAGAGGGATCGGGAACTAAGTCAACAGTTGAGATCCAGTCACAGGCCCTCTCCTGATCTACACAGGTGGGAGGAACAGGATGGATCTAGGAGACACTCAAAGTAGAAGCCCCAGGGTCGTCTTTACACAATCCCTGAGTTACTGCTACAGGGTCTAAAAAGATGCTATAAGAGAGGAATTAAATAGCTTATATTGGGGCCTTTGAATACAAGGTCAGTATGAATGTGGAAGATCACAAAATCCACTGGAGAAACTGAAAGAAGGCCCAAGTAAATTAATATACCATGTTCCTAAAGGAAAGGCTCAATAATGTAAATGTCAATTTTCCCTATCAATTCTAATTAAAACCCCAAGTGAAACATTTTAACAATGATGGAGTAATAGGGGCCAGTTTTACCCTCTCACCTGAGACAACAAAATATATACTGTATATAAAATGTTTTGTAGACATTTAACACTATGTAGTGTAGCAGAGTAAGTCCCATAAGGAGGGAAACAAGATGGGCATTCTCATTGCCCTAGCTTACTGCCTGGAGAGAGTTTCCAGGACACAGTGAGGGAGGAGGAACCCAAGTAGATCCCAGTGGTCTCCCTGAATTGAGAAGGCAGAGGGGAAAATGCAGGGAGGCCAATGTAACTGGAATTCACAGGGCAGAGTACCAGAGAAGAGAGCGCTGCACAGGGCAGGAGGGAGGGCGGGAGGAAAGATGGAGAGAACATGCTCTGCTCTGGGGACCTGCAGAAGGTTCTCAAGGCTGCAGCTGAGTATGGATCAGCATATACACGTGAGAAAAGCATTTGGAGTTGGGGAGAGAACCATGAGAAAGGGGCAGCACAATCCCTGGAGCCCACATAGGGCCAGAAATAGTTTGTGTTTCCACCAGCTGGAGTGAAAAACAACCACCTTGTACTACGTGGGCATCTTGTAAAGTTCTCAGAAGGGTATTTTCCAAAACTAACAGTTGCACTGTCCTGCCTAACAAAGTTAAAAAAGCAAGCCATTTTAAATATTGAAAGAAAAGTGCTGTTAAGTTACAATTTTATACCCAGCAAAAATCTCTTTCAAAAACAAAAATGAAGTAAAAACTTTTTCAAGCCTGCAAAAGCTGAAAGAATTCAATACCAGCATATCTGCGCAAGAAATGTTAACAGAAGTCTTCCAGGCAAAAAGAAAATACCATAGGAAAAACTTTATGTGCACAGAGAATAAAGAGCCCGAGAAATTATATGTGGGAATATAAAATACATTTTTTATATTTTAAATCTCTTAAAAAAATAATTGGTCATATAAAGAAAAAAATAAAAACAATGTATTATGGAGTTTATAACATATGTAAAGAGTAAAATGTATGACCAGGTTAGCAAAAAGACCAGGAACAGGAAATGAAAGTGCTCAACTGTTGTTTCTCATACTATATTTGAAGTGATATAACATTAGTTGAAGGTGAACTATGATAGCGTAAGGGTGCGTACTGTAAACTCTAAAAATAAAACAAAGAGGCATAAGAGAGAAAGCAAAATAATAAAAATTACTAAACCAAAGAAGGCAAAGAGTGGGGAGAAAAGAACTTGTAGTAGGACAAGTAAAAAACAAATAGAATGTTGGTCCATTTAAACTCAACCATGTCAATAATCAATTAAATGTGAAATTCACACAAAGACATTTATAAGGAAAAGCCAAGAATTTTTAAAAATATAAACCCAATGAGAACATATTTACTTTTACAAATGCAAAGCACACTGTATAGTTCTGTTATTAATGATACTGACTCAAGGGGTGGCAAATATTTTTTCTAAAGAGCCAAATAGTAAATATTTTAGGCTTTGCAGGCCAAGTGTTCTCTGTTGCAACTACTCAGCTCTACCTTTATACATGACAGCAGCCGTAGACAATATGGAAACAAATGAGCATGGCTGTGTTTCAATAAAACTTTAATTACCAAGCAGTCAGGAGGCCAGGTTTAACCCATGGGTTGTGGTTTGCCACATTTAGAACAATTGCTTGGATTTAGAGCAATATCATAGACTAGGAGCAGATCAGTATATAAAAGGGAATTTAGGTGGCATTTCAAATCATAGGGGGAAGAATGGATTATTTCATAGTTAGTGCCACAAAAGTGATCTATACTTTTGAAAAATAAAATTAGATCTCAACCTTGTACCATTCACAAATTTAAGTTAATTAAAGAGCTAAACATTAAAAAATTAAAGTGATAAAAGTATTATAGGGCAATAAAGAAAAATATGTTCATAAACTTGGGGTGGGGGAAGCTTTCCTAAAATAAACAATACAGGTCACAAAAAACAAAGTTGATAAACTTGAGCATAAAATTTTTGATTTAAGCTCTCCTGTGTACTACCTAAAAATAGATGGCTCTAAAGATAGGCAAGGAACAGGGAGAAAATATCTGCAACATTTTTAACAAACAAATAATTGGCATCTATAGTATATAGAGAGATTCTACAAATCAATTTAAAAAAATACAAACAACACAGAAGAAATGTGGGGAAAATATGACTGGACAATTCACAGAAGAAGAAAATTTTAAAACAGCTAATAAGTACATGCAAAGCTGTTCAATCTTACCAATAACTAGGCAACCAAACAATGTACTCGTATTTTTTGCCTATTGGCAGATTAACCAATCAAACGGCAAAAATTAAAACAATCGATAATATCCAGTGTTTAAAAGTGTGTGAAGAAATAGATTTTTTTCATAATTTTTATAGGAATATAAATTCATACAGCATTTTCTAGGACAATTTTGAATAAAGTTAACTTGCAACTCAGCAATTTATTTCTAGATATTTATCCTAGAGAAATAAAAAAGACTTAATAGCATCAATTTGAAAAGAGAAACATGTCCTATTGTCTGTGTCAAATAAATACTGGCACAATCTTACTGTGGTGTAGTATGCAGCAGTTTAAAAAAGTGGCTTAGAAATGCAGACATTAAAAGATCTTTATCATATGCTGCTTGGTATGAAAACAAAGGCCCAATGCAGTGTACTAGTGTAGCTGTGGAAAAGGTGAAGTATGTGATTACATGTGTACGTTGCAATGTGCATGAGTACGTGAAAAATGGCCTTGAAGGCGTCTAACAAACTAAACCAGGGGTAACTGAAGAAGGGGGTGATTAAAGATGGGAGGAACTGGGGACTTAGCTTTGTCTGTTTGTTTGTTTGAACTCCATATTCTCAGAAAAAAAACAGAGGCAAGGCAGAGAGAAAAATACTTTAGGGAAAACAACCTATTGTTAATGTTCTGAGAGAGAGAAGATACTGCACCCAGAGAGTTGGAAACCCCTGCCGTGTGACTCAGACAGAGAACTGCCAGGGCCCCTCCAAATGCGAGCCAAATAAACGCCTCGACGGCAGAGCTGGAGGCCGCAGGAGGCCCCAGCGGCGGGACAGAAGCAGCCCGTGCGGGGACTCGGCACGCACATGCCCAAGCAGCAGCCGCGGCGCCTGAGGTCAAGGGAAAATCCTGCAAGGAGGCGTTTCAGCCCAGCCGGGCCTCGGCCACGGACTGAAGGGCCCGGGCTCCATTCCGGCCAAGGGCACGCACCTCAGTTGCAGGCTCGAAGCCTGGCCCCACTGGGGTGCGTGCGGGAGGCAGCCAGTCCATGTGTCCCTCTCACATCTCTCTCTCTCCCCGCCCCCCCACTCTCTCTGAAAAGCAATGGAAAAAATACCCTCGTGTGAGGATTAAAAAGAAATTTTTTTTTCAGAATTTAAAGGCATGAATTTCCTAGCTTAAAAAAAAAAAAGCAAGGAATGCCTAGAAAATGAGTAATAAAGACCAATCCAGGACACATCATCAGAAAATTTTAAATACCAGGGATAAAGAAACACAACCCTAAAAGCTTCTATATGTTCCTGCGACCCCTGGTTGAGGTGTTTTGTTTTGTTTTTAGACTATTTTTTTGAGAACAGTTTTAGGTTTACAGCAAAATTGAAGGGAAGGGACAGAGATTCCCTATGTACAGATATTTTTTGTATACCTTTGGCCCCAGAACAGCATAGGTTTTGTAGAGGGAAAGGACAGAGGGAGGAAGGGAAAGAAGAAAGGAATGAAGAAAGAAAGAGGGAACGTTATATATGAAGAATCAGGACACAAAAGGGAAGCAGTGTTTCCAACAGTAACACAGGAAGCTGGAAGACAATGAACAATGCTTTAAAAATTCTGAGGGAAGTGATTTTCAACCTAGAATTGTCCAATCAATAATCAAGTATTGAAGTACAATAAAGCCATTGAAGCTTAAAAAATTTATCTCTGATAGCTTCATACTCAGAAAGCTACTGAAGTACATGTTCCCACAAAATGGGGGAGTAAATCAATTAAGAGGAAGACAGATATGCGATCCAGGAAACAGAAGCCACAGGTTTATAGCTGAGCGGCCAGTTCACATAGGAGTAGGGAGTGGAGGGTTCCAAGAGGGGTGTCTGGGGGCGGAGGGGAGGGCAGGAAATAAAACTAACAACCCACTCAATGCATTTGACCAAGCAGAACATAGTATTGAGACGGGTTTTATAGTTCTGTGAGAACATGGGAAATTTTGATGATATATATATATATATAGAATAACTGAACAAACTAAAAGAGGAAATTGTTAACTCTGAGAACAAAAAAATTGAATAAAACTAAAATTGATAGTAATAATACTATCTAAATAGGCTCAACAATTAACACTTGCACAATCATAATGTAAACATTATTAAATATTGATTTATAAAAAATATGACATACCTATTGGGCGGAGAGAGAGATTCTGGGTGTGGTGGTGAGAAAATGAATGTGTGAGAAGCGCTAGCTTCTTATTTTCAACAGGAAGTTGACAGATGATATTCCAAATTGCAAAAGCAGTATACAAATATCATAAGAATGTTACTTAGAAATATAGAGGTAAATACTTTTCTTCTAAAACCACCTAAGGAGTTGAAAGTTTCATGTCTGGGTAGGGAAGGAAGGAGAAATTGCTATTTTTTTGTTAGGTGCTTTGTAGTGCATTTGACTTTCAAATGATGTAGATGTATTACTTTAAAAATGATTTTAAATTTATTTTTAGCTTGATAAAAAATATTTCAGTCACTAGCATAGAACCCTGGGTTTCCAGAGACCATAAAGAGAAAAGGAACAGCAAATGGAAGCAAGAAGGTGTTTTGGGCATCGGGCTGTGAGATTGGTCCCCAGGGAACAGAGTACGTGGGCGCTGAGCCCGGGAGGTGGAATGGGAGAGCGAAGCGGTTTTTCCTTTGGACGTGGGCTCTGACTGACAGCGCACGCAGGCTATTCTGGGAGGTGTTGAGATATTAATGAAAAGGGCTTTGGGGAACCACAGGGGAGTTGTTTGTAGGGAAAGCACCAGAAGGTGGGGAGGATCTCCCTTCCTCCCTGCGCACTGGGAAGTGTGGGGTTGATGCCCAGTGAAAGCGATCTGGCTCTCGTTTCTTTGGAGAAAAGAGCCAGCAGATGGGTGTCTGGTAACCTGAAGCCTTTACTGAACCGGCCAGTCAATTGTTCCACCTGGCGTGAGGCTGGGGCTGACTTAGGTTTCACCACAGGCCCCTGAGGACTCATGACAACTCGTGGGGCAGAAGACTGAACCTGAGGCCTGGTATTGGAGGGAGGGGGTAGAGACACGGAGGATGTGAGGATGGAAGGATAGCTGACCAGGAGACTGTTCATCCGTCTATCCCTACTTCAAGGTTCACAAACCCCAATGATGATCAGGTGTTCCAAAGAAGCTTTTTAAAGAGATGGCTTTATTTCTGGCCTCACACCATGCTTACTGATCAGAACTTCTAGGGATAAGGCCCAGGACTCATGCACCCATTCATTCTACCCACTCCTGAGAGCCCCATGGGCCAGTTCCAGTCCACTCCTGCCGGTGGCCCTAAGGTAGTCGGGCCTCTCCCCATCTGAGCTGTTTTTTCTTCTTCATAAGCAGTTCAGATGCAGAGAGGATTTTCTGAAACCCAAGGGTAAAAATCTGCTTTCTGCCAGTGGTTGACAGCATCTGTCAGTTATGAATGTGTGCTGCAGGAGAAGCAGGTGCTACCTGGGAGAGGTGGGAGCAAAGCTCTTCTGTGGATTGTTGTCATTTTTATTCTCAGCATCCATCTTCGGTGAGAACCTCTGAATGGTTTGAGGCATGGGCAGGGGGCCCGCTGGAGCTGACCAGGCCACTGTGCTTTTGCTCAGCACCAAAAGATGGCACCCAAAAGGACAGTGACTGAACCGACTGCATGCAGTTATGAAAGGGATGAGCTCTGCTTTGGGAACCATTTCTTCTTCTCACCCAGAACTTGGATAGCAGGAAAGGCGTTCTAGAGAGTGAACAGAAGCTCTCCCCCCCCCCCAAAGTGGGCATGAAGTGGTGGCTGGATTTTTTAATTTATTTTTTAAAATCTGAATCACCATACACTTAATTCAGGTTGTTGGGACTTTTGTAGGTGATTTTGCCATTGGGTTTTGGTATGTGTAATTACAAAATCTTCCCCACCAATGCCATGCTAATCCAAAATCTAAAACAGATTTTCTATGATGAAGAAAAATGGTAAATCTAGAAACTGAGGGATAGCAGAGCCTTATCTCTAAGAACTGCACCAGGTTCTATAATTCATGAGGGCAGGGACTATTTCTTGCCCACAACTGTATCCTGAGGAACTAGTATTATGAGAACTAGAAAAAGGATACAATAAATGTTGAGTTAAATGATGAGTGAAAGTTCTGTAGCCATAGGCCAAGGTGCCAGGTAGGCTTAGTAAAAACCACATGAAGGTCCTTTCTACCCCAAACACTCTTCCTCTGGTCTTTCTCTTCATTCGACCTCCTGACCCCTGAATGCATCTAAAATTGGCTTCTCCATTCCACCTGTAGCACTGGTCATAATCTCCAATTCTCTGATTCACTATTTCATTTATATATTATCTTTTAATTATCTGCCTCCTGCGCCATAATATCAGCACGGTGAGGGCGATGACCTCACGAATCTCGCTTAACCCTCCCACGGCACCTAGAACAGGTTCTTCCTGCAGGAGGTACTCAATGAGTTTGAGTTGAATGAATCAAGTAAGAGAGAATTTTCTCAGTTTTAAAACACAGCTTTTATTGATTCTGGATCCAGGCTGCACCTCACAGCGGGTGTGCGTATTTCACGTTGATTTCCCTTCACCCTCCCTGAGAAGCTGCGAGTAAGTCAGGGTGCCCCTGTTGTAGATGGTTCTTAGCACCAGTGGGACGACAAACAAAGCTTATCTCAAGCAGAGAGCTTAGCTGCTCTAAATCCAGGATGCTTTTCCTGAGCAAGGCGGAGAAGGGGGGGACATCAAAGAGAAAAACAAGGAAACCGGTGCCCAGAAATGCTGAGGAGGAACTCGAGCAGGAAAGGCATCGGGTGCGGGCAGGGCGCCCGCTGTGGTCTTCATCCTGCGCTGCGCATTAAGAATTCTCCATCCCCAGACTCTTCAGGCCACGCTTATTCATGTGGCCAGGAGTGGCTGTGTCACCTCAGAATCGTACATCTGATAGCCTGCAGCCCTGCCTGAGTCCTGGACGTGGCACAAAGCCAAAGGCTCTGCTTTGGGACCGCCCTGGTTGAACATCTGCTTAAAGCTTTGTCTGTCAGTGTGGTCCCGGACCACCTGCGGCAGAACCACTTGAGTCTGCAGAAAATGCAGATTCTTGGGCCCAATCCCTCCACCCCAGAGGCTCAGAGTCTGCTTTTTAATAAGCTCCTCCCTGCCCCCCCCCCATGATTCTCAGGTATGTCCTTCTCAAACTTAGCAAATGGAAAGGAGGGAGTGATTTCCTTGGGGACTAACCCAACTCCATGCAGCTTCTATTGCAAATGGGAAAGGAATTCCACAGGCCACTGCTGGCGCAGTTTGGGTGAGTTCTCCGGCACACAGGGCGGGGTTTGGGGGGAACGAGGATGAGCTCTGCTTTGGGGTGTCCACTGCCTATTATTAGCTCAGCCTGACCCCTGGTGGTTAGTGAGCGGTTTGGTAGGAAGAACCTAGAGCCTTTGACTTTTTGGTATTCTGGGGGAAAGTTATACCCTTATAAATTCTACCTCTGCTTGCAGAGGCTCAATGGCCAAGACTGGGATGATTTGAAGAGGGGGTGATACGCAGGTCATGAATTTTCCAAATTCCTTGTGTCGTCTCCATTATTTAGGTACAGCTAAATAATGGCACACCTACCCCTGCATTTTAGCTTCACTTCTGCATCTCATCCAAGGGAGCAGAGAGAGAGAGAGAGAGCACAAGGAGAAGTTGAGTGTTTTCAAAACACATTAATTTTCATAAAAGTTTCTTTGGGGTGTGTGTGGCCAAGGTGAACAAACTGGCAACCAGACACAGGTTTGCTGCGGCCCCCTCTGCTCATGCCGATGGGTGCCTTTTCCTCATGAGCCCAGATCCATGCCTGCCCCTCACCTGCTGGCACGCCTGCGGATGGGATGAGTGGGCCCCCGCTGCTGCAGCCTTTCTCTGTCCCCCTGGGTCCGGGTCTCAGCATCTGGACCCCAAACCTGTTCTACCTCCTAATGCTCAGTCCCTCCCAGGGGGCAAGTGGTCATAAAAACAGACAACTTAAAGAAGTCTCTCCAGTGATATACCATTCTCTCTTTTCCCTTTTTAAATCTTGGGGATCACCTGCCTTTAATGATGAATAACAACATGGTTTTATATTTCCAGACCTGAAGTGCAGGCATACATGAGCTGTTGAGGGTTCCATTCCAGACCACTGCAGTAAAGAGATCACAATAGATCGCGTTGTATCACTTTGCAGGTGGAGCCTTGTGCCTTCGATTTGTAAAAAATGTAACATCTATAAAAAAATCCCCCAACATCTGTGAGGTGCAATAAAGTGAAGATCAACAAAGTGAGGTAGGTTTGCCTGTCTAGAGTCCAAACCACAGAGTTACTATTCTTTTGTCTAGTGACCACAAAGAAAGATTAGTTAGTGTCACAGGGCACTTAGGCATCGCCCTTGATCCTCGCGCTCAGTCGGTTGCTCAGCTCCTCTTGAGTGAGCCTGGTAAACGCTCCTTTACTCTATGCCTTTCCTACGGTCCCGGTAAGGCCGCCGTCATTTCTTGCCTGAATTACTGCCATCACACCCCAGCTAATTCCCCTGCATGCAGGAATATCCTTCCTAAACCTGCCCCCCACCTTAGGGGTTCTATCTAAAATACAAACTGTCTTCATCAAACCCTTCTGCGGTCGTCCATCACTTAGAGCGGGAGCCCCAGGCTTATCGCATGGCTCACGAGGGCGTATGTCCAGCAGCTGCCTGTGGGGGGAGCTGTTTCTTCGATGGCTCTCTGCGTTTCGCCCTCTGAAGCAGCAGAACTGCCTGTGGCTTGCGTTTGGCTCTTCCTGGCTTCCACCCCTCCTGCAGTGCAGTCCAAGGAGGGTGTCTTCCCTCTAACTGCTTAGGCCTAGCTAACTCCCACTCAGTCTTTGGGAATCATCTCCAGCCACCCCTCCTTACCCCCTCCGGTTTATATGGCACCTGTTTGTCTGTGTGTCTGTACCACATGTTCTCGGGATCAATGGGAAAGATGACGATGGTGGATTTCCGTGCAGGGCTCCCACTTACTTTAGGCAAGCAAGATATCCTCTTGCTTGCAGAGTGAGATTTGTGAGCTATGGAGGAGGCACTACGGATGCATGAGGTTCTGTAATATGCTTTTTATAAGCTGTTTAGCTTCTGCGTGAGGAGGAAGGACAGAGAGAGAAGATGATCACCCCATATGCAGAGGGGTGACCTGGAGTCGTGGCTGCGAGAAGAGGCAAGATGCCTGCAGCCCAGGCACTGGTGTATCTGAAGTGGGATGAAATTGAAATCCACTCCCATTTCCTCCACTGACATAACAGCAACAACAAACGACGTCTGAACTGAACGCGCCGCAGCAGAGAGCACAGGGGCAGCGGGAACAGCACGCCCGCCACTGTGGGGAAAGAGCTGAGGGATGCACACACCTTCATGGCAGGAATTTGGGGATGTCGGCGTTTAGTCAAGGTCCAAATAAACCCTGGCACAGAGGCAGAGACCCCTTGCTAGCCCATTTTGAAGTTATGAGCTCGGACAAGAATGTGACCACAGGGGGAGCAACAAGGCCATGTACAAACACGGAGAAGGCAAGTCTTACGACTTCCAGCCAAGTCTCCAAATTGTCCCCACAACAGCCTCCCCGTCTCCCATTATCCCCTGGGCCTCAGCAGAATCTCCTCTCATGATCTTCGGTTTTTCCTCGCCACTTGAAGAGTGAGGAAGGCAGCCTTTAAGACACAAATGCATTTTCATCAGATTTGAAATGTGCCTGGTTTCAGACTTCCCCTGGTTTGCCAGTTTTTCTTCTGAAAGAGAGAGGCGTGTGCCACCTTGTGGCGGGGGGCCGCCACAACAACAACCGTGCACCCGCCGCATCCTGCGCGGTCCCGCGCCAGGGTTACTGGGTGTAAAGCTATAGAAAGGGTTCTGGTTCAGGGGCAAGAGCAATCAGAGAAGGCACCATGGAGAGACGCTGGGGACTGAACTAGTAATTAATAGCTTTGGACTATGGTCTAATGGGATTTTCCTGGCCTCTCACCAGAATGGTTTCATCTCTACGTGCCATTTCCCCCTAGTTAGTAAATAAATTCTGCTTCATGGTGGGGTAAAAAAAAAAAAAAAAGATCTTGCACAGTGGCCAGAACAAGAGCTAAGACACCTGGTGTCTAATGACCCTTCTGCCACAGACAGGTGAGACAGGTGAGCTGGCAACAGTAAACAGGGCATTGGCCTGGGGCCCTGCGGTTCCTACCCAAGTACTGCAACGATGGAGCCTGTTACCTTAGGGAAACTTACCCAGCGCTTTCCCTGTGCCAAGTGCTGTCCAAGGTACTTTTCATGTTTCTTCAGTTTCTTTCTCACAGCCAACCTATGGGACCTTGGTTCTATGTGAAGAAACTGAGCTCAAGCAAGGGTGAGTTAGCCATCCAAGGTCACAGATCCAGTGAGTGATGAGTCAGGGTCTGATCCAACATATGATTCCAGAGCACAGAGTCTCTTATTTTAAATTTGCATAATTTTATAATGTTTTATCATGTGAGAGTGTGTGTGTGTGTGTGTGTGTGTTGGGGGTGGGGTTCACACATAGGCCAGATGGCTTGAATTTATTGTGTACCTTGATGATCGGGCAAGCTGTCTCCACCTGAGCACTTGACAAAGCTACAGATGCTATGCTGTTGCTTTCAATTCCGTGTGTGTTCTCATTTTTTTCACATCTGACTTTTTTTATAAAGGCATTTTAAGAGATAAAAGTACCTAAGCTTCAAAAATCATGCTCTTTGATTTCTGAAGATAAAAGATACACCCTAGAGAGAGAGCATGAAGTCCTTTCCAGGGAGGACAAGACGCCCTACCTGCCGCTGATGCAGTGCTTTTCTGAGGCTCTCGCTGCAGGGTCGCATCTGACACACCACCTCGTGAGGTGTCTGTTATCATTGCCCCCATTTGACCCCTGACAGAATTCAGGTACAGAGATGTTAAGAAACTTGATCAAGTTCACACAACTATGACTTAAACACAGGCCTTTTTTAAAAAACAACTTTATTGAAGCATAATTGACACACAATAGACCTCACATAAAGTAAAACTGACACACAATAGACCTCACATAAAGTAAAACTTGACAAGTTTTGACATGTGTAAAATGACAAAACCATCACTACACTCAAGATAATGAACATATTCTTTTTCCTCATAAATTTCCTCAGTCCTCTTGGGGATCCTTCCGCCTTCTCCACCCCCAGCTTTCTCTCCAGCCCCACACTGCCATCCCAGACAACCGCTGATCTGCTTTCTGTGACTATAACTTTAATTTTATACAATTGTATATAAATGGAAACATACAGTATGCACTTTGTCTGGCTTTGTTCAGCATACTTATCTTGAGATTCATTCATGTTGCTGTATCAGTAGTTCATTCTCTTTTGTTCTTGAGGAATATTCTTTTATTTATCCCCTGATGATGGACACTTGGGTTATTTCTATTTTGGGACTATTATGAATAAAGCTGCTGTGAACATTGATGCACAAGTTTTTGTAATGGACATAGGCTTTCATTTCTTTTAGGTAAATACCTAGAAATGGAATATCTGGAATATAAGATAGGTATATGTTTGACTTTTTAAGAAACAGCTGAACTGTTTTCCAAAGTGCGTGTGCATTTCACACATCAGCAGTGTATGAGAGTTCCAGTTTCTCCACATCCTTGCCCACAAGTGGTATGGTCAGTCTTTTCCATTTTACACATTCACATAGGTATGTAACACTATCTGATTGTGGCTTCAAGTGACATTTTTTTAATGACTAATGATGTTAAGTGTCTCTTCATGTACTTATTAACCATTCATATTTCTTCTTTTAGTGAAGTATCTGTTCAAATCTTTTGCCCATTTAAAAAATTGGGCTGTTGGCTGATTATTGAATTTTGTGAGGTCTTTATATATTTTGAATATGAATACTTATCAGATATGTGATTTTTCAAGTATTTTTCTTATCCTATAGATTGTTTTTTCATTCTCTTTTTTTAATTTATCTTTATTGTTGAGCATATTACAGGTATCCCATTTTTCCCCCCAATTGACCCCCTCCACTTCGCTCCCACCTCCTCCGCAGGCCTTCACCCCATTATTAACTGTGTCCATGGGTTATGCATATAACTTCTTTGGTTAATCTCTTCCCACCCTCCACCCCCCTTCCATCTTTCTTCTGAAATATGATCGTCTGTTGCATGTGTCATTGTCTCTGGATCTATTTAATTCATCAGATTGTTTTGTTCATTAGCTTCTTCTTAAAGAAGACCCTTCAACTTTTCCTGTAGTGCTGGTCTGGTGGTGATGAACTCCTTTAGCTTTTTCTTATCTGTGAAGCTCTTTATCTGACCTTCAGTTCTAAATGATAGCTTTGCTGGGTAGAGCAATCTTGGTTGTAGTTCCACGTTTTTCATCACTTTGAATATTTCTTGCCGCTCCCTTTTGGCCTGCAAAGTTTCTGTTGAGAAATCAGCTGACAGTCGTATGGGTGCTCCCTTGTAGGTAACTAACTGCTTTTCTCTTGCTGCTTTTAAGATTCTCTTTGTCTTTAACCTCTGGCATTTTAATTATGATGTGTCTTGCTGTGGGCCTCTTTGTGTTCCTCTTGTTTGGGACCCTCTGTGCTTCCTGGACTTGTAAGTCGATTTCTTTCCCCAGGTAGGGGAATTTTTCTGTAATTATTTTTTCAAATAGGTTTTCAATTTCTTGGTCTCTTTCTTCCCCCTCTGGCACCCCAATAATTTGAATGTTGGGCCTCTTGAAGTTGTCCCAGAGGCTCCTTATACTATCTTCATATTTCTGGATTCTTTTTTCTTTTTGCTCTTCTGGTTGGGTGTTTTTTGTTTCCTCATGTTCCAAATTGCTGATTTGATTCTCAGTGTCCTCTACTCTACTGTTGATTCTCTGTAAATTATTCTTCATTTCAGTTCATGTAGCCTTCATTTCAAATTGGTACGTTATTATGTTATCGGTTTTCTCAGTTATTTCCCTAATAGTCTACTTAAACATCCTTATAAACAAAATTCTGAACTCTGTGTTTGTTAGCTTGCTTGGATCTATTTCATTTAGTTTCTCTTCTAGAGATTTCTTCTGTTCTTTCCTTTGTAACATGTTTCTTTGCCTCCACAATTTGGCTGCTCCCAGGTATTTGTTTCTATGTATTAGGTAGAGCTGCTATGTCTCCTGGAATTTGTAGAGTGGCTTTGTGTAGTAGGTGTCCTGTAGGGTCCAGTGGCTCAGCCTCCCCAGTCACCTGAGCTGGGCCTTCTAGGTGCTCCCCTGTGTGGGCTGTGTGCACTGTCCTGTTGTAGTTGAGCCTTGGTTGCTGTTGGTGTCACTGGGAGGAATTGACCTCCAGGCCAATCAGCTGTGAAGATCAGCTGCAACTACAACCAAAGAGCTGTTGTGCTGGAGACACCCCTATGGAGCAGGATTTACTTCAATGGAGCTTTGGTGTTCACCAGGTGAGTCCCTTGAGTGTGTCACTCGTGGATGTGGTAGGGTTGTAATCCAGCATGGTTGAGTCTGACCACCAGGTGCACTGTCTCTGGGGCCTCCCGGGAGGTGCAAAGTCAGCCTCTGCCAGTTCCTTGCCCAGGGCCACTCCACATGAGCTACACAGCAAACTGTAGTTGGCTGCTACTTGGGCTGGGCTGGGAGGTGTCCAGGAGAGGCCAAGCTATGAGCCAATGCAGGCTGCCGCTAGTGCCAGGCCTGGGGCCGCTTATCAAGCCACGTGGGGCCCGCTGCTGCTTGTTTGAGAGATTTTAGGAAAGTCCTAAGCATGAGGCTAGAGAGGCCACTTGCACAGAAAAGCCCCTGGAAATGGCCTGGATGAGCTTGCAGGTGGGGAGGGGCGGGGCCTCCGGGAATCACGGGGCGGGGCCAACGGTGAGGGTCAGGTGCTGGCGATTCAAACATGGCGCCTGCCTGCCGGCTGTGTGTGCAGAGGACTCGCCAAAGGAGCCATGGCCTCCGCCAGCCCTTCTGCCCGGGAGGAAGCTGTCCCTCTACCTCTCACCCAGATTCCAGGCAGGTTAGTTCCTCCCCGAGTGTCCCAGGTCCTCTCAGGCCGCTGCCCGGCGCTGGGCTCAGAGGGAGCGTCCGAGTGAGTCCGTGCCGGGCCCTTTAGAGGAGCTGCTGGGGCTCCCGCAGCCTCCGCGACCCTCAGGGACAGTCCCCGCTGGTTTCACAGCCCGAGGTGTGGGGACGTCTCTTCCCGGCCTGGAGCCCTGGGCTGGGGGCCTGCTGTGGGGCTGGGACCCTTGACTCCTCTGGGAAACCCCCACCGCCGAGATTCCCTCCCGGGTTTAACCCGCGGCACCGGGTGTGGGCCTGCGGCGAGTCTCCGATTCAGCCCCGATCCGCCCGCGTCTCCGCCCCTCCTCCCGGTCTCGTTGCTCCCTCAGCTCCCTGGTTGTGGGGCTTCTGTGCAGCCAGATTTCAGGAGGCTCTGAGTGACGGTTGTTTTGTATTTTAGTTGTGATTTTGTTGTGGTTGCGGGAGGCAGCGGATGCAGCTGTTACCTACGCCGCCATCTTGTTTCGCCTCCTTTCATTCTCTTAATGTCTTTGGAAGGGTAGAAGTTCTAAATGTTGCTGTAAAAGTCCAATTTATTAGGTTGTTTTTTTCTGTAGATCATGTTTTTGGTGCCATGCCTAAGAAGCCTGTGCCTAACCCACGGTCACAAAGTTCTAGAGGTTTTATAGTTTGGGGTTTTACTTTTAGATATATGATCCATTTTGGTTATTATTATTATTATTATTATTTTCTTTTTTACCAAAAATGTGAGGGATATATTGAAGTTCTTTTTTTTTCTATTAGCCTGTTTCTCTCTCTCTCTCTTTTTTTTTTTTTTGCAAATGAATGGTTAATTGTCCTAGCATTGTTTTTTGAAAAGACTATCCTTTCTCCATTGAATTTCCTATGCACCTTTGTTGAATATCAAGTGGGCAGATTCATATATAACTCTGTTTCTATCATCTCTATCCTGTTTCATTGAGCTGTTTGTTATCTTTATGCCAATACCGTACTGTCTAATTACTATAGCTTTTTGTTGTTGTTAATCTGAGGGTATTTTTTCCACTGATTTTTAGAGAGTGGAAGGAAGGGAGGGAGGGAGGGAGGTAAAGACAGAAGGAGGGAGAGAGAAACATCTATCTAAGAGAGATACATTGATTGGCTGCCTCCCACATGCACCCCACGGGGCAGGGAATAAACATGCAACCCAAGTACATGCCCTTGATTGGAAATTGACCCTGAGACCCTGGGGTGCAAGGGCCAGTGGTCTAACCACTGAGCCGCACTGGCCAGGGCACTGTAGCTTTATAGGAAGTCTTGAAATCAGGCTATTTAAGCCCTCCAGTTTTGTTTTGTTTTCAAAGTTGTTTTGACTGTTCTTGGTCCTTTGCATTTCTGTATCAATTCTAGAATCTGCTTTTCAATTTCTACGAAAAAGACGTTTGAGATTTTGTTTTGGATTGCACTGACTGTAAGACTAGCCTATTTTTTATTTTTATTTTTACTTTTTTTACTATTTTTCAAGAGTCATAGTCCCCTGTTTCCTAGTGTTTATATTTTGAAAACCACTGTTTCCTTTTTCTAGCTCTTTGGTTGTTTCAGGCAGGAACTGTGAGCCTGGTCCCTGTTAGTCCCTCCTCTCTGGACATGGTAGACCAGCAAACCCAGACCTTTGACCCCAAGCCCTATGCTCTTTTCAAAAGAAGCCGGATGTAAGAGAGGGCGGGTATAGTCTCACCTTAAAAATATGTATAAAAAATTAAGTTTTACTCCTGTTTCTGCCTTCAGTAAATGCTTAAAACCCTGCCCCCCCTCCCCCCCACACACACACTTCCTAATAAGACTGGGTCACTACTTATCGGTGTTTACATTCCCAATTTTTGATTCTCATACATTCAATTTATTAGTTTGGTTCAATTTTTTTTTTTTTTTTATGGAAAGTCATAAAAAGCCTGATGATTGTGGAAAATTTACCCATTTGGGGGAGATGTTTCCCCTGTAATTTTGATAGCTAAGTGATTTCCTGGTATAGAGGACGCAGCCTTTTAGTATGAAAAGAAGGACTAGTTTTTCTGATAAATCTCATTCTTCCCCAAACAGAAAGTGGAATCCAGGACTGGGGGGTACTGGTGGTTGTAAGCAGAAACCCTAATAACATACCCTATGTACTTATCTGGACTTCATTAACTTTTTGGAAATGAACCTGTTGGGAAAGCTACTCTAATGCCACCCATTACATAAGAAAAACAGAAATTAGGTCAATAAAGTGAATGTGGCCGGTGCCGAGGAGAACATAATGAGAAACACCTTCTGACTCTTCCTTCCTTCAAAGCAGCCCTTTAATTAAGATTTGTTCCACCTGCTGAACTAATTTCATAAGTTTATACAGCCAGCGTATTTCAATTTACACTTCCAGAAAGTAACCCTTTTGAGTTACAGGAAATTTATGTTTATCATCAGGGAAGGAAATAAGGCCTAAAGGCACAGGGAGATAACTCAGCATGGTGTGAACAGTAACGTCTTGAATTCCTCGGACTAAATTAAGTCTTGCTGATTTTTCACGTCGACAGTCAGTCTAAGAAACATTGTTGGGAGGTATGAGGCTGGCTCTGGATTGTATCCCTTCTTAGAATTTGTTGATGGAAATAGAAGCCTGAATACCAGTAACGCTTCCAGTTGCCAGCTTCCATGAAGACAGGGCCCCGTAAGTGCGATAACGACTCCGATTATTAATTTCAGCATCAACCTGACAGCCAGTGATCACTAGAACATGTGGTGCTGACCCAGCTGCTCTGCTCTCTCAGAAATGACTTAATTACACAGTGGGAACAGCTGCTAGAGCCAGCCAAAGACACAGCAAATAAAAAGGGGAGAAAAACAGTTTAAGGAGAAACAAGGCAGGATTGATTAGTGGTCTAAATCATGAAGACCTCCTGCTGTCATCTTCTGCTGAGCCACCGAGCCTTCATTTTAGCAGATGACCATGCTCCTCCAGTTACATGTATTAGTTCCCTTGATTTTGCAAAAATCACAATAACCCCTAGGAGTCAGTAAAAGTGCTTGGAGCATGTGATTTGTTCTAAATGGGAAAAGTCTTCTCAAGGAGACCAGGAATGGTCCACAGGGCTCTGGCCCTTCTCTCTGGTGCTGGTGAATCTCCCTTTAGAAGTGGCTACATGTGCCCAGAGCACCTCTCACATTCCTCTGCTCTCCCCTCCCTCCTCTTTTCTCTCATTTTTCTTCTCCCCTCTTCCCATCTTTCCTCCTTTCTTCCCTTGTCACCCTCTGGCCTCTGGAGTGAGCTGGATGGAGTATCAGGGGCATAGTCAGAGCTGAAGCTATGTCAATACTGTACACTTAGCGAGCAATCTGTGTTCATAACTCATTTAATCCTCACAATAACCTTCAAGGAAGCATTTCTCTCCATTATGCAGGTAGAGTAACTGAGGCTTAGAAAGGTGATGTAGTTTATGTAAGGCTGTTATACTGGCTCTTAAGCAATTTCTTTCTGTTTCAAAACCACTCTTCTGTGCTCTGCCCCGTGCCTCTGAGGCTGGGACTCTGCAGACCATGTTTCTGCATTGTCAGCGGCTCTTTGTTGGCTAGAAGGAGACCCTAAGGCTGGATAAGGTGTCTTGTCCTATTTGCTTCCTGCTACTGTCACCACCACCCCAGTAATGTGGTTTCACCTCAGCGACAGCAAATTCCCACATTCCAGAACTAGCCCCTCAGATATACAAGCACCAGTCGGCCAGCACCCCCTTCCCAGAGGTCTGGGTCGCAGTTGTAAAGGGCCCCCCTCAGAACTTTCAGGTTCTGAGTTCCTCCTATCTTTGTTTCCACTAGCCCCAAGGGCAGTAGCTGCTTCCCGAAGTTTCTCTCTGGTGGCCCAGTAACCCTTTTTTACCTTTTTGGGTCTCTAATACTCATACTCCAATTCCCTCTATTAAATTATTTTCTGGTAAAGTTACTGATTTGGTTTCTGACTAATACGCACAGGAGCAATAGAGATCAAAAACGAGTGTGTCCAACTCCAAGTTTGGCCCCGGATTCCTGCTCTGTGCTATTCCCCCACCTCATTTGCAACCTGCAGACAATTCCTGGCTTGACAAAACTTTACTCAAGTTCCAGAACCTTCTCCTAAGTATATTCTAGTTTAAGCAAGAACCCTGCTAAATCAGTTTAACCAGAACTCCCATCCTCGATATCTGATCACCCTCGATATCTAATCAGGTCCCTCAACCTCCACATCCCCCAGATGATGTCTGATCACTCTGGCCTGTCTTCAGCTAGAGTCCTCTTAGGTAGACTTAGTCAGAACACCCCACCCCGACATTTCCTCTTAGTAATTTGCCATCTGCCAATCCCCCACCCTACTCCTTAGCCATAGATTCCCACTTGTTTATGCTGCATTTGGAGCTGAGCCCAATCTCTGTTCCCAGCCTCTGTCCCCAATGGCAAGATTCCATCCCGGTAGTTCCCATAGCTTTAAAATGGTCCCCAGTAGTCTGGCTACCACCTTTAACAAAGTGCCATTAAATATTTTTTCTTTAACACTGGCACTCAAACACTACTTTGAATCAATTATAATTGAGAACTCGAGTCATGGTCTTTGGTGCATTTCTTGGGGAGGGTCCTAAACATTGTCATATTGATAACTGAGGTTGCCATCCCGTATTAAATGGTTTGGAAAGCACTCGGCATAATGGAAGCAAATCTCATTTCCTCAGTTGAGCAGGATGGAGCTCTGACGCGTATATTCCTAAAAAGATCACAGAATCGACACATTTGCAAGTCACAGTGTTAAGGGGAACTTATCAGTCCTCTGAGTTTGGATGGAAATCTCATGTCTCTAAAAGCAGAACTTACAGTGTATTTTCGACCCTGTCTTGCTGGTGATTTCATTACGCAGAGGAAGAGTGGGCCGCAAAAGGAACTTCTCTCCAGATTTAATTCTCGCCTCCCAGGAAGAACTGGCCGCCGAAGCAGAAGTACAGGAACCCAACGGGCTGGGGCTCTGGGAGTGTCTGTCACGTGAGGGGTTAAAATGACCAAGAAAAACCATTCTGAGGAGCCTCTGACATGGGTCCTAAATGTTAGTACACAGCTCTCAGAAGCATAGCCTAGTCCTATAACCAGACACTCCATAAAAGAAACCAACATAAAGGACTCAAAAGTAAAATTCTGAGGATACAGGTTTGGCTCTTGATGAGGAGTGAAAGGGACTGGCCTCCGAAACTGCCAGTGTGACCGCTCAGAGAGCAGCTTAATGAGCTTAACTTCTCAGAGGGCTAGGCAAAGGGTGGGGGAAGGGCGCACCCCGAGACCTGCGGACGCCTCTGCTCCAAGAGCTGCCTACAGATGGACAGTCCAGGTTGCTGCCTTGCAGATACTTGCGGTCCTCGGGAGGAGACAGACAGCACACCAACCAATAAACAACAAACCGATAAATATGCACACGGTGACAGGTAAGTATGTTATATATGTGTGTGCTGAACTAATTAAAACTGATGATATTCTACCACTTTTGACCCACAAAAATGGCAATTGCATATGGTGCAACCTACTGTGTCACAAGGAGGGGGAGGCTTTCCATGAGTAGTGAGAAGAGGCTCCTCAGAGAAGGGGGCTTAGCATCGGCCTGGATACAGCGAGGGAATGAACCGTGGACACATTGTGGGAAGACTTGCAGAGTCAGGAGGAAGTAAGTTTCAAGACCTTGGGGTGGGACTGCTGTGTGCGTGTGAGGAGCCTGCAGAAGCCCAGTGTGGATACAGCAGGGGTGGGGGTGGGGGTGTGCACAGAACAGTGAGAGAGGAGAGGAGAGTGGCGGCCAGAGACAGATCACGGGGAGCCTTCCGTGACCCGCAGGCCATGGCAAGCTCTTCAAGCTTTATTCTGGGAATAGTATGAGAAGCTCTTAGAGGTATGAGGACAGAGGTGATGTGATGTGATTAATATTTTTTTAAAGATCAATCTTGGGAACACTGTGGAGATTAGATTGTAGAGAGGTGAGCACTAGAGCAGGATGGCCTGTTAGGAGGCCATTGCAGGAAAGAACTGGTGGTGACAGGGGAAGGCTGTTGACAGTGAAGGAGGTGACGAGTGGTGGGCTTTCAGATGTATTTTGAAGATAAAAGTGACCATATCTTCAGATTGAATTAGGCCTAACAGTTGAGAGTGAGGGGTGGATGATTACAATAAGAATTCGGGCCTGAGCTGCTGGATGAATGGTGGAGCCACTTATTGAACTAGGCAGTTGGATAAATTTATTCAGAGTTTTAGGAACAAGATTAGATAGGAGATATACATTGGGGAGTTATCAGCATACACATTTATTTCATTCAGGAGACTGGTAGAGATCCCCTAGGGAACGAATGTAGCTAGACAAGAAAAAGGGCCTACGTCCAAAATTCCAGGGCATTCCAGTAGTTACCCGAGAGGAGCTGTCAGTGGGGGCAGAGGAGAAACCTATAAACCATGACTCCAAGTCCCAGTTCTTGCCACAGCCCTTTTTGAAAGAGGGGCCTTTCAGAAGGCATAGGGGGAGTAGAGGAGGGCCCACAGGAAAACTCTCAGGCAACATCAGTTCAGATAAATACGATGCTCGGCTCCAGAGAGTCCCTCCCTCCCAGGAGAGTGAACCCTGTGCTCCCGCTCCCCACTCCCACGGACACGGTCGGTTCTGCAACCCAAACATAAGCATGTCTGTCAGCCCAGATATTGCAACTGTGAGAAAACTCTCTTGCCTTTCAAAAGGTGTGTATGTCGTTGCATCATAATTTTTGCACAGATCACCTTCAAGGTTCTTTCATTTCTTCCCTTGGTGTATGTGAGAGCTATAAATTCATCAATAAAAATGACAGATCTCAGTATAATTCTGATAGCTGGGGGATAGTGAATTTCCAGATGTTCTAGAGGAAAAAAACTGGACTTTAAATAATTAAGCCAAAATGATTGTATTAATTAATTTGTATCCTTAATCACGAATTTCATTTTTTATATTTCCCCTGACTTTTCGGGGAGGAATCGTCTTGGTCTCAAAAGCAGATTTTAGTGACCGAAGTGTTTGAAAATCCACCAGAGATGATTAGGCAAAGATGTTTAAATGGAAGGAAACATGCCAGCAAGTATTAGTTAATTCACAGTTTTTCCCATGTTGCCCTTTGGTCAGCACTTTGCCTGCTGGGCTGTAACGCCGGCAGGGGAAAGGAGCCACTTTGTCCCCTTCTTTCTGTGACAGAACTGATGAAGTCATTTTGAAGTCTTTATTAAATTACAAATTAAGCTTGGCCAGTGTGGCTCCGTGTTTGAGCATCAACCTAGGATCCAGGAGATCGAGGTTCAATTCCGGGTCAGGGCACATGCCCGGGTTGCGGGCTCGGTCCCCAGCAGGGGGCGTGCTGGAGGCAGCCCATCAATGACTCATCATTGATGTTTCTATCTCTCTCTCCCTCTCCCTTCCTCTCTCTGAAACCAGTAAAGATATATTTTTTAAAAAATAAATCACAAATTAAAAGATGATAAAAACAAAGACTCTAACAGAATTTAAAACCTGTTATGTTTCAGTTGAAGGATTTTTTCTTTCTTTTTAAAAAATGTAGGTATAATTAGCATATAACATTGAACTAGTTTTAAGTGTACAACATAGTGATTTGGTATATGTATAGATCACAAAATGATTACCACAATAAGTATAGTTAACATCCATCACCACACATAGTTACAAAACTAATTTTTCTTATGATGAGAACTTTTAAGATTTACTATCTTAGCAACTTGAAAATATACAATACAGTATTGTTAACTGTGGTCACCATGCTGTATGTTACATCCCTAGGCCTTTTTTATCTTATAACTGGAAATTTATACCTTTTGGCCATCGCTCATCCCCACCCCCCACCTAGAGCAACCACCAATCTGTTCTCTATATCTGTGAGTTCAGGGTTGGTTTTGTTTTGTTTTTGTAGATTCCACACATCAGTGAGATTATACACTATTTGTCTTTCTGTTTCTGACCATTTATATCATTGCAAATGGCAGAATATCCTTTTTTATGTCTGAATTATAATTTTATCATGATATATGAATAGATATATCTTATATCTCATATTTTTAATCCAGTTTTTCATCAAGGAAAACTTAGGTAGTTTTCACATCTTGGCTGTTGTAAATATTCCTGCTGTGAGCATGGGGATGCTGATATCTCTTTGACATAATGATCACATCCTTCAAGCATATGCCCAGAAGTAGGATGCTGGATCACATGGTAGTTCTATTTTTAATTTTTGAAGAAGTTTCATACTGTTTTTTTATCGTAGCTGCACATATTTACATTCCCACCAAAAATGTACAAGGGTTTCCTTTTCTCCACACCCTCCCCCCCACTTGTTACCGCTTGTCTTCTTGATAACAGCCATTCTGACAGGTGTGAGGTGATTTCACTGTGGTTTTGATTTCATTTTCCTGACGATTAGTGCTGTTGAACACCTTTTCATGTACCTGTTGGCTATTTGTATGTCTTCTTTGGGGGGAAAAAAAAAGTTTATTCAGATCCTCTGCTCATTTTTCAGAGTGTTTTTTTCAATTGAGTTTATGAGTTTTTTTATATACTTAGGATATTACCACCTTATTAGATATATTATTTGCAAATATTTCCCCCCATTTCCTAAGTTGCCTTTTCATTTTGTTGATGGTTTCCTTTGCTGCACAAAAGCTTTTTAATTTGATGTAGTCACAATTGTTTATTTTTGCTTTCGTTGCCTTTGCTTTTGGCGTCAAATCCAGAGAGATTGTTGCCAAAACTCATGTCAAGGAGTTTACTTCCTATGTTTTCTTCTGGGATTTTTATGGTTTCAGGTCTTATGTTCAAGTCTTGAACCCATTTTGAGTTGATTTTTGTTTACGATCAAAGAGGGCGGCCCCGTTTTATTCTTTTGCCTGTGGCTGTCTGGCTTGCCCAGCACCACTGAGTGGAGCCTTTTCCCATTGCATATTCTTCACGCCTTCGTCATAAATCAATTGACCATATGTGTGCGTGTTCATTTCTCGGCTCTCTATGAGCTATTTTCTAAGATAAGTCCATGTAAAATTAGGAATACACTTTACTGGCAAAGTTTATTGGTGGTAGTTATACAATTCCCACAGAATGCAAAATGGGGGGATACCTTTATCAAAACAATGGCAACCTAACTTTCTTGGTTAAAACCCATACAAAATATCCGAAACTATTAAAAAATATGGGTGAAAATTTTGTGCAGAAATATTTTCTAAAAATTGACCTAATATAATATGGATGAGGAATTTTAACTGAAATATGCTTTAATTTTTGTTTTTTATAATTTATATCTATGGACTCAGACCACATTGTAAAAGTTTACATAGAAATTGTTCTAAGTAATGTTTCTGAGTAAGAAAGTAACCTTGTACTCTGTAATCATGTATGCAACTTCTAATCTTGTATACATTTCACTAATAAGTATTGATATGCATTTAAATCACATTTCAAATTAACCAAATTAAAGTAATCAAATGAAAGTTAAAGATTTCTCAGAAACCCCTCAATATCATAGATTTCTTTCTCACTGGTTTGGCCTAAAGCTGAAATACTTGCCAAAAACCAAACAATCTGAGCAGACTTGCTCTGCCTAGTAGGTTATATTTCTACATTTAACATTTCAGAAGAAATGAGGTCCTTTATTTTATATCTTTAGTGCCATAACAGCTGATCATTAAAACAAAATACTTCTCATTAGAAAGAGGAAAAGTCAAATACAATATATTCAGAAAATTTGCAGAAGGATACACACAAAACATGAAACTTAACAATACAGTGGCCTCAATGGGAGGGTACTGGGATTCTAGATTAGGAGGCAGACTTACTTTCCATGGTGTATGCAAATGAGCTGTTAATTTTTGTTTGCTTTTTACTATGTATGTAAGACTTTTTAAATTAAAAAATGAAGCTAAATATTTAAGCGATCATGTCTTAAATCTGTGGTTGCCAAACTTAGGACTCGTTGCATTCAAATCACCTCTAGGAGCAAGTCAAAAATCACAGATCCTCCCTTGGAGAATCTGGTTCAGTTAGTCTAGGACAGGACCCAGGAGCCTGTACCTCTTAAATTTCCCCAGCTGATCCTCATAGCCAGCCGAGTAGGACATCACGGTTCCCAGCCCCGGCTGCACAGGAGAACAACTCAGGAGAGCTTCTCAAAGGACTGGTGCATGAGTCTTGCCCCAGGAGAATTACATATGATTTTCTGGGGCTAGTATTTCATAAATGCAATCTTGGTTAATTTTTTTTTTAATTTAAATTTAAAATGAATAATACCAACTATTAGAGAAGACATAGAGCAACTGGAACCCTTATGCATTGCTGGTAGGAATATAAATTGATGTAGTCATCTTGGAAAACATCTGACAGCATCTGCTAAAGCTAAACATATGGCTTCCTTATGACCCAGCACTTACACTCCTAGGTATATACCCAAGAGAATTGGATAAATATGGCATCAACAGACATGTACAAGATTATTTACTCCCAGAAGTTTTATTCATAAGAGCCCCAAACTAGAAACAATCCAAATGCCTATCAACAGCAGAATGAAGAAACTGTGATATATTTATACATTGGAATGCTGTACAGCATATATAATATATACTACACATAATATAAAAATATAAACAATGAATACATACAAAAACACTGATGAGTCACACAGACATAATTCAGTAAAAACAAAACAAATAAGAGTGCATATTATATGATCAAATTTATATGAAGTTGAAGAACCAAGAAATGTGTCCCAGTGATAGAAGTTAGGAGAGTGTTACCTCCAGGGAGATCCCTGGGGTGCTAGAAATGTTTTCTATCTTGACCCCATAGGTGAATACAGGTAGATACCCTTGAAAAAAGTCACCAAGATTCACACTTAAGATCAGTGCACTTCACTGAATGCGTCATATTTCAATAAAAAGTGAAAGTTAAAAACAAATAGGGAAAATGTCTCTAACAGGATTGAGACCACCATTTTGTAGCCTCCAGCTTCAAATGGCATTTATCAAACAGGTCACACTCTGCTTTTTGAACAAGTCCTACCTCGGCTGCCTTCTTTCCATCGACCCCACTGAAACTTGCCTTCTTATGGATTAATCTCCGCTGGCCTGGGGGGTAACGTGAAGGAGTGAATTAAATGCTCTAAAACTACTTCCTTAAACTTCTATTTTGAATTATAAGAATTTCTTATACAATAATACCACCGGAAAGGATAACAAATCCCAAATCTGTCTGGGTATTTTCTGGCCTTGTGATATTTTCTAAGCTGCAGTATGGAGGAGTTGCTTTTTTTTATTCTGTGCAGTGAAGAGAATTCTTAGCAGCATAGGCTGAAAGTGCAATTTATCTCAAAATATCTATTGCAGCCTTCAAATTATGCTCACAGCTATCTGACTAGGAAGCCAATTACATCAACAGTATTACAGTCCCAGCTCCAGCACACTCTTATACCTCGGGAGAAAACCAGTGCGGAGCTGGCTGAGGCGTCTCAATTCTGCCCAGTGCCAGCATCTGAAATGAAAACAAGAAGCCGCATCCTACCTTCAAATTGAAGGTGCCCATCTGGTTTCTGAAATAAACAGAAATCTTTTTCAAAATGGGAATTAAAAAATTCTTAAGACTTCCACTCTTGAAGGTTGGCTTTATCACTACCCCAGAAAATACCCTTTTCCTTATTTTGGTAATAATTATTGCGAGCTACTTTGTGTAAAGCATGGTGGTCAGAATGCAAAGCAAGTAAGGCTCAGTCTTTACCTTGATGTGGTTTATCAGGGTCACACGAGATGTGCGAATGTAAACATAGTATACGGTACAGACTAGCTCAAGGGTTAAAAAAAGCCACCACATAGTTCAAACAGAGTCTTGAGGATTCAGAGGCGGCTGAGATCACTTCAGGCTAGGGGAAAACAATCAGAAGTCCCTCTTGCCAGTCTCGGCCCCCATTCTACATTTAAATAAAAAGCTGATAGAGGGCAAGAATAGTTACAAAGAAATTCAAACCCTACTGGAACCTCTTGAAGAATGTCAAAGGGAATACAAGAGATTGACTGCAGCAAACCCTGTGTCCCCTCCGCCTCCCTCTATTTCCCACACACTCTGGCTCCAAGAGCCAAGCTAGCTAAAGGGTGGAGAGTGGGAGAGAGGGTGACAACCCTATGCCAATTACTCTTGTCTTGTAAAAGATGGCTTATGTCATTCCCTACCATAAGCCTTTGATTTTGTTGCTCCTCCTTCCTCTCTGCCCATCACAACAATAAAAATACTAATATCTAGCACTTGGATGACACTAATGATGTGGTGAGTCTAAGCATTTTATCTTCATTTAACTTTCACAACCACTCTGTGAGAGGAAGATGTAACTCATGTCCACTCTATCGATGAAGAAACCAAAGCACAGAGGAGTCAGTAGCTTGCCAGATTCACACAGCTGGTACATGGTAGAGCCAGAACCTGAATCTGGACTCTGAGCCCATGCTCCTTAACCTATAGATTATATTCATATCCAAAACACTGCTCCTCAAGGAAGGTTTCCATGACAACAGGAGCTCACACTTACAGTCCATGCTTTCACTTAGCCTCAAAGTATTTCTTAATATGTTGCCTTAAGCCAAAGCAATCTTGAATAAGAAGAATAAAGCAGAAGGCATCATATTCCTTAATTTCAAAATATACTACAAAACTACAGTAATTAAAACTCCATGGTACCAGCATAAAAGCAGACATTTAGACCAATTTAGCAGAATAGTGAGCCTAGAAGTAAATCTATGCATATACAGTCAACTTACCTTTGACAAGGTACCAAGAACATACAATCGGGAAAGAATGATCTCTCCAATAAATGCTATTGGGAAAACTGGGTTTCCATGTGTAGAATTATGAAATAGAAGAACCCTTATCTTACACCATATACAAAAATCAGCTCAAAATGGGTTAAAGTCTTAAACATAAGGCTTAAAACTATAAAACTACAAGGGGAAAACACAGAAAAAAAGCTTCTTGACATTGGTCTGGGAAATGAGTTTTTGGATGTAACCCTAAAAGCACAGGTAATGAAAGTAAAAATAGACAGATGGGCTACATCAAACTAAAAAGCTTCTGCACAGCAAAGGAAGCAATAAACAGAGTGAAGAGAATGGTAGAAAACAATTGCAAACCAAATATCTGATAATGGGGTTAATATCCAAAATATATAAGGAACTCAACTCAAAATAAGAAAACAACCTGAATAAAAATGGTTAAAGGACATGAATAGACATTTCTCAAAGAAGACATACAAATGGACATCAGGTATATGAAAGGTATTCAACATAGCTAATCATCAGAGAAATGCAAATTAAAACTACAGTGAATATACTGATGAACAGAGTAGATTCAATGACATGGAAGCATAGATCAGACTGACGAATGTCAGAGGGATGGAGGAGGGCGGGTGGGTGGGCGGAGAAGGATTAACCAAAGACATGGACAATGGTGGGGAAAGGGACTGGGAAGGGGGGTGGGACAGGGTGGAACGGGTCATTGGGGAGAAAAAGGGACATCTGTAATATTTTAAACAAAAATAAAAAAAGAACAAAAACACAACTACAGTGAGATAACACCTCATAGCTGTTAGGATAGCTACTATCAACAAGACGAAAGATAGTGTAGAGGAGGTGGAGAAAAGAACCTTTTCACACTGTTGGTGGGAATGTAAATTGGTACAGACATTATGAAAAACAATATGGAGGTTCCTCAAAAAATTAAAAATAGGACTACCATAGATCCAGCAATCCCACTTCATTGTGGCAACATTCATAATAGCCAAGATATGGGACCAACCTAAGTGTCCACTACCGAATGAATGGATGAAGAATATCTAACACACGCACACACACACACAGTGAATATTATTCAGCCTTTATAAAGAAGGAAATCTTTTCATTTATGACAATGAATGTGGGGACATTATGCTAAGTGAAATAAGCCAGACCCAGAAAGGCAAATACTGTGTGATATCACATATCTAGAATCTAAAGAGGTCTCACTCTTAAAAACAGAGAGTAGAATAGTGGTTTCCAGGGGCTGAGGGGTGAAAACAATGGAAAATGTTGACCAAAGGGTACAAGTTTCAGATGTGCAGGATGAATAAGTTCTGGAGATCTAATGTATAACAGGGCGTATATAGTTAACAACACTGTATTGTTATATTTGAAATTTGCTAAGAATAGATCTTAATTGTTCTTACCTCCCTTAGTAACTATGCGAGGTGATGGATAATGTTAATTAGCTTTTGACTGTGATAAACATTTCATAATGTGTATATATATCAAACATCATATTGTGCACCTTAAATATATACAAGTTTTGCTAGTCAATTAACCTCAAGAAAGCTCGAAAAAGTATGGGTAAAATGAAAATGTTACCTATTTACATCTGTGTCATCTCCACATCTGTATTATAAGCTATTGAGGACAGATTTTGACGTCCAGGGCCCATTAGAATCCAATATTGTCAGGGTGCCTTGACCAGAGTATGGGCTCAATAAACATCTGGTTTTCTTTCCCTATATCTCAGCCCCCTTCCTCAGTGCCTAGCACAGTGCTGTATCCATACATACTTGATGCTACAAAGATATTACTTGAAGACAATAAGGACACGCATTTATTTCAGAATTTTAAGCATAAGCTCTACTTTCATCCCTCAGACTACACTTTGAATATTTAGTGCTGTAAAAAGAATAAATAATGGCAAGAAGGCTTATTATAGAATGTTCAGATGAATTACGGCAGACTAATAGCGATCTTGCCCAAAGTAACATCTGAACTAATGCAACAGTATGGTTATTCTTAGCCTCTGAGTGAATTTAAATCTTTGTTTTTCCCTTCCTCTCTCTCTTTGTGAGAGTAATGATTAACCTGTTTGTGTAAGAGTGGAACTGGAAAAATCAGACTCACAGCCACAGAATATGACTAACGGTCAGAGAGAGAGAGACTATTGATACCCACAGAGGTCTGCTCTCAGCTCCCAGTTCACTCCCCCACTCCCCTGGCCACATGGTCTGTGTGCTTGGGGCTCTGTGTTCTGTCGTGTGTAGTGGGAGCTGCTGGATTTCCTGCTCAGACTCTGCAGCTGTAAATCATGGCTGCTCAGGGCTGAGTGAGCTGTGTGCCATGACTGGAATTCCAATGTTCAGAATCCTGCAGAGAGCTTCTCCCATATGCTTCTCCTTTGAATCTGAAAAGTGCCCTTGCAAGAAAGGGTACTTAAGTAATGGGAGTCCAAGGCTTGATAAGATAAAGTTGAAGCCAAAAAAAAAAAATAGGAAAACCAGAACTTCAGGTGATTTTGAGATTACCTTTCAGCATATAGGATGTGGAATTCCAATTTTACAGAAATAGGGGTTCTGTTTTGGAGGGAGCACTTTCTGAAACTGACAGAGATGACACTCTCCCCTAAAATATTCCTCATGTAATCCACTAAGTTGAGGCATTTTGGTGCAAGGGTGACTCCTTAGGGATTGTATGTACCCCTTTCTCTAACACCAGCTGCCTGGAGCCTAAACCCGAACAAGGTCCAGCCTGACTCTTCTGTGTTCTGCACCAACTAAGAACTAGATCCAGCAAATGCTAATAATAGATAACATGTATGAAGCACTGATTAAAGCCAGGCATCATCCCAGCACTTTGTATGCACTCACTGAATTCTCACAACTCCCTATGATGCACAATGGCCTATGCCCCCACCTCCCAATTAATGTTTGAGCAAATTGAGGCACAGAGGTTGGTAACTTGCTCAAGCCCTAGAGTAGGTAGGCAGTAGAGTTGGAATTTAAACTTGGACAGATCCATCCCTGGAGCCCATTCCTTAAACACTGTAATGTGGCTGTCTTAAGTTACTATTGGGTAGAGATGGGGAAATACGGGGAGGAGGTGCGTGGAAGGCATGAGATGGCACAGGGAATTAAAGATGGCCACAGGTTCTTTGCCTCTCTTCCCTTCAAGAAGTGGAGTCTCGCCTGTGTGACTCGGTGGATAGATTGGATATAGTGTCAGTCCAAGCACCAAAGGTTCGCGGGTTCGATTCCCAGTCAAGGGCACGTACGTGGGTTGCAAGTTCAACCTCGCCCCATCTCCGTGTGTGCGGGAGGCAACCAATCAATGTGTTTTTCTCGCATCGATGTTTCTCTCTCTCTTTCCCTCCCTCCCTTCCACTCTCTCTAAAAAAACCCACAAAAAACAAACAAAAACAATGGAAAATATACCCTCGAGGTAAGGATTAACAAAAAACAAACAAAAAAAGAAATGAAGTCTCTCTGTGACTTGCTTTGACCAATAGAACGTTGCAGAAGTGACATCATGCAGGATCCAGGCCTAAGTTCTGAGCCGCACCATAGCTTCTGCCTCTCTCCCGTTGGAAGCCAGATCTAAGGGAGTGTTATAAACAGAAAGAGCCCACCCACCCTGCGCTGCCAGAGCCAAGCACTAGAACACTGCAGTGGAGAAATATTGGCCATCTTATTCCTAATGGCACCACCCAGGAGAACAGGGAACTAATGCTCAAAAGCCCGAACTCCCCAATAGTGTGTAGGTTACAGATTATATAGGCCAAAATCACAAGATACCGCGCGTTAGGGGTTTAGCATACAGCACAAAGCCCCGGGACATGTGAGAGAAGCCTTAGGGTGAACTGATCCAGACAGCTTTTCCTCTTTACCTACATCCACTACTTAGCTGATCTCAGTAAGTTCCAAGGTGTTAAATACTATCTCTATGTTGATGACTTGCACATTTATATCTCCAGGCTAGAAATCTTCCCTGACCGCTAGGTTTAGATAAACAACTGCTTACTGAACATCTTAAATATCTAAATAGGCATCTCAGACTTGACACTTCCAGAACTAAAGTGTTCATTCCTTGCTCCCGAAATGCACTGTCCTCACAGTCTTGTCATTTCAAGAAATGGTAACTCGGGCATGGCTCAGCGTTTGAGGGTCGACCTAGGATCCAGGAGGTCACGGTTCGATTCCCAGTCAGGGCACAGGCCCGGGTTGCGGGCTCCATCCCCAGTAGGGGGCATGCAGGAGGCAGCCGATCGGTGACAACTCTCTCATCATTGATGTTTCTACCTCTCCCTTCCTCTCTCTGAAATCAATAAAGATATATTGAAAAAGAAAAAAAGAAATGGTAACTCTCTTCTTTTAGGCCCCAACCAGGTCAAGTCATACTTGACCCTTCTCTCACACTTGACCTGCAATCCAACAGCAAATCCTAATTCTCACCACTCCCACTGCTTACCATCCACGTTCAAGTCACTGTCCCCTCATTCCTGGACATTAGCAAGAGCCTCCTAACTAGTCTGTTCCCACCCTGGTCCCTCATAGTCTCTTCTCAACACAGCACCCAGAAAGGATTCTTACAGAGTCAGATCATGTTACTCCTCTACTCGAAATTCTCTGGTGCCTTCCACAGTTGAGGGCAAAAGGCCACATCCTCTGCCCTTTGCCCTCAGCGCTCTGATTCCGTCTCCCACTGCTTTCTCTCTTCTTACTCCAATCATTCACACTGCCTTCTTTGCTATTCCTTAAATACTCCAAGCACAGTCCTTCCTGGGCACTTGCTAGTCACGCCTCCCAGAACAGGTCTCCCCAGAGAGCCCTGTGGCTCCCTTCCTCTCTTAGGTTTCTTCTCAAGTATCACTATATGAAATGAAACCTCCCTGATCACCTGAATTCATCTCCTGTAGCTCCTGTAACAAATGACCACAAACTGGATGGCTTAAATCAACAGAAATGTTCTCCCAGATCCAGAGGCCACTAGGCCAAAATTAAGATGTCAGCAGGGCTGTGTGTCATCCAGAGGTTCTGGGGAAAATTGGTTTCTTGCCCCTTACAGCTGCTGGTGACTGCTGGCATTCCTGACTTGGGGCTACATCACTCCAGTCTCTGCCTCTGTGCTCACATTGCCTCCTCCCCTTCATATGTAATCACCTTCTTTCTCTCCCTTATAAAGGCATTTATAATTGGATATAGGGCCCACCTGGATAACCCAAGATAGTCTTTCCATGTCAATAGCCCTAACTTAATCACATATGCAAAGACCCTCATTTCGAATAAAGTAAAATTAACCAGATTTAGGTATTAGGATGTGGCTATCTTTGGGGGAGCATTGTTTAGCCTACCACAGTTCACCCACTGGTCCCCAGACTCATATTCCTCCCACATGCAAAACACATTTACCACATACCAACATACGCAAAAGTCTCAGCCCATTGAAGCATCAGTTCAAGACCAAATCTCATCTAAATTTTGTCTGCTCAAAAGTCCCATGTCTCATCATCTAAATAATCTACAACAGCTCTGGGGGGGTCTCTGGGTCTGACTGTTCCTGGCATAAAATTTCTCTACATGTGGACCTGAGAGACTAGAAAAGTTACCTGCTTCCCAAACACAGTGGTGGGACAGGCATATGGTAATGGCTACAGACATTCCTATTACAAAGGTCCTAAGCAATATTAAAGTCCAGGAAGGCATATTCCACTGGGTTTCAATCCTGGGAATATCTTCTGTGGTTTAGGATGGGCCTGTGGCTACCCCTGCCTCCGCCCCCCTGGGCCAAGGTTGCCACACCACCCTACCTAAAATAACACCCCCAGTCAGGTTCTGATTTACCCTGCTTTCTTTCTCTTGCAACCAACCAACATATTTTCTTTGTTTATTGTCAGTCTTCCTCCTACACCCCAACTGTCACTCTTAGAACATAAGCTTGATGAAGGCGGGGACTTTTGTTTGCTACTGTAGGTATAATGCGTTCATGGAAGAGCAGGGTGTAGGCTGACGGTGGTGGGACTGAGGGTTGTTCTGGGAAAGAGAGAAAACCTTGGCACAGAGTTCAGAACACAGGTTCTATCGAGAAAACCTGTTGAGCTGGATGGGTACTTATGTTGTACATATGAAGTAAGATTGCTCTCATGATAGCACTGTAGCTCAGGTAAGCATTTACCTTCCATCCATCTTCCTTGGCATATTTCTGCTTACCAGCATTTCTACCAACTTGGATTAAAGCATTAGAGGCATTTTTATTTTATTATTTTATTGTTTTATTTTTTTATTTTTTTAATCCTCACCTGAGGATATTTTTTCCATTGCTTTTTAGAGAGAGTGGGAGAGAGACACATCGATTGGTTGCCTCTCGCACTTGCCCAGACCTGGGCCAGAGATAGAGCCTGCAACCAAGGTACTTGTCCTTGGCCAGAATTGAACCCAGGACCCTTCAGTCCTTGGGTGGGTGCTCTAACCACTGAGCCATACTGGCTAGGGCCAGAGGCATTTTTTAATAGAGAAAGAGTTGAAAACTTCTCACTGGAAAGTGGACAAAATATTAGCCAAACCCACACCAGGATGGATTTTAATAGTGCCCTAAGAGTTTTACAGCTTTGAAATCTTTGCAGTGTCCACCTGGTTCCAAGTTCTCTCTGCTCCTGTGTCTACTTTCTGATTTGATAAAGTTATTAGAGGTACCCTGCTCACCCTAACAGAGTTCTAAAGTCAAGCACATGCATAGACCACTGTCAGCTGTGTGACTACAGGAAAATTACCTAATCCCCTGGGCCCTACCTTTCCTCATCTTTAGACTAAGAATTACACTGATGCTATCTACTATATAAGATCATTGTGAGAATAAAATGTGATTTCACATATGTAGCACCTAATGCCATGCCAATAATTCACACATATATGTGATAAACAACAAATAGTAGTATTTATTTGTGATGGCATATTTAAGACTGAAAACCCTTCCAGTTTCTGCATTCAGACTCTCGCTCCCATTACAGCTGTTTTTAATCAAATTTGTAAGCTAGAATCTATCAGCTATGTTGCCTTAAACGTGAGGCACTTATTTATTAGGAAAGAAAGTCCTGTGTCTACTCACGCTCTAGCTACCTACTCAGTTTATTCATTCGTTGCACGATCGTACATTGAGCACTCTAGCATGCTTCATTGTGCTGGGTTCTGGGCATTCACAGAAGGGACAGGGAACACACTGAAGTCCCTGTGATGACATTCAGGGTTGAAAGGGAGAATATGTGTCTGAATAGGAAGCTGCTTACTAAGCAAGTGTAATATTAGAATAAATGTAAGAACTAAGCCCTTTAAGAAGACACGCCTTGCAGAGAGCCTCAAAGGCAAGGCGGGCATTTGATAGCTGTGCCTGGGAACCTGCTCTCAGATGACCTCACCATGAGTGGGTGAGGGACATGGATGGCTGTATTCCTGAAACATTTCAAGTTCATTTTTGAAGGATTTGTCGTGGCCGTGGCAAGAGATTCGTGCCTCCATCTTCTCAGGGATTGGAGGCAGCAGCGAGTGTTTAAATTCTGGGTCCCTAAACAACATTTTGGGAAGGGCTCTCCTCTAGATCACAGCTTTTAAGAATGTTCTGGGCTTAAAGTTTTAGCTGGGGGTTGAGGAGGTGTACTGTGGCGTGTTTGTGGACTAATTTAATGACCTCTGACAGGCTACCCTGTCTCTCCAAACCCCCCGCATAGTTGAGCTGTATGCAGCAATGGACGCTTGAACCAAGAGGACAGCTTACTGGATTAATGATGGTGGAGGGGGAGATATATAAATGGTACCACTTGCCTAGCCTCCATCACTTATTATTGAACACATAGTTTTGGAGGTTTTGTTTTGTTTTTATTAGCCCTCACCGGAGGATCTTTTTTCCATTGATTTTTTTTTTTTAGAGAGAGAGTGGGAAGGAGGGAGGAGAGGGTGGAGAGAGAGATGTGAGAGAAACACATTGATTGGTTGCCTCCCAAATGCACCCCGACCTGGGCGGAGATCAAACCTGCAGCCCAGGTACATGCTCTTGACTCGGAATTGAACCCAAGACCTTTCAGTGCCTGGGGAGACGATCTAACCACTGAGCAACACTGGCCAGCACTGAACACATAGTTTTCAGTGCTTTTTATGTGCCGGGGACTGTGCCAGCCATATAGACCTGGCAGATTTTAAGGCATTCCTCTCCTTGGAATGAAATGACTCCAAGACACAGTATTAATTATTAGTATTAATTAATTATTATTAATTGCACCAACCACAGCTCATTCTCAGGAGTCCCCATCTTTATGGTCCCAGAGGGGACTGGGAGAGGGTTGGGGGTCAGGGAGATACCAACTGCAGCAGCCCCAGCCCCTGTTATAAAAGGATCACTGGTCTCTCTTCCTCAAGTCTTAACCGAAGTGTGAGTGTTAATTTTCAGTGGCTTATTTCCCCTTACAGCCCTATCAGAGACGAGATAATCCGTTATTATTGGTTCAATTTCTCTACCTTACTTAGGGACACGAGTTTAATAAATCAGAGCATTCTCGCTGGGTCAGGTAGGCCAGGATAAAAGTAACGCTGGCCTCAGGACACCATTCGAGCTAAACCATTCTCTGAGCCTAAAGCTTCTCCTTCGAGAGGGAGGAAATAGTAATATTCAGCATTTGAAAATGCTAAATACACAGGCTGATGGTTGATCAACCTTTTCCTATAAAAAGCTACAGTCAGATAATCACAAATAAAACTTTTAAAATGCCCTCATTATCAGTAAAGTAGTTTTCAGGGGCAAGAAACCAAACCCCCAACTTAAACTGCATTCAAGAATAAAGAAGCTGACATTGCGGCAGCCGGGAAGGGCGAGGCCCAGGCAGCCTTCAAGCCTGGCTGGTTCAGGAGCAACAGTGTCTACAAGGAGCCAGTTCTGTTTGCCTCTTCCCCCCACCATTCTGTGTTGGCGTCGTTCTCAGGGGAGTAGCAAGGTGACTGCAGCAGTTCTAGTTTTCAAACCTGGACACAATATTCACAGGAGGAGAGAGAGACAGGCTCTTCTGCTGCTACATCAAAGGAAACTTTCCCCAGGAACCGGAACAGATTTCAGCCCCCAAGCCTCGCCCCTTCCTTAGCTCAACACTGGCACGGGTCGTGGGGCTACACTTGGCCGACCAGGGCCACCCTCAGAACCGGAGATGAAATCAGCATCACCCAAGGCACCTAGCTGAGTGGGGGAGGAGGGATATCTGAATAAAGTTGGGGTTCTTCTAGTGAGGAAGTGGGGGGATGGTTGCTAGGTAAATGACATTTATTTGTAGGAAATAAAAAACTCAGCTTACAAGGGGCTCAGGGCAAAAAATTTTATTTCTCTTATAGATAAATTATTGCATTAGCTGGCTGCTGGCAGTGATTCAGCAGCTTGATGACATCATGGTTAGAAACTTGGTGATGCTCTTGGCCTTTCCCTCATGTTTGTCACTTCTTGGTCCCAAGGTGCCTGCTCAAGTTCCATACATCATGTCTGGATTCGAAGCAGGAAGCAAGCAGAAAAGGGCCCGGGGTGTGTAAGGCACTGCGCGCTGGAATCTCAGGGCAGATGAAAACGGAGATTCGATCACCCTGTCTTACAGGGGCCCTCTCTTTATAGGGGGAGACAAAACCCACCCCAGGAACCACTACAGAATGTCAGTACCAAGAGAAGTATGCAAACAACTAGGTCAGGACCAGTGGAATGGAGGTCATGGCTGCCTGCCTCCCACTGCCCTGCCCACTGTGTCACAGTCCTGCTGTGTCACTGGGCTCATTTCGGTGCCAGGCTAGCTTCCAGAAGTCATGGCCTGCACACCTGAAGTGAGCCGATCTGTGGCTACTTGTCCTTTAAATGGACACTGCTTTTCTGCTGGGAAGACAGATAAATATATTAGAGGCTCTGGGATGACAGTAGATCCTGGCAGGGGTCCAGGGCAGCCGAGAATAGAGAGCATTTAATGGGCCTGGCAGCAGAGCCGCTGAGGTGTGACCGAATGGAACCGAGGATAAGGACCTCTTTGGCGGTGACATTATCTGAGCTGGGTAAGCTCCCGGCTCAGGTTTCAGATGGCCAGGCCCCTATTGCTGCCGCCATCCAGTCGGCGTATTGCAGCCTACGGGCGTGAGTTAAGTTTGGAAGAAGTTTGAGAAAAGCCGTTCCTTTTTAGCTAGTCCCTTGGGTGTTGCCTGTCTCCTACGGCAGCTTGCACTCAGGAGGAGCAGGGGATGTGCCTCTTACTCACCCTTATACTATTTCCCTCACCTTCGCACATGTGGGTTTCCTCTGGACTTTGGTAACGCCCCTGGGCCCTAGCAGTGCCCTCACATCTCACTGCCCGCTCCCCCCACCCCCTCTTCTTCCCGGGGCCCCAGCTTCTCTTCTTACTCTGCTTTCCCTTCACGCACAGAGGCGTGGAGAGCCTGACTCCTGCGTGGCGCTTCGGCTCTTACTCGGGCGCTCCCCGTAGCGCTCAGCACCATTCATTGCAGTTCTCCCTCCCTCGGCTTCTGGACCTCGGCCTCCTGATTTCTGTTCCTTAAGGGATTCTTCTCAGGTGCCTCTTTAGATGTTCATTTTCCTCTGAGCCCTGTCCCAGACCCTTGGCTCGTTTCTCATCCTCTATGTCCTCTAAACTCACAACTAAAACCCCTGCTTCTGTCTCCAGCCCCAGTCTCTCCCCAAACTCGTGTAACACATCTCCACTGGTACAGCCCACAGGTACACTGACTATGTCACCATGCTGTGCATTCAGTCCCCAGAACTCATTCATCTTCTAACTGGATGTTTGTGCCCTTCAACTAACATGTCCCACTTTCCAGACCCCCCCCCCCCATCATTCTACTGTCTGTTTCTATGAGTTGGGCTGTTTTAGATTCTACGTATAAATGAGATCACACAGTATGTGTCTTTCTCTGTTGGCCTTATTTCATTTAACATAATATGCTCAAGGTCCATCCTTGTTGCAAATAGAAGGATTTTCTTCTTTTTTATGGCTTAATAATATTTCATTATATATATCACATTGCCTTTATCCATTCAACAGTCAGCAGACACTTCGATTGTTTCCACATCTTGGTTATCATAAATAATGCTGTAAAGAACATGGGGGTGCAGTTACCTCTTTAAGATCGTGATTTCATTTCCTTTGGATATATATCCAGAAGTGGGATTGCTGGATCAGATGGTAGTTCTATTTTTAACCTTTTGGGGAACTTCTGCACTGTTTTCCATCATGGCTGTACCAATTTACAGTCCCACCAACAATGCACAGGGGTTCCTTTTCCTCCGTCTCCTCACCAGCACAAATGTCTTTTCGATAATAGTCATTCTAACAGGTGTAGGGTGATATCTCATTGTGTTTTGGTTTTCATTTCCCTGATGATGAGTGATGTTGAGCATCTTTTCATGTACCTGTTGGTCATTTGTGTATCTTCTTTCGAAAAAATCTCTTCAGGTCCTCTGCCCATTTTTAAATCAGATTACTTGGCTTTTTTTTTTTTTTTTTTGCTATTAAGTTGTATGACTTTCTTGTATATTTTAGATATCAACTCATCATATATATGGTTTGCAAATATTTTCTCCCGTTCCATAGGTTGACTTTTCACTTGGTTGATTGTTTCTTTTGCTGTGCAAAACCTTTTTAATTTGAGGTAGTCATGTCATAGGATGTTGAAAATCATAATTTTTTCATATCATTAAATATTCATGGTATTATGAAAAAATGTTTTTGTTTCTTATTGAAAACAGATGCTTACTGATGGTAGATAATTTTATAAGTACAGCCCTAGCTGGTTTTACTCAGTGGTTAGAGAGTCGGCCCCAGGACTGAAGAGTCCTGGGTTTGATTATGGACAAGGGCACGTACCTCAGTTGCAGGCTCGATCCCTGGCCTTGGTCGGGGTGCATGTGGAAGGCAACCAATCGATGTGTCTCTCTCACATTGATGTTTCTCTCTCTCTTTCTCCCTCCCTCCCTCCGTCCCCCCCCACTCTCTCTGAAAAGCAATGTAAAAAATGTCCTCTAGTGAGGATTTAAAAATTTTTTTTATAAGTATAGAACGTATAAAGAATAAATAACAATCAATAATAACCCCACAGTTATTAATATTTTACATATTTTACAATGCTCTCTAAAAATGAATTTTTCCATGACTTTACTATATTTTATGCTGTTGCAGATTCCTTTAGTATGAAATCAGAAACATTTTCCTGTGTCATTTGAAATATTTCCCAAATATATATATATATATTTTTAATATAGCTTTATTGATTTCATAGAGAGGAAGGGAGAGTGAGAGAGAGAGATAGAAACATCAATGATGAGAGAGTCATTGATCGGCTGCCTCCTGCACGCCCCCGACTAGGGATCAAGCCCGCAACCTGGGCATGTGCCCTGACCAGGAATCAAACCCTGATCGCCTGGATCCTGGGTCGACTCTCAACTGCTGAGCCACGCCCAGCCAGGCCCCAAATATTTTTTAATGACTGCATTATAGTCCATTACATGGTTGCTCCATAATTTACTTAACTACTTCACTAATGTTGGTCTTAAAGACTACTTAAAAAAATTGTTATAAATTATTGTAAATAACATAACATTCTCATACATTCATTTGGGTGTGTTTCATAATATAAATTCCTGGTAGTTGAATTACTCTGTCAAACAATGAATATTATAAAGGCATTTATTATATATATTGTTAAAATGCCTTCCAGGAAGTTTTTATCAGTTTGTCCCCCCACCAAATATGAGAAGGCATTTCTCACTTCACACTCCCACCATCCTGGGATGTTATTGTCTATCAGATTGTCAAATCTTAAAAAAAAAGAACTTAAGGTGTTATTTTTTTTCTATCGTCACCAGAGGATATTTTTTCCATTGCTTTTCAGAGAGAGTGGAAGGGAGAGAGAGACATGGATTGGTTGCCCGATCCAAACGAGGTACATGCCCATGGCCAGAATTGAACTTGGGACCCTTCAGTCCGAAGGCTGACACTGTAAGCACTGAGCAAAGGGACTAGGGAAAACTTAGGTCTTTTTATTCCTTTTGTTTCTAATGAGATTGAAGCCTTTAATATTTATAAATTGGCTTCTTTTATAAATTGCTTATTTATGCCTTTGAGATATTAACTTTTTATAGAAATATTGCTACTTATTGATTTAAATAAGTTCTCAATATCAGAATAACTTTTATTGATATTTTCACAAAAATTTTTCTGAGTTTATTGTTTACTCTTTAATTATATTAATAATTTTACTTATAGAGAGATTTTGCTCAATTTCATATTTTTCCTTTAGGATTTCTTCAGTTGATTGTAACCTTAGAAAGGGCTTTTCTACCTATAAATCAGACACATATTTAGCTTTTCCTTTTCTAATATTTTGATGGCCTGTGTTTACTGCTTTTACCCATTTGTATATGTTTTGGCATGTCATGTGAAATAAAGGTCTAACTTGACTTACTTCTCCCCAGAATTAAGTAGTTGGGTAAGCATCATTTTTGATAACATTATAATTTTCTGCATTGTATTGCATTTCAAGACAAGATTGCTAAAAGGAAGTCAGGATAATGCTTCTGACTAAATAAAACCTCATAATGTAATTTGGAACATGAGGGAAGGGAATGGCATTCCAGGAGGCAAGGGCAGGGTGTGGCCAGACAAGAGTTAGGCCTTGGAAGCAGGAAAAGTCTCATCTTTGGAAGTCTCTCCAGACAGGTGCAGGTGCAAAAGAAAAAGCAGGAATGTGCTTAAGGAACCTCTCAGCCCCAGGAGCATTCAGGCATCCAAAGGATTAATTTAGCAGCGCCTAGGTAAGATGTGGCCCCTTCCGTGTCTATGGAGATCTATAAATACAAGGAGGTGGGAATAAGAGAGCAGATGGGGAAAATATTACTTCAATTTTCATCACTTTATACCCACACCTCAGTCCTGACCCAATGTTAAAAAATGACTCCTATTTCCACAAGTTCCTAAATGTTTCAAAGACTCTATGGAGGCACACTATATAAACTGAATGCAAATTTGCAAAAACTTAGGCTGCCATCATTAACATGTGCAATTCATATGTTTATTCTAAAGCCAGGGTGATTTTCCAATAGGAAAGGAACCACTAATGAGACCACTGCTTCCACAGTGGGTGTAGATCAGGAGTGTCAGTACATAGGGCGGTGATCTGCCTTCACTGAACAGATCTGGGTTTTATTTGCAAACTCAAGTACAGCACCTAACACCAGTTGCCAAGGACCTCTGTTTGGTTTGGTTTGTTAGGACAAGGTCAGCTCATGCGACCATGCTCAGTAGTGGGAAATTTGCCTTGTGCCCTTTCCAATCTTCATAATAGACTTTACTTTTCAGAATATCAGCATTATCATTTTGCAGAGCTGAGTGCCTCAGGAAAAAAAAGAGGAAATTTTGCAGCTGCACACACATATACACACACACACACATTTGGCACAGCTTTACTGATGAGCTCTTGACTTAGAAATGAGACAATTTTATAATTCATGCAATTTAAGAAACAGACCCCCCAAAAAAAAAAATCACTCAATAAGTAGTTGCCACAGAAACATAACAAATCTTTAAGTTACTCAGCCACAGCCTATATATATGAACTATCCAGATCTTTCTCTTAAAAAGTGGTAGAATATTCACACACACTGGAAGGAAATCAAACCATATTGCAGTGCAATTCCCTTGTCTTACACTTTGAGGTTTTCCACTTGATTTTGCAATGCTTTTTATCGTTTACTGTTTACTTATAACTACTTCTTAGCTTTCTTCCCCAGCCAGCTTACACATTCCTTGAGCGCAGATGCTGCGTCGTCTTTGTTGCATGGCTCACAAGCCTAGTGCTTGAAGGATGCTCCATAAATGTTAAGGATGGTCCTGGCACTTCACCCACACCTTTCAGTACAACCCCAGGGAAGAAAATACCACAGGTGAATTTATTCCCTGATGTTTGAACAAGACAGGCTTTTACAATAGCTGATATATGATGATGGCAAAAATAACTGGTACCTGACATAAAATGAGTTATTATTCAAAATAATGATCCAGTTTATGGATGGTCTAGGCCTCTGGCTTTTTTCTCCTGTGTATGGGAAAGTGGGAACAGAGGAGAGCAGGCTTCTCTGTCAGGCTGTTAATTCCATTCCTTGTATCAGTCTGCTCAAACACAAGGCTGACCATCTTCACGAACTACTTGGAGTTCCCTGAGGCTTTTTCTCTAAGTGTGGCCCGGAGATGGAGGTGGAGAGTGGGGGGGGGGGGGGGGGGGAGCGGGGAGGTCAATGCTTACACCATATTTGAATGTCTTTACTTATGTTTCATTCCTAGCAATTAAAAATGGAAATTTGGCTCACTGGTAATTTCAAGAACTATGAATTGTTAACTGTTTTGTAATTTGATAAAGTTATAATTAAAATAATCGGTTTAGAGCATTTTCATCACCTCAGAGTATCCTTACACCCAGCTAATCACACACTCATACAAATACAGTCAGACGTGCAATGTACGGTTTTCTGCACCTGGCCCCCGTGACTTAGGGTAATGCTTTTGGGGTTCGTCTACATTGTAGCACGACTCGGCAGTTCTTTCCTTTTCACCACTGAATATTATTCTGTTGTGTAGGTTTAGCATATTTTGCTTATTCACTAGTTGATGGGTATTTGAAAAGTTTCCAGCGTGGGCTGTTATGAATAATGCTCTTATGAATGTTCACATCTGCATCTTTATGTGGACATATGTTTTTGTTTCTCTTGTAAAGACTCCTAGGACCAGAATTGCTGGATCATATGGTAAGTTTATGTTTAACTTTTTAAGAAACTGCCAAACTGTTTTCCAACGTGGCTTTATCACTTTACATTCCCACCAGCAATGTAAGAAGGTTCCAATTTCTGCACTCCTTACTAACGTGGGATTTCTTTGTTGATTATAGTCATTCTAGTGGGTGTGGGATGGTATCTCATTATGGTTTTAATTTGCGTTTCCCTAATGATGAATGTTGAGCATCTTTCCATGTTCTTGTTTTCATTCATATATCTTCTTTGATGAAATGTCTATTCAAATCGTTTGCCCATTAAAAAATATTGGGTTATCTTTTTCTTACTGAATTGTAAGAGGTTTTTATATGTTATTAAAATAAAAAACCCAGTCATTCTCTCCTGGGGAAAAGGAGAAACCCAGTCTTTTCTCTGTAGGGGAAAATCTCAGTTCAGTCTATATCCTGTGTATTTCTTTTACTATTCACACAAAACACTTAGCTTCTGATACTTCTGGTCACCAAGTGTGTATGGGTTCCCCCCCCCCCAACAATAAGCAAGCCTCCAGTACCAGCTGGGGCCCTACAGTTTAACTCCACTTTGACACTGCCCACCTGGAGAAAGCACCAGGTTCTACAGGTTAAGGGCTCAGTCCCACAAGACTTCAGAGGCCAACTGCAGGTGGTGGGTCCCCAGGTTACATGCAACTTCTGTCAGATCTGGCTACAAATCAGAGGTACCCACAACCCCCTCATCAGGTTAGACTGATTTGCTAGAGTGGCTCATAGAACTCAGGGAAACACTCATTTATTATTACCAGTTTACTAAAAGATATGATAAAGGATACAGATGAACCACCAGATGAGGGGATACGTAGGGTGAGGTCTGGGTGGCTCCCAAGCACAGATGCTTCCACCCTCATGAATTTGGGGTATGTCAACCTCTCCGTGTAGATATCTGTGTTTGCCAACCTGGAAGCTCTTTGAAACCTGTACCTTTGGGATTTTATGGAGGTTTTATCACATAGGCATGATAGGTCATTGAATCCATTTTCAGCCCTTCTCCCTTCTAAGCATGACTTTGTCCTTTGGTGACCAGCCCCACCAGAAGCCATCCTGGAGCCCACCTAGAGTCACCTTGTTAGAACAAAGGATGCTCTTATCACCCAGGAAATTACGGGTTTCAGGAGCGCTGCTCAGGAACTGAGGGCAGTGACCAATATTACTTTCTATTATCTCACAATTGTAAATACAGGTCCTTTACAAAGACATAATCTGTAAACATTTCCTCCCAGCCAGTCGCTTATCTTTTTATATTCTAAATGGTGTCTTTTGAGGCACAAAGTTTATTTTGATAAGGTCCAATTTAGCAATATTTTAAGTATCATGCTTTCAATATCAACTGTTTTTATATTGTCAATATAAGAAATATATAAATATATTTAACATTCTAAATACATAATATATTATTTTATACAAATATAATATTTGCTATTATATTAAACGTATGTTATGAGGAAAATTAGTACCAAACCTTTCCGTTATTCCTCCTGACCTACTTGCATTTTGAACAGAAGCAACAGAAGTACTCTGTTAGAAATTAGTGTCAAGGCTTTTCAAAGCCAGTGAGTGGAAGAAATGACTACATCTCACCTAGCCCTGGAGACCCAGCCTGACACCTGGGCGGCGGTGCACACGCGCACACTTCCTCCACCGGGCTGCGGTTCATTGTCTCCGTCGAACAAACAAACTATTCCGACGCTCCTCTGTCTGCCCGTTGATTTCCTTCCTGCGCTGTGCTTCCTGCGTGAGTTTTTCTTATTTTCCTTCATTTTTCTCCCCCGCCTCTGCTGGAGCTGTCACCATGTGAATAGGAGACCCTCAGATCCCCCAACAACTGGCTTCCCAAAGTGTTTCTGCATTTGGATTTGTTCCTTCCCCGTCGTGCTGACAGGAACTGTGTGCCTGCCTTTTGTTGAGCAGTAAGGACATGTTGGCAGCGAAAGTATCATTAATATGATGCTTTATGCTTCGGAGGCAGCTTTCTCCTTAGTGGCGAGCATACTGAGCAAAGAAGTCCGGGTCTGGAAATAAAGAGAAGTGTGGTGGCATTGACAGTGCCAGCAGAGTCCCCTTGCATGTGGCAAGGTGGGAGGTAAAAAAGAGAGAGGAAAAAAGAGGAATTCTGAATACCAAATTCAAAAGCCTTTCCGGCTGGCATCTGGAAGAATTTACCCCTCCTGAGTCCGCCGTCGGGGGGCAGCAAGGGTTGACAAATAGGAGCTGCGGTTCTATGTGAGAGGTGAGCGAGCAGTAGGAAGGGGGAGAGTGAGAGCCTAGAGGGATGAAGGGTTGAAGCTGAGCCAGCAGAGACAGGGTGGCTGGAGGTGTACGGATAGAGCACCCAATTCATCCTGCTAAGTGTCAGTCTAGTGTGGCGATTCTCGTGGGAGGGTGGAGGCATTGACCTTGAACTTGATGGACGTGTCATCCTCTGAGATGAAAGGATAGAAAGGAACAAAGGGTGTGGAGACAGATAAATTTGTTATTTTGGGTGGAGTATAAAACAAAGAGATCATGCCTGATAATATCAGTGTTACTTGATGAAGAAGGATATGTGGTCGTCTGGAGGTCAAGCAGGGGGATTGAAATAGTGAAATTTGGGGATTATCAGTGAGGGAGATGGAGACTGGAGAGAACCAAAGATAAGTTAGAAGGTCAACGAAAGAGCACAGCTAGGATGAGTCATAGAATGGCAAGGCTACATAGTGGCTTTCTCCAGCGACACTTGATGGCTATGGGAAGATGGACTGACACAGGTCTGAGGTTCCCTGGGGGAAGAGGCTGAGACAAGGATACTGGGGAATATCCAGGTAGGAGGTATTATTTGGATGATTAACCATATCTTCCAGGATGAGTAGGAGAGAAAGGGAGGGAAGAAGGTGTGGATACCAGTGGTTTCCAAATTTACCTGTACATAGAGTCACCTGAAGATCTCTTAAAAACTGCAAAGCCCAAGCTACGTTCAGGTGAACTAAATTGCAACCCAGGGGCATGGGACACAGGCACAGACATCATACTCTTTGAAGATCCCCAGGTAATTCTAACATGAAGATAATTTGGGAACCATTGGGCACATACATTAGGACAATAGTCCTCAAAGTGTGAGCCTCAAGCCCTCAGCACTAGCAGCACCTGGGAACTTGTTAAAAATGCAAATTTTTGAAACCCACCCCAAACCTATTGAATCAGAAATTTGGGGGTGGGATTCTGCAATCTGCATCTTAACAAGTCCTACAGGTGATTCTGATACTTGTTAAAGTTTGACAACCACTGAATTAGGAGAAAAAAGGAATCTTGGCCCTGGGAATCTTGAAGAGCAGGTGCAGTGAGAGAACTGGAAGTATCCTCTGATGTGCAGCATTTCCTGACAGTGACTCCCTCAGCCTTGAGCCTCAAAAAGCCTTTAGTGAAAGAACTGAATGCTAGCATGTTAGATGGTCATATATGTTTAAATATCCCAGAGCTTTGTCAGGACTTAGGCATGTTGAAAAAACTTATAGTCCAGACCATAGGTCTAGATCTTCGGTGTGTGAAAGGTAGAAAATGGTAACGTCAAGTGGCCTAAACTTTGATGGAGTTTGCACATGGTGGAAAAACTGCACCAGAGAGCTGGGAGACTCCTGACCCTGACACCTGGCTCCCGTGTGGGGACAGTGGCAGCCTTCATTGGAGAGGGAACAAGAGGACGTGTACTTCTGGGAGAAGGTAGGCTTTAATTTGTGGTGGTGGGAAGGAGAAAATGTTGAAGCATTTATTTCCTGTGGAAAGGTGGCTTCGGAGGGCACGGTGGAAAGGATTTGGAGAGAGGGGTTGAGAGTGGGAGGGGCAGAAGAAGGGTGCATAAAGCCGCAGAAGAGGAAAGAATAACACAGGATAGATGTTTGGGTATGGAGGGATGGGCAGGAGGGCAGGTACCATTGGTCTTTAGGGCAGTAGCCATGGATTACGGGTAGGAGAGGCCGTTGTAGAAATGACTAGCTTCCTCAACATGAGCTATTGGGTTGCAGACAGTCTTGTCACCATACCCTAGGGAGCTGAGTCACCTGTGGTGAGAGCCGCAGTCTCTGGCGAGGCTGCTTCGTGACAGGCAGGGAAACCGCAGCCTCAGGAAGCAGCCTCTAGGTGGATGGGCGGTGGGCAGGCCTGGCCTGTGCTTAGCGCCTTCACCTGGAGGTTCTTCCCGGGGCTCTGGGGCTCTGCCCGGCGGGGTGCCTGCCTGGAAATGGTGCCAGGGCCCAACTGTTAGCATAAAGGAAGGCGGAATCAGACGACCCGTGAATACTCTTAGATATTGCTTATCCCGGCTCCCACCGATGAGCGAGGCAGGGTGAGAGAGGAAGGAAGACATTAATCAAGATGACAACAAAAGCAGGAGAAAACGGGCCCTTTTTGCTGGGCTCTGTAGTTTGGATTATGATTTCTGTCTGACTCACGGTCGCACTGAGGATTCTGGAATGAATTCTACCCAGGTATGAATTAGGCATTCTAACTGCCACAAGGTGTAACTTCGTTTACAGACCAAAATGATTGCTTGGGCTGTTTCAAGGCTAAATTGTGAAGCTGGCTACAATTTGAAATTTGTTTCTGATTATACGTTATTTGGGACCTTTTCCTCCAAAAATACTTTTCCTTTGGTTTCCTCCAAGTCCTGCACTCACCCTTCTTTTTTTTTTCTTCTTTTTCTCTCAATATATGTATTTATTGATTTTGGAGAGAGGAAGGGAGAGGGAGAGAGAGAGGTAGAAACATCAGTGATGAGTCATTGATCGGCTGCCTCCTGCACTCCCCCGACTGTGGATCGAGGCTGCAGCCTGGGCATGTGCCCTGACTGGGAATCGAACCGCGATCTCCTGGATCCTAGGTCGATGCTCAGCGGCTGAGCCATGCCGGCCAGGCTACCCTTCTTCATGAACATCCCCAGAGGCTCAGGGCTGGGACAGCACCAAGGCTTGTCCTCCTTCTTCTAAGGTTCTTATGTGCAGTCAGGAGAGACCCTCACTCCTGGACGGCTCTTAGCCCACTGCTGCACTTGCCAAATACTCCTGTCCCAGTTCTTGGGGATATCAGAGTTCACCATAATGGTGAGCCTTTAATCCCCTGGCTTTAGGAATAATATTCACAATATGTAACAACTGATAGAGCAAAGGCACTAATCACTCAACAGACACTAGCCATAAATACCTCAGTAAAGCAGCAAGGTACATACTGGCTCAGTAGCTACATCCTGCCTACCCAGCTCTCAGTCTCCCAATAGTCCTGCCTTAGCTGTCCACTTGTCATTACCATCGACAACGACCCCTTCTCCATCTATTGACCTTCCAACTTATTCCCCTACTTCAAAATTCTTTAATTCTATCAGCTCTTTGGCACACCTACGGGCTGTTGATCCCACCACCTTTTCTCTATTCCTCTAAACCAGGGGTTGGGGACCTTTTTTCTTCCAAGGGCCATTTGGATATTTATAACATCGTTCACAGGCCATACCAAATTATCAACTTAAAAATTAGCCTGCTACATTTGGTCAAACATTTAATTAACTCACCCCTAATGTGATGGCTGGAACTGCTGCTCTTTGGTGAGGCCTTGGCAGGGCCAGAGGCTCCCCACCCCTGCTCTGAACACTAAACCCTCGTTTTTTGTCTTATCTAGCTCAGATTCCAGAGCTCATTACACTCCTCACACGCCCATCTCACTTTCTCTCTATCATACTCATGTGGCAACCCACATCCTAGTTAAACCTAGTGGATCACATACTGCAGACTCATGTTTGCGTAGCTTTTATGTCTTATCATCTTACAAAGAAAAACCCTATCTTGATCCCACACCACCCTCCAGCCTCTGACCCATTCCTCTGCTCCATTTTATAATAAAATCCCTTGAAAGAGTTGTTTATCTCCACTGTCTCCAATCTCTCTCCTCCCCATTCTCTGTTAAACTCATTCCTATCTGGGATTTCACCTCCACCACTCCAACAACTCTGCTCTCATCAGGACCACAAGAGACATTCATTGCTAAATCCAGTGGTCAGCTCTCAGCATTCATTTTATTTGATCAATAGGTGGCATTTCACAGCTGAACACTCCCTTCTTCTTGAAGCACTATATTTTTTCACTTCCAGGATTCCACACTTCCCTGGTTTCTTTCCTTTATCATTGGATATTCCTCCTCAGAGTCCTGTGATTGTTCTTTCTTATCTATTGACTTCTACATAGTGAGGTACTTCAGGGCTCAGTCTTTGGACCTTTTCCCTTCTCTATCTATACTTACTCCCTTACAGAGCTAATTTTTTTCCATGGTAAATATCATCTTTGGCCCGGCCAGCATGGCTGAGCTGTTGAGCATTAACCTATGATCCAGGAGATCGAGGTTCGATTCCCAGTCAGGGCACATGCCTGGGTTGTGGGCTCGATCCCCAGTGGGGGCGTGCAGGAGGCAGCTGATCAATAACTTTCTCACCATTGATGTTTCTTTCTCTCTCCCTTCCTCTCTCTGAAATCAATAAAGATATTTTTTTTAAAAAAAATACCATCTTTGCCTTGATGAATCCCAGTTTTATATTCCTAGCAAAGACCCCTCACCTGAACTCCACTCTCACATGCCAACTGCCTATTGAACATCTGCACTTGATAGATAGTAGGAATCTCATCCTGAACATGTTCAAAATGGAACTTCCTGACTTCAAATGGTTCCTCCTAGACTTCTTCTGGTTCAGTAAATGCAACTTTATCCTTCTAATTACTCAAGCCGAAAACCATAGAGTCATCCACAGGCCTTTGTTTTACTCTCAAATCCTATATCTGATACATCAGCAAAACTTGTTGGCTCAATTTTCAAAATATATTCAGACGTAAACCACTTCTCATCACTCAAGTTACTTCTACCATGGTCCAAGCTGCCAGTGTTCCTGACCTGAATTATTGCAATAGCTTTTGTTTGTTTGTTTGTTTGTTTTTATTTATTTTGTTCATCTTCACCAAAGGATATTTTTTCAACTGATTTTTAGAGAGAGTGGAGTGGAAGGGAGGAAGGGGGGGAGAGAAAGAAAGATATATAGAGAGAGAAAAAGAAAGAAGCATCAATGTATTGGTTGCCTCCCTCATGCGCCCCCAACTGGGGCCAGGGATTGAACCTGCAACCCAGGTATGTGCACTTGACAGGGAATTGAACCTGCGACTCTTCAGTACGTGGGCTGATGCTCTAACCGCTGAACAACACCAGCCAGGGCACAATAGCTTCTTAATTGGTCTCTCTGCTTTCCTCATTGCCGCTCCTCTAGTCAAGTCTCAATATAGTGGCCAAATGACCCTTTTCAAACTTGAAATGACAAAGCTTCTCTGCTAAAAATCCTCCAAAAAGTACCCATTTCACTCATAGCAAAAACTAAATTCTTAAAATGGCTGACAAGGCCCTACAACATACTCTGTTTCTTTCCCCCAGTCTTCTCTGACCCGTGTCCTGTCACCCTCTCCTTTGCTCATGGCACACAGCGGCCTCCCTGCTGGTCCTCAGATATGCCAACCCCGTTCTGTCCTCAAGGCCTTTGTACCTGCCATTTCCTCTGCCTGGACTGCTCTTCCTCCTGACGCCTGCTTGTACTTCCCAACACCAAACATTGTTTAACCAACAGCTTGAATGTCATATTCCCAGAGACCACTGTACTTAACATTTCAGCTTACCGCCTCATCCTGACACTTTCTATCCCTCTTTGATTTAATTTTTTCCCCCAACACCTAATCACTATCCAACATAGGGTATTTGTTTGTTTGTTTATTGCATGTGTTCCCCGGTAGAATATAATCTTCATGAGGACAGAACAAGAATTACTTCTTGTTTAGTTCATTACGTTGGCCTTGGTACTTAGAACAGTATCTGGCACATATTAAGTGCCCAATAAATATTTCCTGAAAGATGGTGGATCTCAAACATTAACCTACATTCAGATTTGACATAATCTGGAGAAGCCTTAATATAATTGAATTACCTAATGGCTAACGCCAACATTGTATTATATTTAAAAGAAATCACAGTCTAATATCCAAAAAGTAAATTTTTCTTCCAGTTTTATTGAGATATAAATGACATACAACATTGTATAAGTTTAAGGTATACAGCATTAATAACATACATACATATTACAAAATGATTACCATGAGTTTAGTTAACATTTATACTTCATATAGTTTCCAAAAAAATTTCTTCCTCGTGATGAGAACTTTTAGGATCTACTTACTATCTTAGCAACTTTCAAATATACAATATAGTATTGTTAACTATAACCACCATTCTGTATATTACGTCCCCAGAACTTATTTATTTTCCAACTAGTAGTTTTTGACTGCCTTCCCCATTTCTCCCTACACCCCCCCTCTGCCCTGCCTTGGCAGCCACAAATCTTATCTTCTTTTTTATGAGTTTGGTGAGGTGTTTTTTTTTTATTCCATGTATAAGTGAGATCTAACAATATTTGTTTTTCTCTGTCTGACTTATTTCACTTAGCATAGTGCCCTCAAGATCTATCCATGTTGTTTCTTTTTTTATGGTTGAATAGTTTTATATATACATATATAAAAATTTATTAACATTTACTATAATATGTTATATCACATTCTCTTTACACTTTTACCTATTGATGGGCACTTAGACACGTTTCCATGTCATAGTGATTATAAATAATGCTGCAATGAACATGGAAGTGCAGATATCTCTTCAAGGCAGTAATCCTTGCCAGCATTTATCTCTTGCCTTTTTGATGCAGCTGTTCTAATGGGTGTGAAGTGATATCTTATTGTGGTTTTGACTTGTATTTCCTTATTATTAGTGATGTTGAGCACCTTTTCATGTATCTATTGGCCATTTTAATATCTTTCTTAGGAAATGTCTATTCAGGTCCTTTACCCATTTTTAGTTAGATTGTTTGGTATTTTGCTATTGTGTCATGAATTCTTTATATATTTTGGATATTAGCCCCTAACAAGATAATGATTTAAAAATATTTTTCCCATTCCATCAATTGGCTTCTCATTTTGTTGTTTATTTTGTTTATTTGATATAGTTACATTTATTTAGTTTTCGTTTTGTTGCTTGTGTGTTTTAGCTATCACAGACAAAAACTCATTACCAAGACCCATGTCAAGGAGCTTTTTCTCTATTTTTTCTTCTAGGAGTTTTATGGTTTCAGGTTTTACATTTAAGTCTTTAATTCATTTCAGGTTAATTTTTGTGAGTGGTATAAGATAGGGATCTAGTTTCATTCTTTTACATGTGAATATCCAATTTTCACAGCATGCCTTTCTCCATTTATTGAAGACATGCCTTTCTCCATTGAATAGTCTTGGCTCCTTGTCAAATATTAGGACCATATATGCATGGGCTTATTTCTGGATTCTTGATTCTGTTTTATTGGTTTATGTATCTGTTTTCTTGCTAGTACCTTACTGTCTGACTATAGTTTATAATATAGTTGAAAATCAGGAAGTGTGATTCCTCCAGCTTCACCATATGGATTTGGGGTGGGTACACAATCCAGTCCATAGCAATAGGCAACACATTTGCATCTTATCAGTTTTCTAAAAAGTTTAAAGGATAACCTTATGGAATTATAAAATGGTCTAATAAATAATTGGTAGTTTGAAGACAACTTTACATCCTTCTGAATGCAAATGACCTTTAAGAAGGCTTATTAGATAGAGCCCTGGCAGGACAGGGAAGTCATTTTGCCTTTCAGGGTTTGGAAAATTTTTCTTAACATCACTCATTTCTCTTTAGATCCACTCAGGATTCAGATTTATTAGGTCTAAGGTTTATACAGTTTGGGGGGAGGGTGCTCGTATGAAGAATATAAAATGAGCATGTAAATGCTGTGCTTGGGCCCCAGGGACTTAGAAGGGGTCTGTGCAAGTGAGAACTTCATGGGAAATTCATCTCATCCACCTTGGGTCCTCTTCATAGCAATTTCCACACCTCCCTGCAAATCTCTCTTCTCTTCTAAACAGTCCATAAAAATTCTTCATCTTCCCGTGATCCTTTTTTCCCCATTCCAAACTCTTCTCCAGCTCTCCTTGGCCCATGAATTTCCACTAATGTCATTCTCATAGGAAGCGTTTTAACCTTACCAGGCATCTTTTCGCTCTTGCTACCCATTATCTCTATAGCAAAAAAATCAAAATCCTTAGAACCTGGGGTAGGGTAAGCTTGTGAATACAAATATACATTTACTCTTTAGGAAAAGTCCAAATGCTTTTTTACACTAAAGTGGGGATGACTGATAAAGCTGAATAGGTATAATCCCTGGGAATTTTTTAACAATGGTCAGGAAGCCCTAAATCAAAAGAATGACAACCCCTCTTTGTGGAATTTCTGCCAGAGGGGATGGAAAGATGGTGTGATATTTGAGGAGCATAAAGAATGGCAAGGTTGATTTTTAGAAAAGCTACCCGGAACACACATTCTATAGAATATTCCTCCCCTGTCACTGTGCCTGGTTCATCACATCATTCCTGTGTGCCATCTGCTGGGATGAGGAATGAAATTACCATCACCTCAGAGCAGCCACCACTTTCCCTGCCAGTTTTCTTTTCTTTTTTTTACAGTGGTATTGGTGGCCATATGGGTAGTGTGGGATACGCTATGTTTTCATAGCTTACCATCGTTGGCTTGAGATCCACTTCAAAAGAGCATGAGAATACTGTAAGACACCCTCCTCGTGCAGTACCTATTGAGTTAGGAGCATGCTCCTGCTCCCCCCCTCCCCAAATAGACAAAAACTTCTGCGGAATGCTGATTTCATTTGGAAAGTGCATAAAATGAAGAACACACTGAAGCTTGTGGAGAAGGCAGAGGAAGGGCATTTCAGGGCTGGCAGGAGAAAGAAAAGCAGGAATTCCCTCAGAAAACTCTTGTGTTTCTGTTAGCTAGAAGAGTGCAAGTATACCCATTTTTCTGTATGTAAAAAATCCTCCAGAGTGCGCCCAGCACTCAGCATGTCTATGATGCGCAGCAGTGTGTGGTGCCAGTGCTGGGATGGTGTCCATCTCTGGGCAGGCCCTCGGCTCCCTGCTGAGGCCAGAGCCACATGGAAGCTAGGACTTCCCTGGTGAATGATAACAGAGCTCATGCCCCAGCTGGGAGACAAGAGTCTGTGCTGGGAAAGGTGGCAGATGAAAGGCTGGCAAGGTGCTAAAGTTATTCGCTCCAGAGGGGAGAGAGTCAAAAGGAAGCCTTCCCTGCCTTGTGCAATGGGCTTTGTGCTCCTGTGTCCTGGGGCTGCCACTGGCACTGGGTCCTAGGTAGGGAAAAACACATGCCACTTAACACTGGGGTTGTCAAAGCCACTTTAATTTTCTAGGAAAGTCTTTTTTCATGGGGAGGGGAGAGGATAGCATAAGGGATGTGTCACCTAAGTGGATTCTGGGAACACAACTAGGGCTGTAATAAATGTGAAGTTATTGGGTCCATGGCCTGAAGTGCTCATTAATAGAATGCAAATGTTCTGGGAAAAGGTTTTCTTTTCCATTCCCCTTAGGGCATTCAATTTATTTGTGCTATGTCCAAAGAGACCCGTTTTCTTGTATGCTCTGAGTTGGAACTCTTTATAATATGCCTGGTTTAACGACACTCGAAATGCCCACCCAGTTACTGTGTAAATGAGTAAGGATAAATGTTGTGCTAAAAAGAGCTGGGGACTCTGATGGTCAGCAGGGACTTTGCCAAGTAGTAAGATGCAAATTAAGAGAGGGTGATCGCTGGAGAATTAGGCTTCAGCCCCCAGAATTATTACCAAGGCTCAGATATTTTCATGCTCTCTTTCTCTGAGGAACTAGCAACAGAGGAGACAAAGCTTCCTGCTAACCTGCTGTTTATAAATGGCCCTGGGCTCAGCTGAGGGGCGAGGGAAGCCAGAGTCAGTAATTACCATGTGAAGCAGGAAGGGGCTCTGACTTAATCATACTGGATAAGCCGCATAAGGCGTCAGAAAAGATGAAGTGAAGGGGAAGACTGGGCATCCGGGCATTTTCATTGTTTCAACATCTAAACAAACCTACCTTCTTACCCCATTCTTTTATTAAAGACGAAGAAAAATTACTTTACATTCAGACCTCCAGATCTTCCAGCTCTCTTCACCTGTAATATTTCAGAGACCCAAAGCTATATAGGTAGAAGGATACCTGTTTTCAGACTGCACTTGCTGTTCCCCCTTTCTCCCCAGCGCCCCAGAATGCCCCCCACCCTGGGTCACGATGAGCTAACGCAGGCACACCAATGCCTGACCCACACTTCTTTCCCAGGCCCCATGCTCCTCTACAAACCCCTAAACAGATGCACCTAAGAAAAACATCTTAAGGCAAATTTATAGGATCACACACCCCCCCCCCCCCCCCCGGCTGCTTACCTACAACTTCCCAGCGAAGGAAAGGCCCACATTTATGAGGCCTCCAAATTGTCTTCCTTTCAGAATTGGGAGTAAATGCAAACATTTAATAAAGTAAAAAATCCTAGCTAGCATGCTGTATTTTTATTTTTCCTACCGCTTTGTAAGTAGTAGTTTTGCTGCTAATTGCCAGGTCTCTTGCTGACAAGTGCTTAAAAGGGAACACTAATGTCCAACCTTGGACATTTCAGGAAGAGATGCTCTCAGCTCTGTCACTAATTAATTCCTCGAGTGATCCTGAAGTCTTCATCGTTCTAATTCCTTTCCTAAGAAATCGAAGAATACATTTCATGGGTTACTTTGAGAGTTGAGTGAGAGAATGAATGTGAAAATGCTTTTAGAATTATAAGAAGTCATACAGATATGTTGTATAGTTACCTCCGTGTATCACCTGCCTCCCCCTCTTCCATAGCTCTAGTAAGCACCAGGGGTCCCCTGCCTCGCTTTGGATAGCTTTACCAAAGTCTGTTAAGTCTAACCTATTTCTCCTCCAAGAGCATGCTCCTCTACCACCCTCTTAACATCTTTTTTTTTGTTGCTGTTAATCCTCACCTGAGGATATTTTTTTCCATTAATTTTTTTAGAGAGAGTGGAAGGGAGGAGGAGAGGCACAAAGAGAGAAATATTGATGTAAGAAAGACACATCGGTTGGTTGCATCCCGCATGCTCCCCAACCAGGGCCGGTATCCAGCCAGCAACCCAGGTACGTGCCCTTGCCTGGAATTGAACCTGGGGCCCTTCAGTCCGTGGGCTGACGCTCTAACCACTGAGCCAAACCGGCCAGGGCTCTACCACACTCCTAAATGGATGCCCCTGGAAGAGCATTATAAGGCAAATTGATAGAATTATCCACTCCTGCCTCTAAAATACAACTTTCTTAGAAAAGTCTCAATGCTGGCCTATAATGGAAAGCTTGTTTTTAAAAATGTAGTAAAATATTTCCAGTATTATTCTGTTAAGCAATCCTATCTTAACATTGATGAAATAAAACAAAAATTAATTGGGAAGCCTGTTATTAAATACACCTCATTTTATATTGTTTCCCATGCCTAGACTTGGAAGGAAGAAAAAAAAAAAGCTGGATGAGAATCTGAGCTAAAGTATATTGAACATTTACCATGAGCAAAGCACTCTGCTAACTGTTGTCAGCTGTGCCGTCAAAAGCATGACTCATCCAATATAAAGTGAGCACATGTCCAAGGTTTTTTATTAACTCATTAATGAGGGAACCAGCAAGATGGAGCAAAAAGAATTCGAAAGATGGAAGTATTTATAGAGGCTAAAAAACAAAGAGGAATGCTTGAGTTTTCACTTGTAATTTAGATACAAAGCCGGTTCATGCCCTAGAAGGCAGTCACAGTGTAATCTTGGGGTTATCTTTTCAACCCAGAAATCATTTTCATCTCTTCTGGACAAGATTCATTTGCTAGCAATTTTCTGAAAGCTGACTTTTACACTTACAGAGTTGTAAACTATCCTAATCAAAAAGAGCAAATTCTAATTAGTGAATATTCTAATCAGTAACAAATCAAACAAAAGTACCCACCACCAAGATAATTCCCCGCACACAACTCCTGCTCAAGTTAACTGCTTAATAAGTCAACTGAAAAGATTTACTAATTTCCAAATTTTAGATAATTGCTCTTAACAGCACTTTATGCATATTATATAGGAGAATTTAATATTCATTATATGAAATCTACACAGTTCTGAAAAGTGGTTATTGTTAATTCTCTTCACACAGATGAGGAAGCTGAAAACCAAGGAGATAAGGAAATTTGTCCAAATTCAACATAACAAATGATTACCCAGGTCTGTTTAATTATGAAACCCTTGCTTCTCTTGCTACAATGCATATATTGACAAAAGAAAAATGTTTTAATTTTTTAAATTGTGATATAGCAGACATACGGTAAATTTTGCTATATGTAAATTATATACCTAAATTTTTTAAAAAACAAAAAAGCAAGATATACTACAGTCTTTGACAAAAACAAAACAAACAAACAAAAAACCCCTTTACCCTCAGTGTCATTCAGTTACACATAAGGAGTCCTGGAAAGTGCAGAACCATGCCTAACTTCAGAGACAAGCCAACGATTGCAGTTCTGGAACTAGGCTGCCGACGGTCCTGAAACTTTGACCAGGCGCAGGGTGCTCTTGGAGGACTGGTCTTTGCTTAGTTATCTTGCAGGAGACGTTAGAAATGTGCTGGGGGTGTTTTGCATCAATTACTTCGGGCAACCAGGGAGCTATGAAGGACTCAAGAAGGTATAAAAATAGTTGTAAGAGTGGCAAGATGAGCTGCTCCTGTCTGGTTAAATCCCTGCTCCACCTGGGTGGCTTCGTCAGTAGCTACACATCTTTGTCAGAGCCTGTCCCTCAGTCTGGGAGCCTGTCACCTTGTCTTCTGCTTTACCTCGCTCCAGATCTTCCTTTATCCCTTATCATTTTATCATTAAGAAACTTCATGTTCCTGTACTGTGTCTGCTGGCATCTTTCCATCAATCGTGTCCCCTATGACTTCTATGAAATGTCCTTCCCAAAAATCTACCTTCAACAGAAAATCAGAAGTGGCTTCTTGAGCCTGCGAGGCTGCCAGCTCCTACCCGGGCACGGTCTCAGTTCGCCACTCGGATGCAGACCCCGCTGCTACCCAGTTCCCAATCTCTTGAGGGACTTCTTTCCTCTGCAAATGTCCCTCCTCTGTCCTCCCCCTTCCACCATCTCCCAATGTTCTAAAAGCTCCTGCATCTTTGGTGTTGCCCCTCAGCCTGTGCCTGGATTGTCACTCATTCCATTGCCTCAGGACTTTTCTGGAATAGAGCCGAAGAAGGCTTTGCCTCCAGTAAGCACATGTGGAGAGAAGAAAGCTTCCTTTGCCCTTCGGTCCCCAGGTCAGGCACCCAGGATACGAGTCTGACTTTTCATACCACTGTTAGTGGTTGACTTTTAGCCTGATTCCTCTGCTTACAGCTAGAAGAGAGCCCTCCACTTTCTTTTATATAAACTACATTATATAAACAAGTCCCTGAGAATTCTCCTACACTGTGAGCCCTGAAGCTCGGTTCAGATGCACACATACAATGCCTACAACGTTACTCCCCACCATAGCAAACAGAGACTCACCGCAGCCATCATGTACTGATCACTTTTCCCCACGGATAGAGGTCACAGACAGAGCCTGAGGAGTGACCACCAATGTATAATACAAAACCAGTTTAGTAAGTAAGAAGCTGGGTAGCTCCATAGAGGTCCACCATTGGTAGGCAAATCAACCAAAATCCACAAAATCGGAGGCTTGCCATTGTGAGACAACATATGACAGGGGAAGCTCATGAGAACAGGAGCCAGAACTTTAATTTTAAGTAGCGGTTCTTAAATGCTGCTGCGTGAATCAGGTGCAACGGGCCGCTCTCCACACAGACTAAACCAGAGTCTGTGGTGGTGGCCCCGGAATCTGGCCTTTAAAATATCTCCCCAGGTGATTCTGCCTTTTCATCGGGTTTGGGAACCCATGTTTAGAGGCTCCACCAGGAAAAGAGCCCCTCACTAGTCTATATTAATTTATATAATCCTCATTATGGCCCTATAGGGAAGGTACTATTATTGACCCCATTTTAGAGATGAGAACACTGATGTTCAGGGAGGTCACAGCTGGTAGGTGATGGAGCCTGGATTTGAAACCAGGTAATCTGGCTTCAGTGTCCAAGATAATATTTCAACAAGATTATTAAAGGGAAATAAGAGGAGCAAGCAAAATATTAGGGCATGTGGGAGAAAAAGAATGGGAGGAAATGAGAGGCAAATGAGAAATCATTCTATAGGAATCAGGAAATTATTGTACAAAACAGACGTGACTTCCAGCCTCCAGGGGTAGGTACAGATTTAATGAAATGCTTTTCTTCAGGGCTGTACAACAGTTTTAAACACAGGCCCAGACAATGCAAACTCTGTCACACAAAAGGAATAAATTATGGCCAGTAGACTGCACATAAAATATATACTAATATATTTGAGAACATGTTTAACATGAGTTAACTCTTCATCTTAGCACCCAGAATGTATAGGAGGGAAACATGCTGATCTCTGAATGTTCTGCTCAAGGAAGTTTTTACTCCACTGGATGTTATTTCCTATTGTCTAAATGGCTTCCTTTCTTGTCTAACCTGCATGGACATCATGATGTCATGCTGATCTGCCCTCTCCTGACCTAAACAGTAATGAAATTGAGGTCCTTGAAAACTCTCCTATTCAGAGCCAGGACTCTGTAAAAGCTTATTCAGATATGAGACAATTGTCCTGATAACATCTAGTCTAGACAGAGGGACTCATGAAAGAAGTACAATTAGAATCTTTTAGCCTGGAACTGATGTCTTGAAGTAAGTTTTATAAAAAAATCTGATTTAATATGTGTTCTTTTTGGAAGAGGGAGAACAAACATCTTTCCCAGGTCTTCACCAGAGTGGTTAATGGTGTGCCTTCTGTCTGAGAGCTGTCCACATCAATAAATGAGCCTGTGATGGGCAGGCAGAATTCCTTTCCCAGCAGTCACAGGGCTCCTCGCACCTAAACAAAAGCACTGAAAAGCTTGCCACTCACTGTCCCAGCATAGGAATGGTGTTTCCTGAGGTCCCACCAGAGTAGTCATGGATCTATTCAGGGTCCAAAATTAATTTAACAAGATGGCAGCTTGGCCTATGTTGCCAGAAGGAGGGCCCATGCGTAACCCATTTTTCATAGAGCACAGTTATTTGCCAGAACTGAAGACAGGAAAAAAATTCCTCTTCCTCTGGAGAGCTCTGCTGCTAATCTTGGTGCCACTCAAGTAGCAAACGGAGATGTTGCAGCCAAAGACCCACCCATGTTATTGTTACGAGGAAGAGACCAACAACCCACTTAAGTTATAATGACCTGAACTATTTCAGGTACTTCTAATCAATGCGATTCTTACTGTAAATCACAGGGAAGGTCTTTGGGGCAAAGAGAGAAAAGAGGTAGTGTTTTTATATTCATGCAAATGAATAATGGTTGAACGGACAGGTGAAGGCACGCCGCCTACTCTGGCTGTTCTACTCGAGAGTAATCCTCAGCCCTTCTTTCTTGCCCTTCTCCCAGACATTCCCAGACACTTGACTATTTAGTGCTATGGAAACCAATCCAATATTTTGTGTCTACTGTGCCCTCGCCTCCCACCCTGCTCCCCTTCAAATCCTACCCCACGTCATCATGGGATGGTTTCTCCAGAATGCAACCCTGGTCACATCAGTCCTTGACTAAAATCTCCCATGGTTCCTCATTTTCCCACATTGGTTGAAATGCCATGGAAAGTACTTTCCAAACCAAACTCAGCCCACCTCTTCACTCCACAGTGCACCCCACCCACACACCCCGGCCCTTTGCTCCCACTATACCAAATCAGTCACGGTTTGCAGAATAGGCCATGCTCTGTCCCACGAGCCTCTGAGCAGGCAGCTACCTCAGCCTGCAAAGTCCCCTTTCTCTTATGTGGCCCTAGGCTGCCATCTCAATTACTACCTCTGTTCTAAAGACTCTCCTGGTAACTCAGGCAAAATACATCCATCTCCTCACTATGCCTCCTCTTCTCAGTTTCCCCATCTGTACTCGTACCTTGTTTACATGGCTACTGAACCCGTTTGATTGCAGACATTCATCTTGCTGAGATAAAAAACATGGGCCTGTTTTGTATTTCAAATGGCTGCTGCTAACTTTGTCACCAGCTCCCCTTTCCCTCTAGGCAGCAAGCACTCTGAACGATATTTCATTCTACTCCATCACTCTGCCGTCACTTCTGTTTGTTAAAACAACCTGGCCCTGTTAGCCATCTCCTATTTGGTTCAGACCTCTCTTTGTCTCCTCTGGGCAGACCAGACTGGGCAGGGCAGGGTCACATCTGCCCTCTACATGGTCCCCTTCTCACTTAAAGTATCAGGGATCACCTTTCTCGTCGGCTTCAGCGGTGGTGAGGCTGCTGGGAACGGTGTCGTTTTTCACCGCTGGTTGGGGGTGGTCATATAAAGAGTCAGTGTGGTCAGAGGGAAGCCCCAGAATCTCCAATGAAGAAGACTCAGTGCCAAGAAGGTCCCCTAAGCATTGGGTGGTTCCTAGCAGGAGAATCATAGGGAGCCAATTCCTTTTTAAATTCTTATCATTTTAAATCATAGATAAAAATCCATGTATCTTTACATTGAATCTGGTCCAGCGTATCTCAAAGTAAGCTCAGAAGAACAAAGAGATGTTCTGTCAAGACATTGCTCGGTAGTCAGAAACGCTGGGAAATGGAATATTCTCTGGAGCCTCCTCCTCTGTCACCAAAAATATCAAAAGCTCCGAGAAGTTCTGCAGTAAATAAGCCTAACATTCTTCTTTTAAAATGTTTTTATTGATTTCAGAGAGAGGAAGGGGAGAGGGAGAGAGAGAGAGAAACATCAGTTGGCTGCCTTCTGCACGCCCCCTACTGGGGATGGAGCCCGCAACCTGGGCCTGTGCCCTGACTGGGAATCGAACTGTGACCTCTTGGTTAATGGGTCAATGCTCAACCACTGAGCAACACTGGCTGGGCTAACATTCTTTTTTAAAAAATTGATTGATTGATTTGAGAGAGATAGAGAAAGAGGGGGAGGGAGAGACATCGATTTATTGTTCCTCTTATTTATGCATTCATTGGTTGATTCTTGTATGTTCCCTGACAGGGATCAAACCTGCAACTTTGGTGTATCAGGATGATGCTCTAACCAACTGAGCTAGCTGGCAGGGATCTTGTGTAACATTCTTGAACCTAAGATTTTGCAAAATTATTTGAGATCTGAAATTCTTGCCCCAACTTTTTACCCTGTGTGACATTTATTGACCCAGTTTGGAACATGCTGGCTTTTGTGATGAGGCAATGTTAAATGCCAGAGAGAATATTAAGAAATAGCAGTTACACTGCCCAGATCTTCCTGCTTTGTACCCTGGACTACTGTAGTTTTATCTCTTAAGGTCATTCTCTAACTAGTTCATCGCAGCTCTAATCTCCCACAAGGTAGGTGTTCAAAAATGACTTTGTGATTTAGTTTCTGAAAATCAACAGTACAATTAATAGTAAAAAAATAATAGTGTGAGTAATAGACAGACATGAGCAGAGCAAGGACAATGGGCCAGGTACAGAAACTTACCAGGGCAGGAGGCCCCAGATGCCTAGCAAGGGGAAAACCTGGGAAAACAAGAACCCAGGGTAACCTATCCTCCCCCAGCATATCACTGGTCATGTGGTTTAGACCCCCAGAGCGTTTCCTCCCTAAAGATAACATCTAGGCCTCAGTTGTATTTCAGCTCCAGGCCCAGAAGTGCAGCAAAACCAGACAAGTGACTGTGGCTGCCTCAGTACCAGCTACATTGACTAAAGACCCCCTGCCCTGGCACTGACCAATCAGTGGAGACCATGACCCTGAAAGAGCACACCTGGAAAGCTGATGAATATTCTATTAAGAAACTCCCCTGAGGCCTCCCCTAAGATTTCTACCTGCAAGAGAGAGCTAAATACACTCAGGACAAAGGACCCAGTCCAGTACACACACACATGCTTCCCATTAGGGGAGCACGCCAGCACCATCTTCTTCTTCATCCTTCTGAGGGTACCCCATGAGACCTGCAACCAGGGGAGCAGTAGGCAACGGCAGCTCATCCTGGGCTTACCCCCTTCTCTCCAAGGCCCCCTTCTCCCTCCGACTCCTTAGTGAGCCAAAGCAGCCCAGCCTAGGTCCCTTGTTGCTTCTTCTGTGCACTGTGCTAAGTATATTTTTGCTGCCATCATGGACCCAATACCCTTTGACTCAGAGCTGTGTAGCCCTTCCCTTTGGATATCCCCATCCCCCATCCCCTTTCCTTAAATAAATTCAGTTTTTCTTTATTCACCATCTGAGATGGATATTTAGCCTGCCCTCGCACTGCCGATCTTAACCTTTCAGTGAGTTTTTCAGCAAACCTATGGAAATTCTTCCTGATTAGGTTTTTTAAAAGCTTTGTATCTAACATTTGTCAAAAGGCAGAGAGACGTGTTTTTTTGGGGGGGGAGGAGAAACAACCCATTGATTTTAAATCACTTTATTCTAAGATTTGATGAAAAGTAAAATAATTTTAGTGTTTGTATACATAGAGGGTAATACAAAATATATTCTATATTTTTTTACAGGCTAGTGTTCCTTACAGACACTACTAAACATGTGTTAATACCAGGCTATGAAAACCATAGAAACCTGGATTAATCGAACTTTGGCATGCGGCTTTATCAGGGTGTTACAAATCAACTTAAAAAACAAAAAAACAACTGTATTTTGTTATTTTTCCCAAAGTTGTTGGAAAAATTCACCATCAAGCAAATATTAAATTAGAGGATTTGGAGCCTTAATTATAAAATTATTAAACTATACAAATAAAAGGAGTTCTAAAAAATGTCCATGAGGCCTGATTTTTTGTTTTGTTTTCATTCTAACTGAATTCTCCCACTCCAGATAAATATTTCAGATTTCCTCTGTGAGACTCAGCCTGACTACTAAAGGGTTCTGGCCACCTGAGAATGGCATCTGTCTTCCTGTCACCATGCCAACTCTTCCAGCTACAAATGAGGGATTTCCCCCGTTTTTTCCCCTGGCTTCCCTCCAATGAGGGAGAGACACATTCCCTCCTACCTTGGGAAGAGCAGTGTTTCTAACTACAATGGTTTCCTTTCCTCCGCTATTGTGTGAGAAAAAGGCCTGGGATGAAATTCTTTGTCTTTTAAAATACGATTTGTGTGTTCTGGCCACTCTTCCTGACGTCTTTGTGTGGTGCAGTGGATGGGATCCCGTTGCATTTACATGGCAACCAGGAAATCAGTCATTCAGCGTTGCCATGGTAACGAGAGGGGGAAGGGAGAAGTCCCTTTCATCACTGTGGGCTGTGCCCCTTCCTGGAAGCCTAGAGAATATTTAGACAGAGGTTATTCTGGACCCAACTCCAGCAGAGATGCCTGCTGGCATCCCGCCGGCTGTGTGCTGGCATCACAAAGCGTGCAGCAGGTGAGGGTGTGAGCGAGGTGCGGGTGGCAAACCCCCCTCCCCTCGGAGCGCAGGGGTGCTGCTGGTCCCCCAGCAGGCCTGCAGCGGGAAGGCTGCGGGCGGCGGCTCCTCACTGACCTGCCCCGAGCTTCAGGTCTGCGAGGGAAAGGCAGGTGTGGGAGTTGTGCAAGGAGCCCCGCCTGGGTGTGCACGGCTCGCCTTTTACGGTAAGGAGCGCCCTGAGCTGCGGAAGCAGGGCAAGGGTGCTGTCCCAAGAGGAGCGGAAGTGTCTGTTAAGTCTTGCTTCCTGCCACATCTGCTTCTGGAGCTGAAGGTTGTCATATTTCAAATTAAAAAAAAAAAAAAGTCATGTGAGGTTAACCAGTGAGATTATCTTTTATAGGCATGATCATCGGAACCCGCACTCGATAGGCAGATTATGCTGTAGCGCAGACAATAGGAGCCGGAGACTTGGCTCCTGGATTTATTTAGTCTGACCTCTGGGGAGCCAGAACTGACCCACAGCTGGTCACGTTTATAAATAAAGTTCAGAGTACTCTACTTGATTTCAAGTCTTACAATGACAGTTTCCTAATGGGCCAGAGAGAGAAATGTTCCTCTGTGATGGATATCTTTTTCTTTGTAAAGTGAGAAAATTCCTCTCATCTTCCTTTCTTTTATAAAACAGCAGAATGTTACTCTTTTTCTTTTTTGAAGATGAAATGAAAAAACCCTTTCCCTCTACCCCCCCATTCCCTTGTGTTCATTTCCGTAACCAGCTCAGCCTTCACCCTTCACTGGAGAGTCTTCCTTACTCTTAATTCCCTCACATTCAATTTGGCAGCAATTCTTACAGGTCTGGTTTCAAAATATATTCTGAATTCAATCTCTTCCCCTCTACCTTTATTACCTATCATACTCAAGCCATCCCCATCTTTCTAAATTCTGAAAGAGCCTCGTTACTGGTCTCCCAGTTTCCATTAGGTCTACCCATATCCTGGTCTCACAATGCAAGTTAGATCATGTCATGCCTTGTTCAGACCACTCCCCACCCACCTCGTGGCTGTACATGACACCCAGAATACAGCCATGGCCCGCAAAACTCTACCTGATATGACCCCTGGCTACCTCCCCATCCTCACACCCTAACACTTCCTATTTGTCATTCCACTCTCCCTGTGCCGACCACCTGGTTGTCCTTTAAGCACACCAAGCCTCCGTCCATCGCAGGGCCTTTGCACGTGCTGGAATACTCTTCCCCACACATTAGCAGTCCTCCTTTTCTCACTTCCTTCAAGTCTCCAGATACCTTCTCCTACAGAAGGCCTTTCGTGATCAGCCTGGGTCTTGGTACAAAATAGAGGCCACATAATTTTTAGGAGAATGAAAGGACTAGTTACAGAGGTGTGTGCAGGGCTAAGAAAACCAACAGCAAGATCAGATGCCACGTCTGGGCTTGAAGGGATAGAGGGAAGAAATAGTGTTGTGGGACTACAAAGAGAGCGCAGGCCTGGAGGACCAGAAAGAGCTGTGGTGACTGAGGGAGGAAACCGGGGCCAGAGCAGCATGAACACACTGAGGAGTAAACACAGCGACCTCACTTTCAGCACGTTGGCCAAACACAGATGGAAACCAGGGTCTGGGGGAGTCAGGGTCGTGTAGTATTGGGTACTATGCAAGCTATCTACCATTGCATACCAAATTATCCCAAAGCACCACAGAGTCAAACAATAAACATTTATTACCTCTACGGTTTCTGTGGATCAGGATTTCGGAAGCAGCTCATCTTGATGTTTCCAGCGCCGGGTCGCACGAGACTGCAGTCAGGAGGTCAGTTATTTGAAGGCTTGTGTAGGGGGGAGGACCCACTTCCACGGTGACTCACTTACACGGCTGGCGAGCTGTTGCTGGTTGTTGGCAGGAGACCAAAGATCCTCCCCATCCGGGCCTCTCCACAGGGTTGCTTGCGTGTCCTCGCAACATGGCACCTGGCTGCCCCCAGAGTGAGTGAGCCAAGAGGCCAAGATGGCAGTGGCAGTGCCTGTTATGACATAGCCTTGAAAATCACACACGGTCACCTCCGCCTCACTCAGATCAGTCACACAGATCAGTTCTGAGTTAACATCCACGAGGAGACCACACAAGGGTGCGAACAGCAGGAGCCAAGAATAATTGGGGGCTATTTTGAAGATACCATGGGGCACAGGGCCAAGCAAAGATAGGTGCAGAATGAACTGAAATGGGTGAGGGAGGGGTGGAAATCAGAGAATCACCAGCACCCTTCCTGGACCATCCTATTTAAACCACTCTTCCCCCTTTCCCCTGTTCGATTTTTCTTCACAGGACTTAATGGTACTTGACACTCATGTTTATGTGTTAGCTATTTTATTAATGACTCCCTCACTATCATTAAACTCCATGAGATAAGAGACTTAGTCCCTTTTGTTTCCTGCTGGCACCTAATAAGCTTCCAGTAAATACTTGAATATTTGAATGTATAAATGATACCCAATTTCAGGTAAAAAGTGAATGCTTTTAAATGGCCAATTCTAGTAACATTCCCATTTTTAAACTGAAAGGTTAACCTACCCCCAAAAAGGAGGAACACTCCTCAGCACGTTAGGGTTTGCCTCTGGGGGCTTTGCCAGCAGTGCAGTTGCCTCCCTGGCCTTTCTCCCTCTTCATCTTCTTTGATGGCCTTTTGTCACTCCTTTGAGGTGTTGGTTTTGTTTTCCCTTAATTTTAAAACCAAGTTTTCATATTTCTTTCTCTTAAATTGTCTTTTGTTTATTAGGCTCTCAGCTGAGTTCTCCTTTAGAGTCTTATTTAAAAAATGGCTCTCATGAGAAAAACCCCTTCCGCCCAACCTTCCTCTTTATGTCCCCTTTTCTGTTTACGCCTGAAATCTGCCAAGGGCACCTGTGGAAATGTCTTGTCCTCTGTGGCACCGATGAGGCTGCAGAGAGTGCTGACCTCTGTTGCTGATGGGCGGGAGAGAGCAGATCACAGCGGAGACAGGTCCCCTGGATGGCGAGGCACTCTGTGGAGCCCAGATCACAGCGGGAGACAGGTCCCCTGGACGGCGAGGCACTCTGTGGAGCCCAGATCACAGCGGGAGACAGGTCCCCTGGACGGGGAGGCACTCTGTGGAGCCCAGATCACAGCGGGAGACAGGTCCCCTGGATGGGGAGGCACTCTGTGGAGCCCAGATCACAGCGGGAGACAGGTCCCCTGGACGGCGAGGCACTCTGTGGAGCCCAGATCACAGCGGAGACAGGTCCCCTGGATGGGGAGGCACTCTGTGGAGCCCACGTTCACGATGTTTTATCCCGGCTGACTGGTCAGACCAAGGAGGCCGCCTCGGGAACATCGGCACCCAATCTAGAGGGGGCGGAGGGGTGGTTTTTCTCCTCCATCAGCCCTGGAGGGTGCATTATAATTGAACATCTTTGCAGACGCAAATCTCTTATGTTATGAAGCAGTTTCCATTGGAGTGGAGGAGACACGCTGATCGTCAAAGTGGGTAAAAAGACATGACTTGATGCCACACGTACATACATATTGTTCCTCGTGAAATCTACAGAGGTCTTCATTGTAGATCCCTTTGGTGATGAGGTGCTCCTTGTTGCACCATCTGTACCAGAACCAGCAGCTTTCATCTCTTATTAATACTAAACATCACTTACACATACTGTACATGTGAATGGTGAGTTTCTGCTATTCTTGTAAATAAAGTCCATCCATTCATTTAACAAAGGTTTAGTGAGTGCTTACTGTATACCGGGCACTATCAAGACCCTGGCTAATCAAGCTAAACACACAGACACCTTCCTAGAAATTTAGGTGTAGAAAGGCATTTTTATTTTCCCATCCGATGGTCATCGTATATAGTGGGTCCTTGAAGAATTTCCTTAGACTATTACAGAATAAAATGTCTTGCTAACGATTAAGCAAACTCATTCATTCTGAACACTTTAACTTCTTCCTTGAAATCTTTTTTTCTCTAGTGATGACATGTACAACTTCTTTCCCTCTTGATATATTATTTGAGGTTACTGCTGTCACCTTCTTCGGGTATAAAACCATTGGCGTGTGTAATCCTTAAGTAAGGGCGCAGGGAATGTTGTTTTCCACTTTGATGGCAGAGTGCCAAGCATTTTATCGTGTATGGGTGGGTTTTTAAGTCATATTTATGCTGTCAGTTTCCAGTTAGTATAACTCCACTTTCTAGATGCAGACATTTGGGGATGGAGAATTTGGAAGAATGTACATCAATATTTTAATAGCAAACAAATGACTTGCTACGGACTGGGTGAATTCCAGTATTTTGAGCTGGGAAAGACTCAATACCAATAACTGATCTTGAGCAAGTAACCCACTCTTTTCATCTGAAAATACAACCATACAGGACAATGTATAAGTAATGACTAACTTGCTTACTAACAAACTATAGGACTTAACGTATTTTTAAATTATAAATAAACCTACAGGTGTTTGGATTATAATTTTCCTCCTAAAATTAATCTCTGTGCCTCACCTGGCATGCTTTTGCTTCTATTCATATATACAACAAATATTCATTGCACACTTACTATGTGCTATTCACTGAGCATGGTGGAGGTACTAGAGATACAGCACCGAGTAAGACATTACCGTGTATTCTAGAATTCCACGTATGGCGAAGGCTATAGAAAGGGAAACGCACAGTAACAATACAGTGTGATAAGAGCTGCAACCAGGATAAGAGTTGATGTGTGGCGGAGGGGGATACACCTAACCCAGCCACTTTCTTTTCTTTTTAAATTTTTATTTATTTAATTTATTTTTTATTTTTGCCAACACCATTTATAGCCCCTATGCAGTAAAAATAGCCATTTGCCAAGGCATCTGATTGTTTTTGCCACATCAATAATTAGAGATTTCCAAATTTACTATACACTACACAATTTTTCTCTGTTGAAATTTCCCTATGTAACAGTACAAGTGATGCTTAAAGAGTGTTGAATAACTTCTTACTAAAGCAACTGAAGTCATTTTTGTAACATTCCATAGGAAGTTGGATCAGATGTTTTGCATTACCGAAAATGTCCCTCCCGAGTTTACAGATCATCAAGAGTAACAACCGATGCGCAAAACTTTTTAAGAGCTCTCTCCACATAGTGGGACTTCATTATAATCTAGTAAATGACAGATGTTCCCCTCCTGGTTTAATATTATTTCTTCAGCGTCTTTCCTGTTTCAACATCAACATTACGTTTTCCTCCTTGCCACATCCCTCTTCTCATTTTCTGATTCCCAAGGGCGTCTTTGGTAACAGCTTAAGGAGCCTTGGTGGGTTGTGCGCTCACTCGCTTAGAATTTTGTAAAATGTAGGTTCTTGTCTTTTCAGAGCGGCCAGTGTACTCATCGCTTTCTTCCACAGGGCCTATTTTAGGTTCACTGAAAGTTAACAAGCACATGCTGAGCACACACAACACGAGGTGCTATGCTCACAGAGATGACAGACAAAACCCTGGTCCTTGGGGAGCCCTCAGTCTGGTTACCACACTCAAGTGGACTCTAGTAGAAGAGACAGATTCACCATCCCAGACTTAAGAGCACAATTCCCTCCTCAACTGCTATGGTTGTTACTGGAATTCTATTATAGGAAAAGTCAAAGTGAGGACCTTAAAACTTAGGAGAAAATCAGAGCTGGGGAGACCACAAGTGAACTTGTGAGTATTCTTCATTGTATGAAAACTAACAAGACAGAAAGCCTCCAAACACCTTTATTTTCCAGATTTTCGCCAACCTATTTACTATCAAAATAGATCACCCTGTCTGTCGACATTATTTGGCGCAGAAAAAAATCAGCCTTGCCTTCCTGCCTTGCATACAAATGATTGGAGATATTATTCTTAGCTTTTCTCCCAAGACACTTCGAAGTGAGTTACTCCTGTGATACAAGTCTCACTGATTTGTATCCTTTAATTTCGACAGTCCTTTCAAAGGCTTGTTTTTCCAAGGCCTTGCTTGTGCACAATGCTCCCTAACCTCTGTCATACTTTGCTGCTGACTCCCTGTTCTTGATCTCATTGCTCGTTTCCTGTTGTCCCTGATATTCTGTATGGCTCTTCGGAGACATTGTGGGGACATGTATTTTGCAGAATTACTTTCTGTGTTTATGGTAATAATGCATTAGGTTTAAATTCTTCTATTAACCTAGTGGGCAGTCCAGCTCCACCTTCTGCTGGTGGAGGGCTTGGAACACTTTCTTCTTATGGGAAGGCCAGAACTTCAGCCAGGTAGCAGGCGGTCTCTACTGGGGGAGTGCCTGGCCTTTGTTCCTACTTAAGCTGCCCAACCTCCCCCTGGGCACAGCTGTTTGGATCCTACCTCTATGGCACTTTCTTACCTACTTCCAGCTCTGCTTCTGCCTCCTCCCCATCGCCTGCCTTCTTTCTTCTTGTGTCCTTACATACTCAGTGTCATGTGTCATCGGCAAGACTTCATGCTTCACAATGAGCCCTCCAGCCCTCCCAGCTTCTGCCTGCCCTTGGGCTCCAAGCCCATCCCCTTCTCCTTCCCATCAACACTTGTCTTTTTCTCATGAGGTGTTAGGAAAGCAAATTTCTTGAACTCATTCATCACTGACAACCTCCCAAGGATTTATGTATGCAACACGTACTTATATACATTTGGGTTAAAACCCAATTTTGATGACATTTCAGGCAATATCAGAGAAGAATCTGGGGGGCTTCACACCATTCCACTTAATCCCCTAGTTATCCCTGCCCAGGGCAAAGGGAAAGAAGAACTCTCACCTCTAACACTTTACCCTCTCTGGAGGAAGAGCTGGCCATCACTCTGCAAACCCCTTGACCTACTAGCTGTCACGCAGGGCTCTGAGACAGAGACTAACTGCTTTCATTTGTGAGGGTCAGCGCCTCTCTCTTAAGAAAGATTAATTCTGCTCCCCCTCCCCCCCTGACTCTCTTTAAACCAGATAAGATTCAGTCTTCTTGGCTCCTAACAGCTGGGGGTTGGCTCAGATGTCTGGGGGAGGGGATGATTTTATGACACACATATCAGATTATGATTATGCCTCTTTCTGAAGAAGTCTTCAGAGAGCCTTTTAGTCCCTTGAGTAAATCCAAGAAATGCCTTGAATTCTGTCCTTGTTTTTTTTCTGTCATAAAGTAATAGCTCGATGATTCATCTATTTATTTTTAATGACTATTTGGCACAATGAAGCAAGCCATTAAATGTTTCATCAGTGTATATCCGTGGACAAGATTGATTAGTGTATGACTTTGCCTAGTTCCCATTTCACCTTTCCCTGTTCCTCGCAGCCCACGCATGTGCTTAGGGACTGGCGTTGCTCGTGCAGCTTGCGGCTCCCTTCTGATAAGTAGGATGAGGAAAGATAGAGAGAGACGGCAACTGAGACATGGACAGAAAAGGAGGGAGGTCTCAGCCAGAGAAGGCAAGTCCATCAGAATAGCAAAGATCCAGCAGGCGGGGCCGGGGGAGGGTGAGAGGCGCAACAGCACCATCGCAGCGAGATTAGGACGGGAGCCAGGATTTGACACGGGAGCCGCTCCGGGACAGCTGGGAGTGGCGAACGGGAGCGCAGGAGGGAATGTAAAAAACGTTTCTGGTGTATAGATTCTTCTCTTCGAAGTTCATCCAGAAATGCAAGTGAAGAATCATTTTCTTTCCTCTTTTTCTGTTTCTTTAAAAAAAAATTTTTTTTAATTACTTTTTATTGCCAGACTGTGCTTGAAAGCAATTCACCGCAGAAATGGAACCAGGAGTTGTCCCAGCTTCTTTAGGGTTACCTATATAACAAATATTTAGCATTCGGGATGCATGTGCCATGGCTTTCTGTAGACAGTTTGCAAAAATAAATAAATAATAAATAAATAGAGGGGCTATTGTTTCGTATCCTATGACCAACTTCTCATATCAGAAACTTCCTTTTTGCTTCCTCCTTAGTCACCCAAAGGAATACAAAAGCAGTTTTGGAATTTCTGCCAGTGACGTTTTTTCGTTATCCAAACGTCTGTTAACTATCTAGTGTGTGACAAGCAAAGATGAATAGATTATGGCCTTAGCCTTGAGTGAAGTGGACCTATAGCAACTCATTGAACGAATGCAGTTAGTGCAGAAGTGGAGACAGAGGCAGGGGACCAGGTGCACACAGAGCAAGACACACTGTGCTCTGCACCTGCGGCTGGGGAGGGCTTCTGAGAGGAGCTGAGTCGGCCAGGATAAGGGGGGGTTGCCCAGGCAAAAGAGATGAAGGAAAAAGAACACTTTTTGCAAAAGGAAGAGCATATGGCAAGATGCAGAGGAGGAAAGAGCATGGCTCCGTGAGAAACCCGCCATAAAGGTAGATGTAGGATGGGTGGAGGTGGGGTCGCAACAGGTTAAATAATAAGGTTAGAGTGTCCTTGGGTGGCATTTCAGAATGTCTCCTATGCATTCCATGCAAAGGAATTAAAATGTGTATCTGGAAAGTGATGGGGAGGGGAGGTACTGAGAAATTTTAGCAGGGCAGAGTGACCTGCTCAACTCTTCATTTCAGATATGTACTTCTGATGGTCCTGGCTAGGGAGAGAGACTGCAGGTAGGAGGGAGTATTGCAGTCATACAGGGAAAACCAAGGGGTTTCTGTAATAAGACAGTTGCAGAGTATGGGAGTGGGGTGGGGTAGTCAAAGAGATAGTCTGGTGATGGGAATGAAAGGACCAGGAACTTTAAATCAGACATGGGGTAACAAAGATAAATGGTTCTGGTAATATTCTTATATTTCTGTTGTGACAGCTGGTTTGTATTCCTCATTCAATGAAATGGTGATATAGAAAGGGGAACAAGCTTTGGATGAAGCAATATATATATATATAAAATTTAGGGAATTTTCATATTAAGTACCTCCATGGGACATCCAGCTAGAATGCTCAATAATACAGGAGAGAGATCAGGCCAAAATGATGTTCTCTTTATTACCACCCAGCTCTTCTACCAGGTAGATGTAAGAAATACAAGGCATCAATGCTTACAAATAGGGCCATTAGATTTTACAGGCTTTTGTTTTATGCATCTTAGGATGGGCTCATATTTAGTTACCGATGGCATGAACTGTTAATGGTGAGATGTAATTATATCTCCTAAGAAATGAACACTCTGCAGACAAAGAGCTAGGAACTGCAATAATCTTCCCTCTTAGCCAATCTACACCCCCACATTTTTCTTTTCTCTCCAGAAAAAGAGGCTATTGGGACCACTTGAAAGCAATGAGGTTAATGACAGGAAGAGAAAGATCTTAAAATCTAGTTTTCACTTCCCAGAAATGGACAGGTTAACCTACTGAGAGTTTTGTAAGGGCCAGAGACGAAGGACCAAGCAGAACCAGCCAACTTCCTATAGATGTTATTGTCTGAGAGAGGTTTTCCTATGTAGACAAAAAGTTAAGTACCGACCACTCTCTGATGGTTGAGAGGAGAGTGAGATGGGAAGAGAGAGAGGATTAAAATATGAAGAAGACGTATTTGAATCCAGAGTTAAAGCTAGAATCCATTAGTCTAAAATTAACCAAAGATTAGTTTCTCTAATCTTCCCAACCATTAATAATTGTGCTTCTCATTTTTCTTAGACTTGGTAGCATATATATTTAAACTTTTATATAAAAACTCCTGCTAACCCCTGGCACCAAGATTCCTGATTTGGAGGTAATCCATGTCTGACTTTCATTGGGTTGTAGGAGGCTGTGGGAGTCTATGCCCAATCCTGCCCCACTACAACTCCATTTGCTGGTGGTTCAAAAGTAGTTCCTCATTGTATATCTTAACCAATCCATTTGTCATTTTCTAATGTTAGTGAGTTGGCATCAGGGTCCTTTTGGATCAAAGATTTCCAGGAAGATATAAAGAAACTGTTCATGGGACATCAAAGGAAAACAAAGAGTGTCCTGGGCTGTCTTAGAACAGGTCATAGAAGTGGAATTCTGTGCCTTCTGGGCTAATGTGCTGCAGTCCCCAACGCTGTTTAGGAAGACTTACTGGTGGCTTACCTGAGGATCCAGTTATCCTGCATCAGCCCTAGGTTTCCAACATTTCCTGTTCGTTGACTTGCTGGAACGGTTAAGGCAAGGCTGGATTTTAAAAGTGGAGTTGGGAAAGAACCCTGTTGCTCAGAAAGATTAACTTTCCAGCCAATGATTCCTGAGGAGAGGTTTCTTAGTGCAACCTGGACACTAGATGGACTTCCCCGCCCCCAGCCTGTGTTGAATCTGTAGCTTCTGCAAAACACCTTATGTTGGTACTGGGGGAGAATGACTGGCAAGCTGAATAAATTGCCACCAAGAACATCAGGGTATGGTCATGGATGTACTACCTGTGGGGGATCCTGAAAGGAATTGGTTTGGCTGCTGACTGCTGCAGTCACTTGCCTTCTCTGAGCTGCACCTTCCTCTGAAAGTACTAGGAGCTAATAAGTATTGAACACTTCCTATGTTTCAAGAATTATTACAATGTTTTTGCACACCATCTCATTTAATCCTCAGATTTCTGCTGTGGGGTGTGCCTATAATCATTTCCATTCTGCAGATGAGGAAATCGAGGCCAGTAGAAATGAAATAAATTTGCCTAAATTCATATAGTCAGTAATGACAGCTTGGATTCAAATCCTGGTGGATGAAAAGACTTCCTGCAGTCTCTACCCTTGTCCATAAGGCTGCACCACTCCTAAAGTGAGGGCAAAGACTCTGCTGGTCCTTTCAGTTCTACCAGTGTGGGGGTGGGGGTGCGGAAGAGGCCTCTATTTCTGGGCTGGGGCTATATAGCACTTAGGACCACCTCCTTCCTTCCCACCATCAACAATCTTGGGAATCTGTGCTCACTGTCAGGCTACAGGTCGCACTGCAGGACTTGGCTTAGCTCCGTGCCCCACAAGAATACTTATCAGGGCCATTCTTTTCTGAGTATGTGGGTTAAGCGAGACTTCAGTGGTAGTGGGACCTTGGAGAGATTAGGCATCTGGAATGCTGGCCACAGAGCAAAACGCTGCAGCAAGACGCCAGGAGCACCCAGCTAGCTAAGGGCCTGCAGTGAATCAGGAGTCACTGAGGCTGGGGCCCGAGCTCAGGGCCAGAGCCTGGCTAGGGGCTGCCGGCCCCCTCCCCCCAAAAGAACAGCTGCAGCAGCAGCAGCAATGAACACAAGCCAAGTTCAAGCTAAGAAGGCAGACTGTGCGCAGGCCAGGGGCCGCGGCTGAGGCGGCTGTGGAGGTGAGGGTGAGGGTGAGGGAGGTGAGGGTGAGGGAGGAAGGGGAAGGGGAAGGGGCAGACAGCGCCCAAGGGGCTGGGAACAAAGGGGTCCAGGGGATTCTCCCGGCCCAGCGGTGTCAGTGGCCCAAGGCAAGGCGAAAGCCCTAGCGAGCCCTGAGGCGGAATGGGAGGGAAAGGAGAAAGCAGCCGGGCCACCAAGCCGAGGAGGAAGTGGGAGATGTGCCGCTTCCTGTAGAAAGAGCGATGACTGAAGACAAAGCTGGGTGGGGACTAGTCCCTGGGCTGCAGGCGCCGCTGCTACACACACGGCGGCCGCTCCGTGGGCAGCTCCTACTACTGCTGCGCTGGGCGGGCGCGAGCTGTGCACGCAGCGGCCGGAGGCAGCGAGCAGAGGAGCCGCGCGCCCCGCCAGCCTCGCCGCCGCGCCGAGCAGCCTTCCCACGTCGCCCCTTTCCGAGTAAGGTGACCGTCGCCGGGGGTGTTTCGGGGCCGATTTCTAAGGGAAGAGCCAGACATTGTTTCAGGATTGGGGAAAGGGTCGGGAAGGGTTCTTTGAGAGGGGCTTTTTTGAACGGCCACATTTGCTTTTTTTTTTTTTTTTTTAATCATTAGCGCTTAGCTTTGGTGACTGGCCCAGGGAACACAGTAAAGGTAAGAAGCTGTTTGCACAGCTCTCTCGGAAGCCGAGCGGGCTGAGCGGGGATGATGGGGCGTGTGGCTGCGCCCAGCCTGGCGTCGCAGCCCTGCCCGAGGGGTGGCAGGGGTGTAAAGCGGTAATCGCACTGTCTTCCCTACACAGCGTGCTGGGCTGTCGTCTGTTTTGCAGCATAATGACTGTGATTCGGCTTTTTTGGGGGGAGGTGGTTAAATCCTTTTGTACTCAGAATTTGCCAACAAAGGCTGTGGAATCGCATGTGAGAGGGGCAGTGTTTGCCTTTAAAAAACAAAAAAAAACACAACGTTACCTTCTTCCCTCTGCTCTGTGGAGCTGCTTTCAGGATAACCAGCTACCGTTTGCCAGTAGGTCTTGTCCTAAAGTTGCGCCCTTTCTCAGAGGAGGGTGGCGGGTTTAACTTGCCCCGAATGAGATACCAGCGTATACATGGGTTTTATGTTTATATGAATTTGATTCATCTCTAGGTCAAGATGCATATTAATTTCAGCGAGGGATAAAATGTAAACGTGTGGCTGGGTTGTTTCCTTACCTGTGAAAGAGCAAAACCGGAACGTGATTTTTATTCTTTGATTTTCTCCAGCAATGGATGCTCTTAATGAGAGTCTGTGCCCCTGGCTTGTTCATATTTATGAATGATATGTAAAAGTGCATTAACTAGGTCTAACGGATAGGAAATGAGATTGTGGATTCCTTTGGCATCATATGTTGGAGAAAGAGTTTAATACCCTAGTGCAGCTGGTTTTAAAAATTAAGCTTTGTCTCCAAAAGAAAGTGTGGTTAAGCAATAAATGGTCATTGATAAAAGGTTTTTCTTGAGTTATTAGAATAAAAGGAGATAAATTTTCAAAGGGCAGAAAGAAGTGCTTCTAGTAGAGTAAAAATAATAAAAAGATCATATTTAGACACTAAGAAATTCTTTAAATACAGGTTTTTAAACCCTAAATAAGCCATTGAGAGTGTATATGCCTCCCCATGTATCACCATCTCAACTGTGAAGAGCTATAGGGTTTGTTAAATGCCATTTTATGAAATTGATTTGGCTTCTCAAATTTTGTGGTGTAGCAGCCCATTTTGAGAGAGAAGAATATTTCTCTACAAAAGGGAAAAAAAATGTCTACTTTTCCAAGGTTCCTTATTAAATTAAACCTGCGCTATGTCTAAGAGGCAAAATATTGCTGGTGTTGAAACCACAGAGCTCCCCTGGCAGATTCATTGCATTTAACCAAATCTGTGGGCAAAACAAGTCACGCCACGTATTCCACCGTTCTGCTTCCCATTTGCCTCCTGCAGAAAACCGGTAAAGCTATCCTCCTAACTGGAGTTCTCTGATCATTAAGCTGCCTGTCATTAAGTGAAGTAGAAAGTTGGGGATCTGGGCTGTATGAATGAATATGGGGCTCACCATCTGTTACTCATCTACGGGCTGTATTCACTGGATAATGCCAACACTCTGCTTTGTTTGGGGGTGTGTAGACAGTCTGCACTTGTCTTCTCTCTGTGTTTCACATCAGAGTAAGAAAATAAAATCTTGGCCCATAGGCACTGGAGAGTCAGGAGAGCCCCCTGCTCTCTTTCAGAAAACTAAGAGGTGCCTATTTTCTGAACAGCACAGAACATTTCCTTAATGGTTAAATTCCAGCTTGAAGCACAACATTAGCGAGTAACAGCAGATCAGTAACTATAATGGTAAAAGGTTTGGGAAAAAAGAGGAAAATGCTCCTATGCTGTAAAATGAGACTATTTCCTCTTATTCTGGCCATATGGAATAGTGAAAGACATAATGCTTTTGTCCAGGGTGCTCAGTGGCTTTTGAGGGAGTCGACCAACACTGAAATTTTAATTGAATGTTTTTTTTCTGCCATATGGCCAATGGCTGAGAGGAAACATGACTCTATTATTTCATAGCCAGCCCTGGGCCTCATATGGTAGGCACGCAGTGAATGTATTTGGTTGACTGACTTTTTTAGCCTACTTCTGAAGGCAGGCCCAACTTTTAAGTATAAAAGCTCTATAGTCAAAGCAGAAAGCCTGTTCAGAAAGACAACTGCGGGCAGAAGGAAAGAACATCATGGGCTGAAAGGAGCGCAGGCTTGCAGAGTTGGCAGACCTGCCTTTGAATCCTGCTGCTGGTTCTTACTACTTGACCTGGTGTTGACTTACAAACCTTAGATTCTTCATTGTAAAGAGGGGTTGATCGTACCTGTTCAAGGAGGTGGTTTTTTTGTTTGGTTTGGTTTCATTGATTTTTATTTTGTTTTTGCTTTTGTTGTAGATACGCAAGTGCGTGGTACGTAGTGGGTACTCAGATGCCATTTTCTTTTATTTCCTTGGTGGCATGAGGAAAAGGTGGCCTATACTCGATCTTTGCCACTACCACAAAGGTTCCAGGAGGCTTTTTTTTTAATTGTAGTAAAATATATATATTATAACATTTCCCATTTTAAATATTTTTAAGTGTATCATCCTATGGCATTAAGTATATTAATACTGTTGTGCAGCCATCACCGCCATCTATCTCTAGATCTGTTTTATCTTCTCAGATTGAAATTCTGTTCCAGTTAAACAATGACTCCCCATTCTCTGTCCCCGCCTCCCCCACAGCCCCTGGCAACCACCGGTCTGCTTTCGGTCTCTGTGATTTTGATTACTCTAGATACCGCCTGTAAGGGGAATCATACAGTACTTGCCTTTTTGTGACTGGCTTAATTCACTTAGCGCTTGTCTTCAAGGTTCATCCATGTTGTAGCCTGTGTCAGAATTTCCTTCCTTTTTAGGCCGGATAATCTTCCATTGTATGGACATACCGCACTTTGTTCATTCATTCAGCGGACACTGGGCTGCTTCCACATTTTAGCTACTGTGAATAATTCTGCTCTGAACATGGGTGTGCAAATGTCTGCCCGAGCCCCTGCTTTCACTTCTTTTTGGGTACCTAGAAGTGGAATTGTTGGATCATATGTTAGCTCTATGTTTAATTAATTTATTTTATTTTTTTTTTGAGGAACTATCATACTGATTCCGTAGCAGCTGACAGCACGATTTTACATTCCCAGTAGCAGTGCACAAGAGTTCCCTTTTCTCCACAACCCCAGCAATACTTGATATTTTCTGGAGGTTTTGTTTGTTTGTTTGTTTTTGATAGTAGCCATCCTAATAGGTGTGAATTGAGATCTCTTTGTGGTTTCAACTTGTGTTTCCTCAAGGGTTGGTGATGTTGAGCATCGTTCCATGTGCTCATTGGCCATTTGTATATATTCTTTGAAAAATGTTTATTCAAGTCCTTTGCCCATTTTTTACTTGGATTGTTTTGGAAGAGACATTTTTAAACGGTGGGATCTCTTAACATAGTGTGTCATAAAGATCAGTATTATGTGTTTCATCTTCTGCATACATTAATATTATTCTTTCCCAAGTAAAACACATCTCTCAAAAGTAACTTTTAAAATCAAAAGGAGAAAGCAAGAAAACCTATATACCTCCTGATAATTGTTGACATCAGGAACCCAAAAGTAACATTCAAACCCTTATGTATACAGTCACACCAGGAACCCTGCTGGTCAAGTGTGGACCAGGCTACTACTGTCTCTTAAGTGTCTTTCCAGTTTCTCATCAGCTGGTTGAGAAAAAACTGCCCAATAGGTAGCAGTGTCAGAAAAAGGGAGGAGACACTGAAGTACCAAATTGCCCCCAAACCCTTCAAATGCGGAGCATTAACCTGGAAAGAAGGGCTATAGTAGTTAAACAACAAAAACAGATTTTTGGGACAACAGGTTTCTACTAATAAAATGTGATTCTAATCTAAATTTCACATTTGGGAATAAATAATCTTTCTGGGTTTAATTTTCCACTATGTATTTCACTCCTGACTCCCAAACTGGTGAGGTAGGGTATAAATGGGGCTGAGGAGAGCTGGGCAAGAAGATTAGGGAGGACTCTGCTGAACAGGGACAATATCTGAGCTTTATACTGTGGTTGCAGTCATTGACCTTGAGTGGTTTGAAGAGTTCCTCAATGATTGCATGCTAATTTTTTGTAATGCACTGTGTGTGTGTGTGTGTGTGTGTGTGTGTGTGTGTGTGTGTGTGTGTGTGTTGTTGGGTAGGGAAGGGAGATGGGGGCTGGCAGTTAACGACCCCTGATTTTGTTTACTTTCTATATCTATTCATTTTACAAGTTCCCAGAGGATCCATGCCTGGTTCTATGGATACCCAAGGAAGAGGGGAATTACAGAGCTCTATTAAGGTTTAGTCCCTAGCCTAAGACATGGGGGACAGTAGAACTGAAAATGACTTGGAAACTAAACTAGCCTATATCAACCCCTCCGTGATTGATAATGAAATGGGCCCAGAATTTAAGTTTTCTGTCCAAAGTTGCACAGTTGATTAATACCTCACTTCCCAATTTAATCTCCATTTCACTTTCTTCCATAATAGGGCAAATGAATAGCAAAAGTCTTTGTATTTTGTCACTTTTAAAATTGTTTATAAGACCAAATTATTTTGTTTAAAAAGAAGAAGGTAATATTTACATTTAATACCCTATGTAAATATGGAGTTCCTTTGTTAAAATTTGTTCAGATGTAAAGATGCCACTGTGGAAATGAGATTCAGATTTTCAGGTAAGAGTATTAAAGATATATATGGTTCTCCAAAACTTTTATGTTAAAGAAATCGAGCTATATTTAATGAGTCAATGTTCAGACAATCTCTGCAGGACTTCAATAAACATTAAAAAAAGAGGGAGGTCAGTTCTAAAACTTTAGTAATAACATATTTCTTAGAAGTGGTACCACTGTATACCAAGGTTCAAGATAAGACAGAATCACCCCTCTTATCTCTTGGCAAATATGTGTAAATAGTCAAGCTCTTAATGGAAAACCAACCACTTGACCCCAGCTCCTTTGGCCTTTCCTTACCGCCCTGCCAGCCTGGCTGTCAGGGCCAGACAGTCCCATGCTCCATGCTCCCAGGTGCCTGGCAATCAGAGCTAATGGAGAGGACCTGGCAACTGGGTTCTACTCCAGATTCACTGCAACATCAGCGGGGCCATTGCTGTTCTTTGAAAATCCTTTTCTTCTTTCTTTTTTTAATTTCACTTTTTACTATCCCCTGTGCATTTTCAATGAAAACCATTAAACCCAAGTCCCTACTCCCTTTATTCATAATAGGTGACCCACCTCAAACTTATCCCTTACCATCTCAAGATTTCTCTGTCTTCATTCATTCTCTTCTTCCTTTATAGATCAAAGTGACAGTCTTTTCTTTCAAGTTGGGAGTAAACTCTCTACTTGGATTCTCCATTCCATTTCCTTTTACTTTCTAGGAACTAGGTTCTGACAATAATTCTATCTCCTTCCTACATATTTGGTTTCTTTTCTTGATTGGCTCTATACTCTTTGCCTGCAAACATACTTAGTCTACACACATAAATTAATTAAAAATTAAACAGCCCTGCTGCCAACAAAGCTTCCTTTCTGAAGGAGATCAATGGGGGAAGGAAATTAATGGACCCTTTTAACCTCTGCTAACCTGTTCTCCTCCTACATGTAGGGAAGGAAAAATAGTTTTCCTTCTACCCTTCTAAGTTCTCAGCTGAGCATTCTATAACAAAAGACAGATCAATAAGAGAAGAACATGTTTATTAACATGTAAGATACCCAGGGGAAAATGAGTAACTCTCAGAGGTGGTTTAGAGTTCAGGCTTAAATAACATCTTCAGCTAAATGATAAAAGCAAGAAGAAGTGAAGGAGGCCAGTTATGGGAGGTGATCAGGGAAAGCAGGGGTAAATGAGAGTGAGATTGTTATGCAGATTTAAATTGGTGCCTCTCTGCCCTGCCGGGCGTGGCTCAGCAGTTGAGCATTGACCCAGGATCCAGGAGATTGTGGTTTGATTCCCAGTCAGGACACATGCCTGGGTTATGGGCTCGATCCCCAGTTGGGGGTGTGCAGGAGGCAGCCAATCAATGACTCTCTCATCATTGATGTTTCTCTCTCTCTCCCTCTCCTTTCCTCTCTCTGAAATCAATAAAGATATATTAAAGGAAAAAAATTAGTGCCTCTCCATAGGCAAGAGTCTCTAGTTACTTAGTTATCCTCTGCCTGCTGTTACAGAGAGGAAGGCAACTTTACAGATGGAGATTTCCTTCACAAATGTAAACTTTCCTTATAAAAGAGGCAACTTCTGATGTGTTTTCAGAATTTCTCCTGTGTATGCTGTTTCCCAAAATAATGTGCTCAAAATAATCCTTATGCCAAAGAGGCAAATTCTGAGGTGGCGTGTTCTGCCACTCTTCATTCCTCTCTGAAGGCTCCCAACTTCTCCACTAACTCTAAGTTCCCTCTAAATAGGAGTGTTCTCAAGATTTAATTCTTCTGCCATTTAATTTCTCTCCCTTAATCAAATCCTCCCTATGATTTCAGTCATTGTTGCTGTGTGGCTCAGTCCCCAAATTGGTTCTCCATCCTGATCTCTCACCTACTCTCTAAACTTACACATCAAGCTCCTGGCAAATTTCCCAGAACATCCAACCCACTGACAGTGAAACTCACGTGTCCAAAACTGCGCTGGCCATCACCTTCCTCCATTCCTCAAAATTAGCTCCTCACCTGATTCCATGACTATTAGTGAACCCACTCTCTCAGCCCCTCAATTATAAAAATGCAATTTCACTCTTTTTTCTCACCAACAACCCACGCTGTAGTCAGTTGCATAGCCCTTTGCATTGGCATTGAAAATATATGTTGACACTAGCTACTCTTTTCCATGCTGATAGCCATGTTTTAGTTCAGGCCCTCCTAATCTCTAGCTGGGCTGGTTTGTTGTTTGTGTTCTTGCCTCTCCCTAGAATAACTTTCCTGCCCCCCTTTCCCTATGTCACTCCCGTAGTCTTTCTTCTCTAAATAGCCAAATTCCATCTGCCCTATAAGGTTCAGTTCAAATGCTGCCTCTTCCTGAAGCCTTCCTTGGTTTCTTCCCTCCCCTCCCCAATAAGAAGTGATGTTTACCTCCCCGGAAACCTTTTGTTCTTTCATCACAGCAATGAGCACATTCTAGTGTATATAATGGTGATCTGAAATTTTTTTTCTTTTGCAAGATCTTTGAAGAGAATGGCCACACCCAGGTTCATCTTTACCTCCCTTAGAGCACACAAAGCCAGTTTGGTTTTTCTTTTGTTTGTTTGTTTTTAATTTCAGCTTTACTGAGGTATAACTAATAAAATTATAAGATATTTAAAGTACACCATGGTAATTTGATATATGTATACCCTGTTAAGGATTACTCCTACCAAGTTAATTACCACATCTGTCACCCATCACCTTACCTATTATTTATTTTTATTTGATGAGAACATTTAAGTCCACAAAAGCATTTTATCATTCATTTATTTAGTGAACTTTCTAGAGTCGTTTACTTTTAATACAGAGTGGTCTAGATAGTCTAGGAGCCCACTTATAAGCTACTGGGGAAACAGAACTGCTGACATCGTTACAATACAGTCAGTCAGTCTGTCCACACGTATTAACTGAATGTCTGCAGTACGCACGTGTCCTTTGAGGGGCTAGCGGAAGTTGGATAAACAAAACAGGCCAGTCCTTTGTTTTCTTGGAACTTACATTCTAAAGTTCCTGGGAGAGACCCAGTAAACACATAAACCAGTGGTTCTTAGATCTGGCTGCACATTGGAAATCACTGAGAGGTACTTTAAAAAACATACCTATGTCCCAGCTTCAACCCAGACTCATTAGATCAGAATCAGCCAGGATTAGACCCCCCCTGGCAGAAACAAATTACAATACAAGAAAATACCAGGTAGTGATAAGTGCTGAGATGGGTTAAAATAGAAACAGGTTGAATGACAGAAGTTGTGTATAAGATGGTGATTGTATTTGTACTGGGGAGTTTAGGAGGTGATATTTTCATTGAGACCTGTGTTATGGTGAGGAGTCAGCCATTTGAAGAGCTGGGGGAAGAGGGCTCCCAAGCAGAAGGTGCTGGATTCTGAAATAAGCATGAGGTGAAATTCCAGAGGAAATGTGGCCTTTTCGCATATATGTAGGATAATTTATAAAATATGTGTTTCATCCATGAAAGATTTTCAATTAAACTAGGCCGACTCCAAATGGGGAACACTTGGCTGTTCTGTTGGGCACTTGGTCTGAGCTGAATTTTCTTTAGATCCTTTGATTTACACAGTCAGGAAGATGACTGTTTAACTATATTTTTCTACACTGCAATTAGCACTACAGAGTTTGCTGTCTGAATTAAACACCAATCTCATTGTTTAAAATAAACTTAGGTACTTTGTGTTATCTCTTAGGTGAACAAATAGAGAAAGCAGTGACTTCTACCCTTAATTCTCAGAGGGAAAATTCTCAAGGAGTCGTTCAAACCACACAGAGTCTAGTTCTCATGTTTGAATGAGTGATCACATGTTTCACGAAATCAAGTTGAGAACTAGCATTTGTTGCACATTCTGTTTGTACTGCTGTGTGTTGGATATTTTATATACATTACTGTTTTCCACTAGTTTTAAAAATAAGCCGATGAGATGAGATGAGAGCAGTATTTTTCTACCAGGACACTTTTGGCTGCTAGTAAAAGAACACCCTACCAAAATGCCTTAAACAATAGGAAGCTTATCTCAAAAATCTCCTGAGAGGAGGGTAATCCAGAGTTAGTTATTCATAGGTAAACAATATTCTCATCAACCCGAATTCTTCCTTCCGCCCATTCTGACATCCTTAGCAGGTCTATTTAGCTGCTCAGGCCCACCCTGTCACTGTGCTGAGATGGCTACTACAGTTTCGGAATTACAGGCAGGTTTCAATGTGTGGCACAGTGAAGTAGCTAGTTTCTTCTCATGTGCCTTTTTTTTTTTTTCCTTAAGGTTACAGGTAAAGTGACATCCAGCAGAATTCCCTTCACAACTCACATGCCCGTCTCTTAGGGGGTAGGCAGGTGGCCCACTGTGGTTGGCTAATATAAGAGTTTCCTCCTGAGGCCTTGGAGCAGCCCCCCTTTCTGAAGAACAGTCACCAAATCCCAGAAAAAAGCACTGATTCTGTTAGCAAGGGTTAGTGGTCATCGGGCAGGTAGTCAGCAGAGTCTGCCACTAATATTATTCCCATTTTATAAGTGACGATATCAAGGCTCAAAAAGGTTAAATCACTTATCAAAATCACACAACTCTGAGTTGAACAGTGTGTCCGTGCATTTCCCTTTGAAACACACAGACACACACGCCCAAAACTTGTTTTGGTTGATGGAGATGGTCTATGTAGATTGCAGAAAGAATCCTGGAAGAAAATACAAAATGACTGATACAAGACTAAGTAAAGAAGAACCTTCTAAACAAATTATTCCAGAAGAAAATACATCAGGTTCTATAAAGCAATAAAAATAGCATTTAATTTAGACAACCAGCCCTGCATGTCTGCATTGTAAAAATATATAATTAAATTGAGACTTTTTGACTGGATCATTTAAATCAATTTGATCGAAATAAAATCCACCCTAGGCCAAGAAATGAGCTAGAGAGGCCAAGGTTCTGTGCATGGTGTCTGTCGGACTTAAATGAGAATCTTGTTTTTTCTAGACCGGGATGTATTTTGTTGATTGCAGCACCTGTAAGAGAAGAATAAATAATCCTTAGACTTATTGATTGTGAGTTATTTCGCAAATAGGTTTTCACTTCCCAACTCCAGAGGCAACACGCAGTTTCCTTATTGCTGCATTTTCTCCCGCCTTCCCCTCTGATGTTATATTTCCGAGGCTGCATCCATGAGGCAGCAGTAGTGAGAAAGGGAAATTTCTGTGGAATTGCGATCACTGCACTGTTTTGACTGCTCAGCTCTGGGCGTATTTCTGTGCATTCTCATCATCACAGACAAAGTATTCATGCAGGAGTACCTTCTCTGTAAGAAATGATTGAGTGCTTCCTACTCTTGTATTTGCATTTTTAAACGGGGAAGTAAAGTTAATTTTTAGACTTTGCCAACAGAGTTCTGTTTAAGAAGGGCATTTGTCTATCTGTGCAAAACCATATGAAAAAAAATTGTGAAAAATTTGAACAAGAAAAAAATCTCTCATTTTAGAGGCTTTACTTGGAAAACTCAATTCATCCTTTGCTAATTTTTTAAACATCATGAGTGATGGTTGTGCTTAGGGAACTGTGCTATGCGTAGGCATTAAAAGATATTTAACTAACAGCCCCCCTGCCCCCTTTGGGAAAAAACTTGATATAGAACAGCCCCAATATATTTTAAAAATTAAAATAATAAAAAATTTAACTTTGTAAAGGTGAAAAGTCCCAGGCAAAAGAAAAAAATGGCACAACTTGTCCTTTATTATATCTTAAAGTAATTATAAAATACAATAGTGTAGAAAAATAATATCCTAAGGCTTCCTACGCAGGAGAACATGGGAATTAAAGAACATTGGAATCAGAATATCTTGGGCAAGTTGCTTAAACTTTGTATGCCTGTTTTCTCATCTATAAAATGGGAAATTATAATGACAGTGCCTACTTCACAAAATTGTCGGGAGAAAATTACATCATGTATGTAGAATATTTATTTAGCATAGTGCCTGACTCACATAATTATTCAGAAGTGTAGCTGTTACTAGTACAATTGCTATCATTACCACAAGCTGGAGTAGAGTATCTTTTATTCTATTCATGGGATTCTTATCAAATTCTAGCAGAAATGATTATGCCCCATCATCAATCATAGGTGCTCAGAACTTGGGGTAAGGAATCACCTGAGGAAGCCTTTTTCGTGGGATAGTCACATGTCAATGTTCTGACTTAGTTAAGTGGCAGTCTCAGGCATGTGCAATTTGTTCAGTGACCCATGTGCTTAGTCATAAATAGTTTTAGTTTTTCATCGCAACTCGTGGTAAGTTTATGCTTCTCTGTCCCCTTTAGTTAGGTGTAGCCATGTATCTTGCATTGGCCAGTGAATCGTGAGCAGAAATGACATCACTTCCAGGAAGAAGCTGGTAAGCAGCAGAGCATGAGCACATTCCTTGGGAACTGTCAGTGGTAGAAGCACAGAAAGGGCAGCTGCTCTCCTAAGCCTGAGTCTTAGAGTAAAGACAACACAGAGGTGGTCTCTCCATGGACACATAATGGACATGGAGTGAGAGTGAGAAATAAGCTTTGCTGTCTTGAGACACTGAGATTTGGGTGGTGTTTGTTACCACACTGTAACCTAGCCTATCCTGACAGATACACTCAGGTTATCCCTTTAAATGCTAGAGAAGAAATATATTGTAACGTTACATAAATTGTGTAGATGTTTGGAGATAGTAATTGTTAGTGACTATTTCGTGTGTGTGCATGCCTAGTATATGTTGTATCACATGTAAGCATCAGGATACTTAGACTTTTAAGTTAAACAGATTTATATGAAAAGGTCTAGTTAGGTTTCTCATAAAATAAGATTTATTTCCACTTCATACAGAGGAAATCAACATACCAAAATTACCAGCATTTTTTTTTTTTGGAGGGAGTCAACCAAGATGCCAAAGCCAGGACTCTGAATTCTAGGCCTGATAGGATCGTTAGGCAATGATCTCTCTCACTTAGAGCTTATTCAGAGTGGTGTCTTGTGAAGCAAAGGACCTTTCTGAGAGGAGATACTGCACTGAGCCATGCCATGGCTCTCGTCTTTGGTAATAAAATAGTCTTCCCTAACCCCTGTTGCAATCTTCCAGTTATCCACAATGGTGCTTAGTGCATAGAAGGTCTTAATTAATATGTATTGAGTAAATAAATGGAAGTAGTCCACAATTCTTCCAAATGTCTGTACTCATTCATGTCTGCATTTTAAAAATAAATGTCTTCATTTTGGACATTAGTTTAAAAACATCTTGGTATTAAGACATTTATTCTTTTTTAGCACTTTACATGTGACTGACCATGTACCCCCCAATTTAAGACTATTTTATTTGATATTCTTTACTCCTGATTTTATTTCCTCTGATTATTCCACTTGGGTCTCTAAAACTACGTTGTAAAAGACCTTAATTATTTAAATTGGGAACAGATTAATTATCTCCAGTGTACAAACTCAAATTAATCTCATTATTAACTTGAGTTTTAAATTGATTAATCCTGGAGTGTTTAAGGAACCAAGTGAATTTTTTTCACCCTTAAGGAGAAGGGCATATTTGATTCGATGAAACTCTTCGATCACCCCCATGATGCTAATAGGGGTAAGACATTTGCAAGAAAACTTTGGATAGATTTTATAAACCAGCCAGAAACCTGTGTGTCTGGGGCTTCTGGGGGAACAATCTGTGAGTCATTTTAAAAAACAAACACTCATCATCCCAGTGCATGTTGTTGCCATGGTAATTAGGCCTGTGGCACTGGCTGGCTTGTGTTCCTGTAAAGGGAACAGGGGGAGAGAAACAGAATTCAGAGCTCCGATTCTCGGCTTCAGTTATGGCAGGCGAGAATGAATATAGGGTGTTCTTGAGAGCATATTGGCACAGTCATCGTCGGAGGGAAGTAAAGCAACCCTGGCATCCTGCCTTTGTTGTTGACATAAGTTGGCCATATTAGTGTTGGGTGCTGTGATTCATGGGTGAGAAAAGGACCATTTGACATTCTCTTGGAAGAGGGGGGGAAAGCCAGGGTTTTTAATCTGATATATAATTACATGTGAATCTCTAAGGTCTGCCTGCTGAACTGTCTTGTATGCAGGTGCACAGGGCTTTAATGATCCTCTAAAAGGCACGAAGTGCCCCTGGCATAACATTATTGCAGGTTGAGAGGATCCTCAGTGCATTATTCTAATAAGGTTAGAGAGTGGTTTTAGTGAGGCGGTTGGTTCAGATCTGATCCCCAAGTAGACCAGGTATCTTTCCTGTATTTAGTGGAGTAGATGTGTCCCCTTTATCTTGGACAGTCATCTTATAGTGCAGGCCCCTAGATCACAGAGGAGACCAGGAAGGTTATGTGAGCTCTGCCAAGTCTATCACCCCTCCAGGGGAAAGAAAAATGAAAAACTCTGTTGATGGACAGTCAACAGAGTTATTGGGCCATAGAATTGCTGAGAGTGATTCATTATGATTCTATGTGGGGAACAAACAGCACCCTTAAAGTAAAGCCAAGAGTTAGTGCACATACAGATTGCTTTAAGAATGTCTCTTAGTTCACTTCGATAAGTCTGTGTAGCCTCTTAAGTGGATATATCCAGTAGTCCCCCATATCTGTGCAGGATACATTTTAAGACCCCCAGTGGATGCCTGAACCACAAATAGGACTGAACCCTATATATATTAAATTTTTTTCCTATATTGACATACCTTTTCACTTAAACGAAGCACTTCTTTTTGGCATATCTGAATTGCCAGCATCACTATTGCACTTTGGGGCCATTATTAAGAAAAATAAAGGTTACTTGAAAGCACTGGGAAACCATGACAGCCAATGTGATAACCGAGAAGGCTACTAAGTGACTAATGGGCTGGAGAAAGGGGTCGTTCCCACCCTGGGCGGGATGCAACAGGACGGCGCAAGATGTTATCACGCTACATAGAATGGCATGGAATTTAAAACTCATGAGATGTTCATTTCTGGAATTTTCCATTTAATATTGTTGAACCATGGCTTACCATGGAAAGTGAAACCACAGATAAGGAGTAACTACTGTAATATATTGATTTGAATTTTACTTTTTTAGATTATTCCTCAAGCAGATTTTAGTTAAATAACTTTCCCTTATTAAAACTATTTTTCAAAAGATTTCAAATAAAGTGCCATGGGGTGTGACCAAGGGTCATACAAGCTCAGGGTATTTGTGTGTAATCCGTGCACTGGCATATGATCTAATAGCTACTTCTCATAAGTATAGATTGCATTTTTTCTTATGTGTGTGAAGAAGGCACAGGTTGCCCAAACTTACTCTGTGCTGCCTTAATTTTCTTAACATTAATAAGCAAAGCTTAAGTTAAAATATTCTTCTGATGATCAAAGTAATTCATGGTGATTATTAAAAATTTGGAAATGTAAAGAAAAAATAAGACTGACCCTTTCCATAAATTAGGCTGTTGGTTGAATTGCACGTAAGAGACCTGATTTGATAGTGGCTGACAAATGCTAGGAATTATTTCCCTTTCACATAACAATCCAGAGGTGGGTGGGCCAGGGCTGGTAAGATAGCTCTGCTCCACAAAATTGAGGAACCCAGGCTTCTTCTGTCACATTTTCCATCATTCCTACCATGTTTCCCTCGCCTTATGGTCTAACATGGCTTGCTGTAAAGACCCCCCTATAACCAGCAAGAAGGGAGAAACTTGAAAGGGGAAGGAATGACCCAGAAGTTGCCCTTATCACTTTTGCAGCCATCCCTTTGAACATGGCCACACACCTAGCAACGAGGGAGGCTGAGAAATGTAGTTGTTTTTGACATGTATGTGGTATATGCTAGCTTAGAATTCAATTATAATCATGGAAAAGAGGAGAGCAAATATTGGGGCATAGATAACAACTTCTGCTACTTCCATTTTTCTACACAAAAGAGATAATACACCGTTTATATTTTGATGTACCTCCTCTAATCTTTTTTCTAGAAAAATATATATCAGAAAGAGTATGTATAATATTTACTAGAAAATATAATATATGATATAGTAAAAGAACATTACATATGAAAAATATAGAAAATGCGTTGGAAAACATGTATTTGTAAATATGTATATTAGAAAGCTAGTTGCGGTTATACTGTATATAAAATTTTATAGCCTCCTTTCACTTTATATCATGCATGTTTTTCCTTGTTTAAATTTTTTGTATTCATTGTTTTAAAGTTCCATCATGTGGAGTTTCTCTGTTTTAGTTAATAGGTTGTTCTTGATATTTAGGCTATTTAGGAATTTAATAATTCTTTGTCTACATTTTATTTTTTTTGTTTTTTTCAATATATCTTTATTGATTTCAGAGAGAGGAAAGGAGAGGGAGAGAGAGAAAGAAACATCAATGATGAGAGAGTCATTGATCGAGCCCGCAACCGGGGCATGTGCCCTGACCGGGAATCGAACCCTGATCGCCTGGATCCCAGGTCGACGCTCAACCGCTGAGCCACGCCCGGCCAGGCTTGTCTACATTTTAGATTTTATTTAATGAAGTCAAGGAGCGGCATCACTGAGACAATGATTGAGAATATATTGGAGGATCTTGATAAATGGTGCCAAACTGCTTTCCAGAGAGGTTGTGCTGATTTATGCTATTGCCAGTAACATCTGAGAGTGTGGCACACCCTGGAGCAGCCTGATTTTGCCCGTCCCACTAATCGTTGTTCTCTCTAGGGTTCATTCTCTGAAAATAGGTTGTTTTTGCCCTTGGCTTGTTTTTGTGTGTATGTTCCCCCCTCCCCCTTTGCTGTCATTAATCATGATAATAGTTTTCTAATAACTTTGGCTCATTGAAAAACATATAATCCCTTAAAGTCCTCTGGGACTATAATTGGTTGGGTTGAGGTTGTAGCACACGTGCCAGTCTTAAGCAACGTGAGGTCACTAGAGACACTGGTGTTCAGTTAGTGCTAGGGCCCAATGTGAATTGGATTTTCACCCTTAGTCAGCACTTTAGATGCGAGGTACCTCTTTGTTCTGAGACACAAGATAAGAATTTATAAAGCACTTCCTGGGGCAGAGGCAATTCCCTTTGAGCTGAGTGCTGGGTAGCTTTTCAGGAGTAAAGAAGCTCCTGAACATAGCAACTTTCTTAGATGTGCACCATTTGGGGACAGTAGGCAAAGTTAGGCCAAGTCTGTTCAACACCCTCAGAGATCATTAGTGCCTTGGGGTATAGGTGTCTCTACTTATAAACAGCCTGCAGAAGCTTTGGATGCTAAAGATGCTTTTATAACCACTGACTTGTCCACCCACCCTTTCAAAGTGCTAGATCCACACAAATGAAACTCCAACTCTGCCCTTAACACCTAGAGAAAGAGCGCACTCCATCTCTGCCACGTTGGTCCTGCTGGGAGCCACCAGGTTAGGTCAGGAGGAAAGCTTGTTTGCATTCATCTCACTGACACACAGCCTCTGTCACCAAGAACTCTGCGTCCCCTAGGGTCCCCAAACAACTTTGTGTTTTCATGTTTTCTTGCAGGCTAGAGATGTTCACAAAGAAAGGAACTCCTGTTCTTACAAATATATTTCATAAAAGAGTTAAGAAAGTGTCTGCTTCTTGGCTCAGAAGTATAAACCTGTCAGGCCTTCCCGCTCTTCGAGGCATTTGGCCATCACTACCAAATCCCACTTATAGGAACGTTCCTCTGCTTGTTCAGCTCTTAGGTATCATGTTATTTCTCCTTTTTCTAAACAACACATTTTCCTCTGCTTTCTTGACAGCCATATCTGCCAGGGAGCCTCAGGCTTCAGGAACTGAAAAGGTAAGGACTCTGAAATATTTTCCTCTAGGATTGTCTCGAATCCAACCAGAACTTCAAGAGGAAAATAAATATCTTCAGCGAGGCTATAGATGAAAGCATTTACTGTGTGATATTTATCAAACATCCACAGTGTCTGTAGCAATATTGACATGGTTTGGGGATTTAAAGGAAAAATCAAACAGCTCTCCTTGATCAGTAAAGTCAGATTTCTCACCCAGATTTCCCCATCTTCTTCTAAAACCCAAGCTGCAGAGCCTTTGAGGTTGCTGCCTTAACATTAAGTCTTCCTGTGGCACTAAACCTGACTCGTTGGTCACAGCCGTTGAGAACATACCCTGTGAAAGAGGGACGAGATGAGGTCAGAGGGGGGTAAACCCTGTGCTTAGCAGATTGGTTGTAGACAGCATAAGGGCATTTCCAGCAGCAACGACAATAACTACAATGAAAGGTCAATTTAATGCTTTTTGAAGAAGCTGACTTGGCTTTTGAAACCAGCTAAAGTCATGTTAATCTGGTCATAGATTTGAAAGGTCACCATATTGCTGAGAGACAGGTGGTAACGTATGTGTCCTTCCCAGCCAAGATATACAGTTTTCTCTAGTCAGTGACTTGGATTGTCACCCTCTCCTTTTAAATTTAACTTTATTATGAAAAATTGAAAGCGTATACCAAAATCAAGAGAATACTATAATGAACATCCATATGCCCTTTCTTTTAATTTTAACAATTATCAACTCCTGGCCAGTATAGTTTTACTTATACCCCCATCCAGGTGTCCTTTCTTGCTATTGGACTATATGACAAGGGCTTGAATTCAGTTGTTGAATCTTTAACTATTTATATATTTATTTAGTGGCTACAGCAAAATGTTGATAAGAAATAAAACCTACTTATTACCTGACTTAGTTTACTGGAGCTAGTCATTCATCTATTTAGCCTTTCAGTAAATATCTATTATTTGCTAGTGTCAGAGCCTTCTTAGGATAAGAGAGCCAATTTTCCCCACCTCACATTTCTGAAGTCCTCAAATTGGGACTTCTGACCTCCCCAAATGAGGTTATCTGTCGGAGGCACACTGACAAAATGGAAAGATGACACTCATCATATAACTTTAATTGTTAAGTGTAAACATTTAAAATGTGCCACAACTTTTAAAACCCATTTTGACATTTGTTCACTTCTCAGTATACTGGAAACTTAAAAACAGAACACTTTTCCCAACCCTTTCATGTACCTTCTTATTTTATCATAAACGTTTGTCCAGTTATCTGCCTCCCTTTCAAGAATATAAGCTCCGAGAACGCATTTTGCCCATAGTCTCTAGCAAGGTGTTCAGCACCTGTCATATATCTAATACGACCAAATGAGTGACTGCCAGGTGCTGGGACTATGAAGATGAAAAACACACAGGCCTTGCCCCAGAGTTGCTCGGTGTCATGGGAGAGAGACCCTTGCCAAAAGGAGGCCTCGGAGCGGAGCGGAGCGGAGCGGAGCGTGCTCTGGGTGAGGGAGCAGGGGACTAACTTGATGGGGCGTTTGGTGAGAGGCTTGATGGGCAAAGGGGCATTTATTTGAGCTCGACGTGGAGTGCCACAGTCAGAAAAGTTCGAGAAAGTTATTCTGGGGGTAAGGAATCGTATGAAAGTGCACAAAGGCCCCAAAGAGCATGGTGGAACCTTTAGAAATTTGCAGTGACTACCGCATGGCTGGGAAGTAGCCGCATGAAGACATGTGGCCTGAGAAGCAGGCTGATGAAGCTTGGCTATGACTCTAGGTGCCAGGCCCAAGAGTGGATTCTAGTTTGGGTGTGAAGACAGAGAAGGGCACATAATTCTTTTTAAGGATAATTCCTTAAGCTTCAGAGTAAAGTATGAAGACGTGGAGAGAGACTGATGGAAGGGAGACCAGTTGATCTTGGGTTTGGAAAATGATGGGCCTGATATGGAGAAGTGATGGATTTTGCTGATTAAAAAGGCGAAGTGAAGGACCGGAAGACATCTGGAATAACTGCCAGATTTCTCTTGGGAGATGATATAGGTCATTGATAACTGGGCTACAAATACAGGAAGAGAGGATTCAGCTGCGTGAACTGGCCATGTCTAGGCAGGTATGTCCAGTAGGCTGCTCATGGATGGGTACTGAGCAGTGGTTCCCAGTCCTGACTGCGCATCAGAATCTCCAAGGAAGGGTTTAAAAGCACTCATATGCAGACCCTACCTAGAGCAGCTGAATCAGAATCCCTGGGGGAGGGGTCTGGGCATCTGCAGTTTTTAAAGGCTTCACAGGTATTTTAACGTGCAGCCAGGATGGAGAATCTCTGGTGTAGAGCTTATTAAACAAAAGGCCTGTGTGTGTGCTTTCAAGACCACGCATAGCTTTTGCTACTCCATACTGAGGTTCCTTTGGAGTTCAGTACTTAATATCTTACAGGTGAGAATTGAGTCATCCCTACATTCTACCAAATGTTACTAATAACAAAGACCGTTTTATAAGTATTTGAAATTCTTTGGCTAATATTTGGGTTGATTTCTTCCATGCTAATTAATACTTTTAAATAGTTTAAATCAATCCAAGCAGAATTTCTCAGTGGGGGCTGCAGGCACGGTGAGTGGGACAGTTCTTCACTGTGTTCTCTGTTGTCCTGTCCTTGGCTCACAGAAGGCCAGGGGCATGTTCCAGTCATTGTAGTATTTAGAGACACTGAGAACTACTGTGTCCTAGTGTACAAAGAGGTGATTTGGCATTTTCTCTACTCTCACTTAAAAGAATTTTTGCTTCTTGCAAAATTGTTGGTTTCTGTTATGCTCAGTGGTTCCTTATGTAAGTGGTCTCTGTGCTAACAAACTAAAGAAGGAAACTAAAGTAGACAAGGAAAAGAAAGTGTTGTTCTGTACTGTCGTAGGGGTTTTGAGCTTATTTGCTCTAGTACTAAAATCAATTAAGTCTATGCAGAGAAGCAAATTAAACACTAGGCAAGCGAAAGTCAAATACTGGGTTTAAAGCAAAATACTACTAAGGCATCATGCATATTGAATAGCGGCAGTGATGAAGAATGTACTTATTTCCCATTGCTGCTGTAACAAACTGTCACCAACCGTGGCATAAAACGAGACAGATTTATTATCTCACAGTTCTGCAGGTGAGGTTCTGCAGGGATCTCACTGGGCTAAAAGCAAAGTGTCAACAGAGCTGCGCTCCTTTCTGGAGGCTCTAGGGGAGAATTCATTGCTTTGATTTTTATAGCTTCTAGAGTCTGTTTTCCTCCATCTTTAAAGGCAACAGCATTGCCCCTCTGTGTCTTTCTACCATAATCACATCGAATTCTGAACTCATCCAGGAAAGGGTTTTTTAAAAATTTTCTTTTAAGGACTCGTGTTATAAGATTTGGAACACCTGGATCATCTAGGATAATCTCCCCTTCTCAGGTTCTTAATTTAATCACATCACCAAAGTCCCTTTATCCATGTAAGGTTACTTATTGACAGGTTCTAGGGGTTAAGGCATGGACCTATTTGGAGACTATTATTCTGTTTACTCAAAAATAATTCATTATCTCATTCTCTCTCTGTTTTTAAAAATGTGTCTTTATTGATTTCAGAGAGAGGAAGGGAGAGGGAAAGAGAGAAAGAAACATCAATGATGAGAGAGTCATTGATCGGCTGCCTCCTCACACCCCCAACTGAGGATGGAGCCTGCAGCCCGGGCATGTGTCCTGACCAGGAATCAGACCTTGATCTCCTGGATCATAGGTTGTTGGTTGTTCAACCGCTGAGCCACGCTGGCTGGGCAATTGTTTCAACCTCTTTAAAAGGTAGAAATGCCCTCAGGTAGCAGAGATAAGATTATCTAACATTTTATTGTTTGGGTTGAGAAGGTTTTTTCCTAAATTGATGAAGCAAGTTCTTGTCTCCATTCTGCAATCCTGTTCTCTAGATACAGGCACTGAAGACTTTTGGTTTTCTTGGAGTATTTGGCATGGGGTCAAGTGGACAGGTTGAAGTCCAAGGGCTCCATTCTTGGCCAGACTTTCTGGTACTGTGGGTGTGGCCTCTGGAGAGTGTGCTGCTTTTGGCATTTCTCCAACTCTGAAAAGTTTGCCTACAGTGTGCAGGTTCCAAGGTCTTTGAATAACAGCAAAGAAATGTCAGGTTTTTATTTTATGCTGTTATGTCTGCCTGTCATATTATACTTTATTTATTAGGCTTTAAATGTGAAAATTGAAGGAAAAAATAACACAATATTTCAGAACCTCACTGTAGTGGTATTTACTATAGCTAATTCCTAGGTATGGCTTAATTTCCTCCATACATTAGGCAGGCCCACAAAGTAAGAAAGCATTTCTAACCTAGTGAATGAAATGGATCACTGGATTAATTTTTGAAAACCATCTCTGGAATAGAATGTAGCCAATTTTCTATGAAGATTTAAAACTTTTCGCCTATTTTTTGTAGCAAGCCCCCTTTCTATCCACTTCTAGACATTTCAGCAATGCAGATCTGAAGGCCAAACCTAAGACTAGCAGTAGAGTAACAAGCTATCTTTATTTATTCAAAACTGAGGTGTTCCCTGCACATGGACCTTCAGTGCTGAAACTAAGGGAGTCTTGGGGCAAATCGGAACAGTTGGTCAACCCAGATGTCTAACAAATGGCTCTGGTGGAAAGTGGCTGTCATGTTGATGAATTAAAATAGAAATGTTGATTGAATTAAATAATGACAACAACCCTCAGGGTTTCGGCTGACAATGAGGGTGAATCTAACTCTTGGAAAATCTGTATCCACATATACATGCTTCCCAAAATCAACTTTTTAAAAAACCCACTAAGATTCAGAACTAAGAACCAGCAACCTTTATGAAATATTATATTTCATAACCTGCCCTTGCAGCTCTCCAGTATCACCAGCAAGCTCTTGCATGATGCTTCTGATGATCACAGCTTTGATGACTTTGTTATTGATGTGACTACAGGGCCTCATCAAATCTTTCTCAGCACATCAGCATGTGTGGAAATTATAAAACCCAAGTTTGCCAAAGCACCATGAAACTCTCTTAGCTTGAATCCTGTCTTTTGTAGAACAAAATCGAACTCCCCCCCATCCCTAAAAGACAGCATAGACTATTCCTTCAGGAATAGATAAATGTTAAGAAGTCTAACTTGAGTGCCCCCAGGGGAAGGGATTGGAGTGGAAAACATCTTGGAGTCTTATCCAGCTCTAAGAAGTTGGTGCTTCCTGACCTCCGGGGTTGTAGAGCATAAACTACTTAATGATGTAAGTGGCTGTATCCATAACAAAGCCAGACTGAGAAAATAGGAATACTGAAGGTCCTAGGCCCTAGTCTCATACATTTCTGTGGCCTTCATTTGGAGACTTTTGCTCTCTAAGCCACTGGGACTAAACAGAGGACTGTAAGTGTACTGGAGAGAGCAATACATTAGCTTTCCCCAGAACAGATGTTTGACTTTTAGAGCTGGTGTATATATTTAAATGTATTTAATTGTTCCTTATCTTCCAAACTGTCCAACTGTCCTAATTGATAGGAACAAAGAATTTTCTTTCAATTCTTCTTTTTTTTTTTGGTCCACAAAAAGATTGAGCACTATCAGTCATGGAGGTGTGGATCTGGGTTTCTGTGAGGGTAGGCCTTGGATAGAATTGTGAATTATTTTGATATTCTCCTCAATCCCTTTTTTGGGTTCCTTTCTTGTAGGACTCCCAGTCTTGGTTTTATTTTCAGACCAGTCTCATTTGAGCTCTGAACCTCTGCTGTTTTGTTGTGAATCAAACAAGTTGCAGCAGAAATGACAGCAGGTCAAATCATGATGCTGTCATTTAAACCGATTCTTTTATTCTTTTCTGAAGGGACATTAGAGAGTAAATATAAATGAGAGATCCAGATGACTACTCCAGCTACAGGGTTTCTCTGAGGAAATAGAAAGGCCTGGGAACTAGATGGAGGTGATGACTGCACAACATCGTGAATGTACTAAATGCCTTTGGATTTTACACTTTAAGATGGGAAATGATTAATTTTATGCTATGTGAATTTTCCCTTAATTAAAATAAAATGTCAGTTGAACTTCAAGAGATTTTTTTTTAAGAAACTACCTCTCCTTATCTTAAAATTCTAGACGTAGCCCGCATCCATTTTAATACTCACACGTTAAATTTCTAGACCAAAACTGTTATTCTATCCTGTCCCATTACTGGGAGAAGATATTTGAATTGAAACGTGTCTGCAAAAGGCAGAACTAATGAGGGAAATCTCAAGGAGGTGAAAGAGGAACATCTCTGAGAGTTAAGACACTAGCTGTTTATTATTAAGATGTATAGTTTTTTGTTACTGGAATATAGACTGGCCTATACTTTGCAAAATTGATCACAATAAAAATTTGTTTTTTAAGTGTAACAGTTTAAAACACTGGGCTTTCTTCTACCTCATGTGATAAAAGTTGTATCAATGAGGCTGGGACAGTTTTTAATATCCTATAGTAGTGGACAGCAGTTGGATATGATGAAATGGAAAGATGTGGTAACTATAATGAAATATGAGCATGGGAACAAATTTCACATAAAGAAATGTCTTTTATCAAAATATCTCCTTAGGTAGCCTCTAGGGCTGTCACTTGATCAAAGTCTAATGGCGACTCTTTTAAGAGATGATGCCAGAGGGTTTCTGCACACAATCTTTAGTTTAATGATGAAACGTTAGGGTTTTTGATTCCTTCTAGATTCAGAGACAATCATTTTGACCTTTCTACAGAGATGTAACTAGGCAACCAGTATAGCACTTAGCCAGTGCATAGCATCCAATCTTCGTAGCTATTGCATCATTTTTAAAAATACTATTTAAATCTGTCTTTTAGCTTTGGCATATGCTTCTATGTAAACTTTAATTTCTTGGAAAATATCATGCAACACCCCCCCCCCCCCCGCCCCAGCTATAAAATAGAATGGTTCCTAGAAGCCCAGCATCCTCTGATATGTGCAAGGAAGTGTGCTTACAAGAACAGTGGCAGGAGTCGAGAGGCAGCCCAATGCGCTGTGCTTTATAATTGGGAATTAGGAAAGTAGGTTTCATTGCTGGTGGGTGAAGGTGTAAGAGTTTAAAGCCATCTCCTCAGCAGGTGGCAATGAGCATTCCTCACAAAATGATTAACAGAAAACACATAGTCACAGAGATGAAGGCTGGCTTTTATTCGAGTGAAGGTGATTTTACTTTGCTGGAGGGTGGTAACTAGAAATACCCAGTATGATCGGCAAACAAGAACGTATTGAAAGCTTTTGATGTGTCAGACACTATACTGGGTATGTACTGTATTTCTTTTCTGTGATAACCATGCTTTTAATTTTTTAAATTGTCTTTTATTATAAAAGAAACTTATGTGGAAGATTTTAAAAATTCAGGTAGTAGACATGGGAATACATGAAAACTAGAAGTTTCTTTCCAAACAACAACTTCTAGCCCCACTCCCTAGAGTTAACCACTGTTAATAGTTTCTTGTGTGTTCCAGAAAATGTTATTTCATGGTTAATCCTTATTGGAAAAGTGACCAAGACATGTGCCATTAAACCATCTGTTCATGAGCTTCTTTTCTGAACTGTGTCTTAATTTTGAGACACTACTGGGTACTTCTTTTTGAAATGTGCCTTTTAAAACTGAAAAAGTGAAAGTGTCAGAACCAAGATAACACTATTAGAGGGCTGGTAGAGGGAACTGTAATCCAAGAATGTCCATGTGTAATGTTAGCCTCCGTAGAATTTATATGCAGAACTTAAAGAATAAACTTTACAGTAGATCTTTATGATTTTCAGTCATCTGGAGTACTTTCTCGCCCTTTATCCTTTTGATGACCCTGTGATGCAGGAATTGTTTACTTTATATTACAAAGGAGGAAGCTGTGGTTCCCAGAGGTTAAGTAACTTGCCCACAAACACAGCTGAAGAGTGACAGGATCACGACTAGGACATGAGCCTTTTCCAGGTTTTACTCCTCAGTTAGACCCCACTGGTAACTGTGGGGAGACTGAGGCACAGAGACACCACTGTGCCTTCGGCAGTGATAAGCTGTGAAGTAAAGGGGAATGAGCTGGGCTTGCAGGCCGAGGATCTGTTATGAAGTTGTCCTGATTCAGTCCCTTGGGCAAGTTATTTAATGAAGTACATACAAATTACAGTGGCTAGCTCTCTCCCCACAGCTTCCTCACTGGCTATGTCTATTCCTGTTTTGTTTGTTTCTTTGGGTAATACTGGCCACAGGGGTGAGGACTTGACCCAAGCCATAGTATTTCAAACCCAGATCACAGGAGTTGGTTCAAAGGGTGGACATGCAACCCAGCAGGGACCAATAGGTTCTTCCGCTGGAATTTTCCAACTCATCTTGAAGGAAGAGTGGTCCTTAGACAGAAAGAATCATGTAAGACCATGTTTCAGTTTGTTGAGATAATGAAGCCCAATGCACAGAAGGGAAGCAAAAGAGAGAGACACAGACAAAGACAGATAGTTAAAGGCAAAGAAAGGAGAGAGCATAGTAATACCTGGAGCCCAAGAACCCAGTTGTGAGCCAATACATTTTCATTTTTTTTGCCTAAGCTAATTTAAGTTCTACTGAAAGAGTCCTGACTGATATCTCCAGGCCTTTGTTTTCTCTTCTATAAAATCAGGGTTATAATATTTGTCCTGACTATATCTGAACTACTGTAGTCCCCACTTATCTGCAAGGGATATGTTCCAAGACCCCAGTGGATGCCTGGAATCTCAGATAGTACCAAACCCTGTGTATACTGGTTTTTCCTATACATACTATAAAATTTACTTTATGAATTAGGCACAGTAAGATATTAACAATAACTAATAATAAAATAGAACAATTATAACAGTATATTATAATCAAAGTTATGTGAATGTGGTCTCTCTCTCTCTCGAAATATATTTATGCACTGCACTCACCCTTCTTCTTGCGATGACATGAGCTGATACTGTGCCTATGTGATGTGATGAAGTGAGGTGAATGACATAGGCATTGTGACATAGGGCTAGGCTACTATAAGGGTTACTTGAACACAAGCACTGTGATACCATGACCGTCTGATCTGATAACTGAGACAGCTACTAAGTGACTAAGGGGTGCATAGGTGCAGTGAGGATACTCTGGACAAAGGGATGATTCATGTCTCAGGTGGGATGGAGCTGGATGGTATGAGATTTCATCATGTTACTCAGAACAGTATGCAATTTAAAATTTAGGAATTGTTTATTTCTGGAATTTTCCATTTAATATTTTCAGACTGCAGTTGACTGGGGGTAACTGAAACTGTGGAAAGCAAAACCATGGATAAGGGGGTACTATTATGCTGTAAAGATCAGTTGAGATAATGAATAGGAAAACACCTTGTAAATTGTAAAATGCTGTATAAATACAAGATGGTATTATTCATTGATATGTTGCATTGAGCCAGGAAGTCAAAAGAATGAAATTAACACTCATTTGGAAAATAGGGAGAGCTTTGTAAGAGCCATCTGGTGTTATGCAGAATTTAATGGAAGCTGCCAGAATTTCCCAAATTTTCTTTGAAATACTCTTAAATTCTTACAGATACTCCATAATGAATACAAGGATAGTTCTACTTTGCTGATTCAGGTTAATTCAATGAATTTATCTTTTCTAGCTCTGGCCCTAATCTATGGTAAACACACACTCCAAACAAAAATAAACAAAGCACTATATTAATACTTCAATATTTTAGCTTTGTCATTTAAAAGAGCTTTAGAGATTCATGCTAAATGACATTTTGGCTTCATCAGAGAAAAATCATCAAAGAAAATCAACCTTAATGTAGTTTTTCTAGTTATACTTCATTTGGGAGTGATATGATTCGGGGGATGGGAGATTAGTTGTTTTGGGCTTAAATAGGATCAAGATTCATTGTTTTCCTTAAAGGACCTATATCTTTGATATAAGCTCTTAGTAATTAAAATCTACTTGAGATTATAGTTTATGCATGAACAGGAAGCACCAGTCACTTTCATAGCATTTTTCACTACATATGAAATACCTCTCAATGAGGGAAAAAAAGATGGTACCTCTGAAATCTGTTCCCTCTCTTAGATTTGTCATTTAGGCAGGGGTTTTTTTGTTTGTTTGTTAAAAAAGATTTTAAATTGATTTTTAGAGAGAAAGGAAGGAGAGCAGGAGAGAAACATCGCCGATTAGCTATTTCCTGCATGCCGCCTACAGGGATCAAGCCTGTCCTGACCCGGAATTCATCTGGCAGCCTTTCAGTGCATAGGACGATGCCCAAGCAACTGAGTCACAACAGCCAGGGCTAGGCAGTTTTTGTTGCAGCAAACATCTCTTTCTTCATATTTGATAATTAGAACCCCCAAAGTAGTTTAAAGTCTCAATCTAGGTAGAATAACATATGCAAAAAGTTTGGAGGCACCATGGGGATATGATTTGTAAGTGTGAAGAAGCATGATATAGCAACCTGAAAGTGTTTTTGTTTTGTTTTTTAAAAATATATCTTTATTGATTTCGGAGAGAGGAAAGGAGAGGGAGAGAGAGATAGAAACATCAATGATGAGAGAGTCATTGATCGAGCCCACAACCCGGGCATGTGCCCTGACCGGGAATCGAACCCCGATCACCTGGATCCTAGGTCGACGCTCAATTGCTGAGCCACGCCTGGCCGGGCCCTTTACTGTTCTTGTAAATCTATGTGAATGTGCCTTCGCCTTACACAGTGGCCACTGCAGTAAGATTGAGTCAGTGCTGTTTGACCACACGTTACCTGACCATTGTTTTTCTTTGGCTGGGCATGACATCAACCCCATGAATGTCAGTGTTTTCATATCAACTGAGGATTTGGATGGAATAAATTCATTTTCTGAATAGCCCTCAGGAAATGTCAGTGGTATTGGAAACAACTGACAACCTCAAATTAATTAATTTTAGCAGAGTTTAATAAAGAGAATATTTAACATTAAATATTTCTTTAGGGCTCCTTTACCACCTGTTGGTCTGAAGGGGTGAGGACTGGGAGGAGAGCACCTCCTGAGTGGAGCTGTGGCCTCAAGGGAAGGGGGGGACCTGGATTATAAGCATACTTCGGGCAGGGATCCCAGGAAACAAATACCCTGAAATGTTCCTTCTCTCTCCCTCTGATCTGCTTGTGTTCCCCATTGACCAAACCCCAAAGGAAGACAAAGAACAAGATACCCTGCTGCTGAGTCCATACGCTTTAGTCTCCTTGGGCGCAGAGCTGTGTGGAGCAGCACAGAGGGTGAATCTGGAAGGGCAAGTGGAACACACAACCTTCATTATGAAAGTCTTTTGTGAAAGAAATGGTACTCGTTCCTCCCTAAAATTTAGGTGTCTTACAAAAAGAAATTGCTTTAACCAAGCTTCACTTTTTCATTAATTTTACTTAATCCAAGTCATAGCTCACATGCAAATGGGCCTCAATACAATGGTAGCCCCTGGGCGGAGTTCAGTTGTTTGTGTGGTGGAAGATGACCTGGAGCAGGGACACCGCGCCCATGCCCGTCCTATTCAGAGATGGGCCGACAGCCTCAACTTAAAGTTCAAGTTTGGTGAAAGGGGCAACAAAAGTAGGTAGCAGCTCTGAATAGTCCGCTATCTTGGGCCTCCCGTAATCAAAGGAGTGAGTATTGTCCCAAAGGGGTACAGTGCCCAGCTAGTGGGTTGAATGGCCAGTTCTTTGTTTTGTCCAGCTTGCTTTTCATCTCAGACGAACTATTTTCGGTCCTTTGACCCAAGGACCAGGGTTACTTACCTTGGTCTTACCAGATTAACTGCTCTGATCCATGGAAATGAATACCTCAACTGAATCTAATAAACCCCCATAACTGGAGAGGCATTTGTGGCAGAATATGATGACTGGCAAAAGAAAACAAAATTGGAATACCACACCCTAAAGCGTAAACCTCTCCTATGACCCAGAAAATTCCCTGACTTCGGAAATTATGGGACCCAGGGATTTCAAAAGAAAGAGTTGGGTCTGTAATAGGAACAGTGAGTGGCAGTGTGGTACAGTGAAAAGAGCATGGACTTGCTTTTTAAGAATAAAAGATGTCAGCTTAATGCTAACTGCAGCCACCTTGGCAAAATACTGAACTCTCTCGATCTTGGGTTTCCTCATGTGCAAAATGACAATAATTTGACTTGTTATAAAATTAATTGAAATCTTATATGCAAAGTGAAAGCAGTGTTTTTCACACAGAAGTCATTCAAACACTGTTTTTGGGATATGCTCACTTTTTAAATAATATTGTTTCTTAACAGCTCTATTAGGGTATAATTAACATGAGATATAATAGATGTACAATAAATGATACATATTTAAAGTTGATGTATTTTTGACTGCATAAACCCGTAAGTCTATTGCTGCAGTCGAGATAATGAACATACCAATCCAGAGTTTCCTCATGCCCAATAACATCTTCCCAACCTCATCTTCAGGCAACCACTCATCTGCTTTGTCACTCGAGAAGAGTTTGCATTTTCTGGAATTTTATATAAATGCAATCATATACTGTGCTATAAAATACTAGGAGAAAATGCCTTTTTTTTTTTGCTCAGCATAATTACATGGAGGTACATCCATGTTTTATGCATCAGTAGTTTACTTCTTTTATTACTGAGTAGTGGTTTGTTGGATGAGTGTATCACAGTTTGTCTATCTGCACAATTATTGGAAGAAATTAGTCAATTATTTTTAATTCTGTTTCCCTTCTTTTCTCATTAATAGTATGAGAAAAATTTTCACATATTTCATGTTACCAGAGCTGACATTTCCATTAACATCCTCCAGGAGTGGCACAATTACAAGAATTGGGTATAAATGCAGATATAACAATAATTGTGTCTGTTAAACTGGCTTAGGTTGAGCTCTGAACTGAAGCTCAGTTCCTTCTGCTTCCCACGCTTTCTTTTGTTCCTTACCACAAACAAGCAAGCTGGGGGACACAGCTCAAATGCCCATCAGCTGGTGAATGGGTGAAATTACGGTATATCGCTACAATAAAATATTATTTGCCATAAAAAGGAATGAAATACTGATTCATGCTTGCAATGTGGATGAACCTTGCAAAGATTATACTGAAAGAAAGAAACCAGACACAACAGGTCACATGTTACATGATTTGATTTCTCGAAATGTCCAGAATAGGCAAATCCATAGAGACAGAAAGTGGAATAGTGGTTGCAGGGGCTGGGGTGGGGGCGTTGGAATGGAGAGTGACTGCTAAAGGGTTTTTTCTTTAGAGTAATGAAAATATTCTGGAATTTGACAGTGGTGATAGATACACAACCCTGTAAATATTCTAAAAATCACTGAAGTGTATACTTTAAAAGAGTGACTTCTATAGTGTGTGTAGTATATTTCAATAAGGCTGTTACTTTTAACCAGCAATCTGTGAAACTTTGCTTGGATAAAAAATTCAAGAGCAGCAGTGCCTTTCCTTTCTCTTTTTTCATTTGCTGAAAGGGAAACGTACAGCTGCTTACCTCATTGACCTGCTGCCCCGGCATTCCCAGGCCTTGAGCACAAAGTGGAACCAGCCAGCGTGAGGAAGCACAAATGTCCCACCGGCTGCAAGTCCTATTTTAGGAGGCAGTTCGGTCTCGTGTTGTTTCGGTTTACTTGAGATTGATAAAGGGCCCGTAGCTACCTTGACTTTTTTGTCTTTTCCTTTCCTTTTAAAAATAACATGCACTCAGGTTGTCTCATCACCCCTTCCCCTGCCTTAGTGAAACTGGATACAGGATATCCTGGCAGTAAAGCAGCTGAGCTACATCAGGTTATTTACCAAACTCCGAGCAGCAGTGGCTAGAACGGGGTAAGGCAAGTTGAATCCAAGTACTCAGAATAATCCTTGGGAAGGAAAAGGGGCAGCGGCTCCAAGCCCGCGGGGAGGGACTGAGGGGCCCCCTCCCCTCTGCAGGCCCCGCACCCGCTGGGCTCCCCGGTCTGCTTCCCAAGACATCAGTGTTCCCCGGGAACTCACACTTGCCCATTGAGAAAAGGCTTTTTTGTCGTTGTTGTTGTTCCTGCTCTTGAAAATCTTACCAGCCAAAGTTGGAATGTTGGTGTCATTTAGTTTGCATCAAAAAGTGAATGAAAGGTATTAATTAACCTAGGGTGAGAGCAGAGCCCATGTAATGCTACTCAGAGATGTTACCTTTGATTTTTGCTGTAGCTTAGCAAATGAAGCTTTCCCAAGGTGATTTGAAAAATTTCATGTTGGTATGTGTGTTTATCTTGGGTTTTCTCTCCAGCTCCTGGTACACTACAAACAAACAAACAAAAAAAGGCATTAGAGAACTTTCTGTTTTATCCTGACCCTGGAAGAACATGGCTCCCAGGGATGCTCCTTTGAGTATTAGTCTAGAAATATATCTGTTCATTTATCTGTTAAGCATCTACAGTGCAAAGCATTCCCAGAAGACAGTTAAATGGCCTCTCCAGTAATAGGATGGGCTTTGTAGGCACGAGCCAACATTGACCTAGATTCTTTCTCTGTGTGCGTGCATGTGTGTGCATGTGTGAAATGTACTATCCATTAAAAGCATGCATACATGCACAAACATATACACACACTTAAACACTATTAATTAAACAAACACATATGTTCCTCGTTCTTTCCCTCAACTTTATTGATCAGTATCACTTAAAAATTGTTTTTAATTAATTGTTTTGTTTGTTTAAGTATAGTTGGTATACAACCCTATATTGGTTATATTAGTTTCAGGTGTATAATATAGTGATTCGACATTTTTATACCTTACAATGTGTTCACCTCACTGATTCTAGTAATCATCTGTCACTGTGTAAACTTATCACGGTATTTATTGACTATGTATTATTGACTTCCCCTTTTCACCCATCAATTTATGAATAAATAAAGATGTGGTATGTGTGTATTTACACACACACACACACACACACACACACACACACACACACACACACTAGAATATTACACAGCAATAAAAAAGAATGAAATCTTGCCATTTGTGACAACCTGGACAGATCTAGATGGTGTCATGCTAAGTGAAAGAAGTCAGAGAGAGAAAGACAAATACCATATGGTTTCACTTATATGTGGAATCTAAAAACAAAACAAGCAAGCAAAATAAAAACAGATTCATAGGAACAACGATCAGCATCACTTTTAAAGACTCCTGTTTGCCTTCCCCTGACCCCTCCCTCCTTTCGTCCCTTCCTAGAAAGGGGACTTTTTGTCATTCTCCTGCTTTTTGTCATGTTGCTTAATGTGGCCTGCTTTTGAAACGGAATCATGCCTTTATCTCCGGTTTGAATTTGTACCCGACATTATGTTTTGAGATTCATCCAGGTGGATGTGTGTAGTTATAGGTCCCTCATTTTCACCCTTACCTAGTACTAATCGGTACATCAGGATTGTTCTTCCACTGTGTGGAATTCAGCACACGTTACCCATTCTATCTGCTTGTGGCATTCAGCTTGCATCCAGCTTTTTGATCTCATGAAAATGCTGCTCTGATAGCAGTGTATATGTCTCCTAGTCTTCACCCAGGGGTTTTTCTAGGACATATACTTGGGAGTTTAGTTGCAAGGTCATTGGATATGCATTGTTCAACTTTATTCAGCAATTTTAAAGTGGTGACACCGATTTACTCTTCATTAGCAGTGGAAAGTGTTCCTATTACTCCACTTGTCAATAATGTTCTTTGAATTTCAGTTGTGTTGCAGCTATGTTATGAAATTCCCTATGTAAATAACAAAAATTGGTTAGATTTTTATTTTGAACTATTTTGGTGAAAGAGATCAGGAAAGAAATTCATTTTTGTTTACTACATTTGATTAAGTTAAATGGACCGCTGCTATAGATTCTGTCTCTAGATATATGTTTTCAAGTAATATCCACACCAAAATTCTCATTCCTTTTCTATTCTTAAAATTTTTAATTTGTTAAACATTTTTAACTCGCACATTTTTTAATAAGTAAAAAACAGTACAAAGATGTATGAAGAAGTTTATTTCCCCACTTTTCCCTTCCTCCAGGTAACCAGTATTAATGCCCTGGGTTATATCTTTCTACATTTTTTTAATGCTCATAAATATGTAATAAACTTATATTAGGTTGAGACTTATGAGACTGCCATTTTATTAGCTCTAAAGCAGTTGAATAGTAGCAATTTTGTATAGTTCAATCACATACATATCAGCAGTTTCATATAGTTCAATGGCACTGCATATTTATCATGTCTTTGGGGATTTTTTCAAATATCAGCATTACCATGCAACTATGCTTTACATGCAAATGTCACAGACATTTATCCAGCTCATAGGTGTGGATCTAACTCAGTCACCTTCACGATTGCATAGCGTTCACTCCACTGTCCCCTGTGGAGAGAAATTAACATGGTTTCCCTTGGTTGTGGTTGTGTTTCATCTAATTACCTGCCCCTATATTCCAGGGCTTCACTCTGGTTGAATGCCAAAAGGGGGGGCAGGTGTTGTTGAATCAAAGGCACATGTATCTTAAATTTTAAAATATGTTGACAGATTTCTTTCCAAAAAAGTTGTACCAGTTCAGGGTTTCATTAGCAAGTATAAGCCTGCTTGTTTGCCGCAGTCTCGTCATCCTGGTATCACTCCTCTGCTGGGTGAGGAATGATATTCTATTTTAAATTACATTCCCTTGAATTTTAGTGAGATAGAGTATATTTTCATATATATTTTTTATCGCTCTTCTGTGAGTTGTCATTTCTTATCCTTTGCTCATTTTTCTAATAATATTACTTGGCTCCTTGATTTGTAGGAAGCTCTGTTGAACAGAGGCTTAACCTCAAGATATAAGGCAGAAGAGGAATATAATTTATTGGAAAAATTTTATTATCAGTTTTAAAAAATACAGTGCTCCTGTATTTACTTTTAAAGACTAGAATAGACAAGTAGAGACATTTTTACACTTGGAAACTAATGGCCTAAGTAGCAGTATAGATAGCCTTCTTCATATTAAAATGCCAATGAAAATGTCTCAAACAAAAATCTTTAATAACATAACCTCAATATCCAAAAAAACAAGTCCAAGAAGAATTTTTAAAATAACCCCCAAAACTTTTAAATGTTTATAAAAGAATAAAATAGTGTAATAGAAATGTCCTTAATTGTGATATTGGAATTTTCACTACATGGCCTTTGCTTCATGGCCTTATATCTTGTTTCTTATCATTTAGAGTATATTTAAGTCATTTTTAAATTCTTTTTGTTTTTTTTTAAATATATCTTTATTGATTTCAGAGAGAGGAATGGAGAGGGAGAGAGAGATAGAAACATCAATGATGAGAGAGTCATTGATCGGCTGCCTCCAGCACGCCCCTGACGGGATTGAGCCCGAACCCTGATCGCCTAGATCCTAGGTCGATGCTCAACCGCTGAGCCACGCCTGGTTGGGCAGTCATTTTTAAATTCTAACTGAGACTTTTTGGTTGTTCTGTATCAGACAATTTTTTACTTTAAGAGAGAGAGAAGCATCAATTTGCTTTTCCACTTATTTATGCATTCTTTGCTTAATTCTTGTATGAGCCCTGACTGGGGATTGAACCCACAACCTTGTTGTATCAGGACTATGCTCTAACCAAGTGAGCTACCCGGCCAGGGCATATCAAACAATTTTAAAGTTTATTACTTTAAAGTAGTAAAGAGTTTACAGCAAGAACTGCTGAATAGTTAGTTAAGGATGTATGCTTATTAACTACAGAATCAAATTTAAAATTAAATAGCTTAAGTAAAAGTGTATAATAAGAGTACATGAGCTGATAGAAAAAAATAAATTTTAAAGAATCAACAATTTAAGATATAAAGTGTTATCCTATAAGTGGAAACTAACATCTAGAGAAGGATATCGAGACATTACTTATAACATTTTCAGATTTCAGTAAGAAGAAATCTTAAAACATCTGGATTGAAAGGCCAGATAATACTCAAAATACTGATTTCAGATGTGGCCACAATGGAGACCATAAACTCCCTGAGGAAATGAAACATCTGCAGTTCTTTTCGTGGAAAAAATTATCCAGGCAAGATGTCATTCATCTGGGAAAACTAAAGAAAGATTTTCACATGTCCCATCAACCCTAAAGAGTCACTGATCTTACACTTTGGGTTCAAAACGGGAGTTTCTTTATATTGTGGCTGACTTATCAACTCTCAGGATGGGAGATTAAAAACACTAGATAGGAAGGCTCAATGCTTCTGATCTCAGTCCCACTGCAAAATCAAATTGGGATTTAAAACTTAAAAGGAAGAGAGAAAGGAGACCAATATTTAGGGAGCATCTACTTTTTTTTTTTTCCAATACATTATTTCATTTAATCTTTAAAAACCCTGGTGATATGATCCCCTTGTTTCAGATGGGAAAACAACCTCAGAGAGGTTAAGTAACTTGCTCTGTTAAGTAGTTGAGTCAGAATGTCTTTCTGACTTGCAAGAGAAAGTAGAAGTTTCAGAATAACAGTCCAGAAACTGAGAATGAGATATGAAGGGGAAGGGCCAAAGCCCATATCTCAAGTGTTCTCTTTCACTCATGGAGAGAAGCCTATGAGTTTGGGGTTTTATTATGACTATAACTAGAAACCAACAGAAAAATGTACTTGATGATTGTCGCAATTGTGTGTATGTGTGTATTGGTGTATAGATTTGAGTTAAGTAGAAATAGGCTTACTCAATGCTTTCTTCCAAACATATTTCAAAAGAAAGAAGAAAGAAGTGCATATACAACATTTAGTCAATGCCAGTGGCATGTATTAAGCAAAAATGAGAAATGGCAAAAGTAAGAGGAAATAAAGAATGATAGATGGTGGTCCAAATGTAATAATCATAGCAGATATAAACTTAATTATGCCACACAACCAATGCACCTAAAACAAAAGGTCATATATTAAAATACAAGGCAGGACTATGACACATTAATTAAACATCATAAGGACACCAAGAATAATAATATCCGAGAAATAATTGCACAACAAAATGGGTAAGGTGGGAGACTTAGAATCAAAAGGGCAAGCAAATAATGTTAAAATGCATAAGTGGTGATATTACAGTGGAGTCTCTCCTTTGGGGGACATCATTCTAGGATAAAGTTTGACTCACTGTGTGGCATATTCCAAGAGCCCTTAGGGCCATGGAAGAGCTTTGGCTTTTTGACATTTAGAAATACATGTTGTACACTCCTGGTTTACTAACACCGAGGAGAGTTGGACAGTCAGGTTTTGTCTGGACTGAGATAAAGTAAAGTCAAACCATTCATTCACATGGAGTAGGAAATGTGTGTTTCCTTGGCTTGATCATCTCGAGGAGGAAAGAGGCTGCCTCGGGTGAGGCAGCTGTGAGTGTGATGGGTCTTAGAGCCAACGAGAATGGAAATAGATGCAGGAGTCAGGGTGGCTTCATCGCACAACTCCAGGGGATATTAGAACTAAGATGACAGATGAGCAGGTTATAAAGGTGGAACCACGTATCTAGTTGGGTCAGAACTCTAGTGATAACTTCAAGAAGGAGAAATAAACTGATGGAAAAGTTATTAGGTGGTGAATTAGTGATCAATTCTGCTTTGCAGGGACGTAAGCCTATCTGTAATGTGGCCTGTGGTTCCTTCTCACCTGGTTCTGGGAGAGCAGGGAACTCCTTTGGTGAAAGGCCAGGTGGAGCTCAAAGTGACCAGGTAGACAGAAGATGCTGTTGGCCCTGCCATGGTTGAGGCCGTGGTCCCACAATGTTATGACAGCCACATGTCCCACAATGTGTGAAGGAACAACATGTTAAAGGAAGGCCATGGGGAATGTCTGCATGAAACTCACATTCTTTTCAAGTCCTGCCTCGAAATGAGGTTGCTGTGGGGCAGGCCAATATTAAAGGGGCTCTATAAACAGAGAAACCCTCTGACTATGCAGTTAACACTCTGGCTGTTTTCTAGAAGATTCTTGCTCTCTGAGTAGTGGTTTTCATTTCTTTTCCATCTATGGCCTGGGCTTCTCATGTGAATTGTTTCTGTCGTGTGGTTACATATGTTAGAGACCACAGATCCTCGTTTACAGATCTCATATTCTGAAAAATTTGGAGTGTTTTTATTCCAACCATTTCCTTAAGCTGTCTGAGGCTGATATCATTGCTTACAAATGATTATGAAATATTTAAATTACACAGGGAAGGACGCAGCCTTTCTTTCTTAGTGGTTCTTTTGAATGATTTGCATGATGAATTTGAAGGGTGGAAATAGCCTTCGCATTTAGATTTTGCTGGGTCTGACATAGATATGTGTTGAGGGGGTACAAGAAGGAAAGCCACAGACCTGGCCAGGAGAAAAGACTGTCCTCCTAGTTCTTTCTTTGTTTTCTCATCCCTGTTTAATAAAAGTAAACACTACCAAAAAAAAAAAAAAAAAGTAACATGTAAGAAAGCTAAAAAGATCACTCATTAAAAAAAAAAAGGAAAGAGCCCTAGCCGGTTTGGCCCAGTGGTTAGAGCACTGGCTTGTAGACTGAAAGGCCTTGAGTTCGATTCCCTCTCAAGGGCATGTACCTCAGTTGCAGGCTCGATCCCTGGCCCTGGTTGGGTCTCTCTCTCTCCCTCTCTGTCTCTCTGTTTCTCTCTCTCTCTCTCTCTCTTCTACTCTCTCTGAGAAGCAATGGAAAAATTATCCTTGGGTGAAGATTTTTAAAAATCATAATAATAAAAAAGAAAAGAGAAAATTGTTAAAATAATAGCTCCAGCAAAAGACCAATGGAACAAACAAAATAGCCACAAAGGACTGGGGAAAGCTCTTTGTCTGAATTAAAAATAACTGAAAATGGTAGGATGTGCTTTGAATACAGATGTGTGTTTTACTGCAGAGCCCCCTGGCTCTGGTACTTTGCAGCCTCTGAGATAGGGCTGCCTCTGCCACCATAGGGAAGAGCTTCCCTGACAACTATGCCAGGGCCAAGTCACTGTCACCTGACTTCATTGACAGTCCACTACAGCACCTGGACGTTCAGGTTCCTGCCACAATACCACGAGGATTTGGTGGAAATAAAATAGGTTGGGTGAGCCAGACCACTCATTAATAAAGCCCTGAAGTTCCAATGTATTTCCCCTTCAGCAGCAGTGAGGAGAGATGGGAAAGAAAAGGGAGGAAGGTCAATGGGATAAAATCTCCACCCTGCCTGGCCGGTGTGGCTCAGCGGTTGAGCATCGACCTAGGATCCAGGAGATCACAGTTTGAATCCCAGTCAGGGCACATGCCTGGGTTGTGGGCTCGATTCCCAGCAGCGGGCGTGCAGGAGGCAGCCCATCAGTGACTCTCATCATTGGTGTTTCTATCTCTCTCTCTCCCTCTCCCTTCCTCTCTCTGAAATCAATAAAAAAAAAAAGTATAGATAAAAAAAATCTCCCCCCTGATAGTGCCTTGTCAGCTTTCTGGAAACCCAACTCTACTCTGGAATCCACCTTCAAGGACTTGTGTCCAGCCTGTTTGAGACCTTCCCCTCTCTCTGCAGCATGCTTCTGGCCCTGACAACCTTGCTGACAGCCGAGTTTGCTTCTGGGCTGTTTGGGGGAAACCCAGGGTTTTCTCCTGTCCCAGTGCATTTCTGCCCATCAGCTCTTTCTGGGCCTCGGATCTGCCAAGGCCCAGCCGTGCTGTCAGCCCGCAGGCTCTGAACACGCCCCTTCCCCGGGGGGACATCCCCAGCCCAGGCCTTGGCTGGAACTGAAGCCGGAAGGGTGCCAACGGTAGGCCAGAATTATGATTTATATCAAAATTAAGGGTAGGAAAAAGAAAAACAACTTGGGTTGTTTTGGGGTTTTTTTGAGGTTTCTTCTTTTGAAATTGTAGTAAAATACACATAACAAAATTTGCTATCCTAACCATTTTAAAGTGTACAGATTAGTGGCATTAAGCACATTCTTACTGTTGTGCCACCATCACCACCACCCATCTCCAGAGCTCTTTTCATCTTTCAAAACTGAAGCTCTGTGCCCACTAAACAATAATGCCCCATTTCTGTCTGCCCCCAGCCCCTGGCAACCACCATTCTACTTTCTGTCTTTATTAATTTGGCTACTGTAGATGCCTCAGATAAATATTTCTATACAGTGTATTTATTATATATGGTATTGTCTTTTTGTGTCTGGCTTATTTCACTTAGCATAATGTCCTCAGGTCCATCCATGTTGTAGCATGTGCCAGAATCTCCTTTCTTTTGAATCACTCTGAGTAACATTCCATTCTATGTGCATCCACATTTTATTTACCCACCCGTCTGTTGCTGGGCACTAGGTTTGCTTCCACCCCTTGGCTATTGTGGATAAACTGCTATAAACTTGTACGTACAAATTTCTTTTCAAAATCCTGCTTTCCGTTCTTTTTGATAATACCCAGAAGTGGAATTGCTGAATCGTATGGTAGTTCAATATTTTTATTTTTTGAGGAACCACCATACTGTTTTCCATAGTATGGTGGATTTACATTCCTATCAACAGTGCACAAAGGTTCCCTTTTCTCCACATCCTGAACAGTACTTCCCTCTTCCCTTTTTGGTAAGAGTCATTCTAACAGGTGTGAGGTGAAGCTCTGTGGTTTTGATTTGCATTTCCCTGACGTTAGTGACATTGGGCATCCTTCCATGTGCCTAGTGACCATTTGTATATCTTCTGTGAAGAAAAGTGTATTCAAGTCTTTTGCCCATTTTTAAAATCGAGGTTATTTGTTTTTTATTATTTAGTTGTAGGAGTTCTTTATATATCCTGGATATTAACCCCTTATATGATTTGCAAATATTTTCTCCCATTCCATGGGTTGCCTTTTCTGTTTATTGTGTCCTTTGATGCACAAAAGTTTTGAATTTTGATGTAGTCTAATTTATGTGTTTTTTCTTTGTTGCTATGGAAAATATTTTTCTCTCAGACACAGGAAGTTATAAAAATGTATTCTCTACTTGAACACATGGAAGTTTTCGATATGAACTTTTAAATTAGCCCTGGCCTTTGTGGCTCAATTGGTTGGGCGTCGTCCCATGAGGCAAAAGGTTGTGGGTTTGATTCCAGGTCAGAGCATGTGCCAGGCTGTGTGCTCAATTCCCAATAGAAGGCGTGCTGGAGGCAGCTGATTGATGTTTTGCTCTCATATCAATGTTCCTCTCCCTCTCCCCCTTCATCTCCCTGTAAAAAAACAACAACACACACAGAGAAAACCTGTTTTTAAAAAGGAATTAAGAAATCAAAAATTATATCATCATGTCACATTTTGTGACCATAGTACAACTCACCCCAAAATAGTTGTAATAAAAGTAACTACATATCAACTAACTTGGTTATAGACAAGCATTACAAAGGAAGGAGTGTACCACGTTCAGGGTTACTTTAGTCTTCATTTCTTCCTTCCCTGGAATAAAGAAAATTGTTAATTGGACAGAGAGGAGAAGGAGTCTGCAGTGCTTGAGAACGGGACGAAGGAAACAGACTGATGTTTTGGAGCACCCGCCAACTGACAGGTGATCTGCATATGCTATTTTATTAATTTCTTGGCGGGCCTGCGAGGGAGGCATTATTGCTTGCAGGTCGCAGGCTAAGACTCAGTATCTTGCCCAAAGCCACAGACTCTCTGAGCAGCAGAGCTGGGATGGGAACCCAAAGCCTGCTTTTTTCTAACCCATCACCAAGTAAGCTAATAGTTAACTAATAATTAATTAATAGTTAATAATTTCTATTGAAATATTGACAGGACACTTTATGGAATATGACAAAATTATTCTAAAAGTAATTGGTGAGGATTAACTTTAAAAATATCAAAGAAAAAGAAATAATCAAGGATGATTAAAATGTTTATGAGGACACTAATTCATCTGTATAGTACTTCAAAGATTAAAACATATTCCAATGAGTTAAAAAAATGTAATGTCTCACAGTTCAAAATAACGTGATAGAGAATTAAAAGGGAAACATAGATTATAGTGACAGAATCAAGAGCTCAGGAATAGACTTCATACACTTAGGCTTTAATATATAATACTCTGAGCTTACACAGTTGGCAGGGGAAAGCAGCTCATCATTTCATCAAGGCTGAGGTTACTATTAATCCACATTTAGAGTCACAGACCAAGGGGTCCCATGCTAGCCAGAGGTATGCTTGAAGTGTGTGTGTGTGTGTGTGTGTGTGCGTGTGTGTGTGTCTGGATTTGAATGCTTCTGTGTAGGACATCCACGCCACAATTTGCCGTAGAATCTACCCTTCCTTATGACCCTCATCTAGTCAAAGCTATTCTGTACCCGCCTGGCCCCTTTGCCATTTGAGCTGTGACTTCTGATGTATACTCATTGTAGGTGAGTGACTCTCACAGTTGAGTGTGCACCAGGATCCCCTGGCAGTCTTGTTAAACACGGACTGCAGGGCCCCACCCTCAGAGTTTCTGATTCAGTAGGCCTGGGGCGAGGCCCAAGAATCTGCCTTTTTTAACAAGTTCCCAGATGAAGTGTAGTCCTTAGACCTGAGATACGTACATACACTGAGAGTAAGCATTGAGAGACTATTATATACAGATCATGTATCATGGAAATGTACACTTGAAACCTACACAATCTTATTAACTAATGTCACCCCAATAAACTTAATTTAAAAATTAAACTTTATTTTGCAAGTATAAAAAAAAGAGAGACTATTATACTTTTAAAAGAAACTTCTGTATTACAGAGTAGTTTGGATAGAATCTTATGATAAAATGATTTGCCTTTTTATTACTTTTTTAAAACTTTATTTTTCTAGTAATATATTCTTATTAGACTTTATAAAAGCAGGGACTGGAAATGAAAAACAAACAAATGGACAGGAAACATGTCTGCAGCCACAGATAGCTTAGGAAGCACTTCTTTGGTGGAATCACGTGCTCTGAGGTAGGCCACAGCCTGCAGGCCTGGAAACTCGATCCAGTAGGAGTCACGACACAGACGCATGCTGTCAGGCTCCACAAGGAACTAGACTGTAAAACCACACGCCAGTGACAATTTCTCAGTTTGCAGGGAAAAACTGAAAGTACCAACTGGATGGGCTACGCATGTTGGCCTGACCAGTGAATCATTTCTCTGCCTGGGAAACCAACCTATAATCTAGAGGTTACTCAGTGAGCATGGACCTGGGAAAAAGGGAGCCAGATGATGGTTTATGTGTTGGTGACAGCAGGCCGTTAACCTGCTGAAGACAGGAATGTACCTGCCAAGTGGACCCCCGCTCCCCTAAGCTGAGTGCTTACATGGATGGACATTTACTAATGAAGCTCCCATTGCTGATCCACCAATTTCTCCTTCCTAACTGACAGGTAATGGAATTAATGCAGTCAAGTCACTGTCATCAATTTCATCACCCTTCTGGAAATAATTCTGTCTTTGATGATGTCTTGGCAAATCTCCACTGTAAACCGTTAAGTTATGATTGTCAAAGTCAATTTTGAAAAATGTAAGGACATGAATCATATAAAAAATACATAGTGGGTATGTCAAAGATTTAATTAACTCATTAAAGGAAACAGCGAATGGAAAACCTAATTTAAAGAATGCAAGAAGTATATATAGTCAATGAAAGAATGAATGCTGAAATAATATTGCCAAGTTACATACAAAACTAGTTAATGCCCCATAGGGTAATAAAGGCATAACCTTTGGGATTATGTTTTCAATTAAATAATGTGCATATTCTACCTACAGCCATGTTTAAAAACAACACATCCATCTAGTGGATGGAAAGCTGTTGGGGTGTAATTTTTATGGTTTCCTTGCTAAGGAATAAACATAATCTTGAAGAAAAACTGACCTCCCTCACAGATTGCTAATTTAGAAAGTCACTACAGATAATTATTAGCACATTAAAATTTAACCCCATATTAATCTTCCCCAAACCGAAGATTGTTTTTCTCTCTGCAATTTACATTACTCCTGAAGATAAGCTTCATTCAGGCATGACTTATAGTGCTCTTGGCCCCTGGTTCAGTGTTAATGAATCAACAATATATGTTAAAATAAGGTGTCTTTAAACAGAAACACACATAAAACAAGGTTATGTATTGATCCATTAAACAAATGTTATGACCAAAAGCTCCCAGGAACCTAGCCCTATATTTCTCCTAGGTGCAGTGCTGCAGCGTTTACTAACTCAGTGTTTGCAGCAATTTTACAGAACCGACCTGCCTACCACGAGTAATGAGAATTGACCATATGTGGTTTTAGGGGCATAGACTTAAGTGCTCACACCTGGTTGAATATCTCAGTGATCTTCCAAATCTTGGACAAGGCAGAAAAAAAATCTGTTTTTATAGGTTATTGTTTTTACTCCCCCACAGCAGTGAACATACTTAATTCCAGACCTCCATAACTTTCCCTTCCTGTGGAGTTTTTCAGATCCTTTATTCCCTTTTTTCTTCTAAGATCAATGAGAATATAATTGCTCAAACAGTGGAGACCAGCACAATACATCCCAAGAAAATGGCAGGAACCTGATATAGCCAACATTTTTACTTTTCAGATCAAAAGTTACTAACTACCACCAATTCTATGATTTGGGAAGAACTCAGATAGTGACATGGTGGCTATGACTCAAATCCTAATCAGATAGCCCGTGCTGGACATAAAGACTCAAGCTTCAGGGAACTGTTTTCTGTTCCCCAGCTCTACCCACTGTGGGCAGCCTTAGTCACTGTGGGTGAATTTTTCCATAGAAGGAATTTTTCAGAAGGATACATGGCATTCACAGAATCTCTGGGAGAGCTGAAGAATCTTGATACATGGAAGATGATTAGTGAGAAGTAACACCCACATCATATCACAGAGCTGGCCCAGAGAAGATCTAGGAATGTTAAGTTCATTTTCATTACCTTTACCTCTTCACTTTCAACTATAGACAAGCTCAGAAAGAAGGGAAGCCAAATATGTCACAGAAATGAGTGGCCCATAGCTATAGAGGAGGCATTCCTCAGCAGGGTGCTTTCAGATATGACGGAGACTTAAGACACACATTTTCCTTCATCCTTCTAAGTAAGCTTGACTTCTGTCACTGGTCGACTCAAGTTTCTAGACTGTTCCACATGAGGCAGGAGTTTCTAGTCCCTGCCTTTCCTACCACATGGCCCTCAAAGGCCCTGCTCTGTTCCTTCTTTTCTTGTCCTTCCTTCTTTATTTTACTATTCCATATTGGGGTTTTTTGACATACCAGAGATTACAACATTATAGCACATTTCATGTATCCTACTTGATGTATAATGAGACTGCTCTTTTTGTTTAAAACGTATACTCTGCAATGTAAATGTATGCATAAAGCACGATTTGCTTTAATGCGCTGAATGTTCACATTCGGGGAGCGGGTGAAATAGATTGCAGTTACATTTCAGTGGAGAACAAGAAAGGGAGTCTTTTTTTTTTTTTAAATAAAATTTTACAAATCTCAGTATTATATAATGGAAACTATACTTTTCATATCCATTGACTAAGAAAGCTATTAATTGAAGAGTACTTTTGAATGAATTTGCCTTTGATGTATCACACTGTCATCTATGTATATTTAGAAAATAGAAGAACACTTATGTGTTGAATATGTTTTACATGGAGCCTGTCTGAGAACCCCTTGCAGGGACTTAATGATTGTTTTTTCTTTAATGTTTTTTTTTTTACTAAGCCACATTGGAGGCACAGGCCTGACATCTCCTAGATTTTATGCAGGCTGGCAGCCACTGCCAAGTCTCCTTGGACCAAGCTGGCAGCGAATCGATGGTGCCTTGGGAGAGGCTGGTTCCCCCAGGACATGCTGGCCATGCTTCCCTGCCCTCCCACTGATTTTTCAGGTGGTGGTTCATACACCTTTTCTTCAGTTATACAGAATGTACAGTACATGTGCAAGCCGTTTGAAAAAAGAACATTAAAGCCATTCCTAGAATTATTTGAACAGATGCTTATGGCTGGATTTAAAACGATCGAAAATAAGAGTCTCGAGTGGAAACATACCAACAATAATACCAGGAAAGACTGGCAGGTACAACAATGGAAGCTCATTTTCCTCTCTTGGCTGTTAAGCAGAATTAAACCTACTTATGAAGGAGCTCATTTCTTCTTTCATCAGAGACTCCGCTTAGCAAGGAAATAATGAACAGCTTTTTCAGCTGTTCTGTCCTTTTGTCTTTGTTATGAGTGTTCTCTGGTGACGTTGAATATGAACCACTGACTGGCTTAATGAAGTAACAATTTGACTGGGTCAGATTAAAAAAGGACAGAAGTATTTTAAAATGCACAAGATTTTAATTTGGAAGTTTGAGACCAAATCAGTTCCAGGCACCTATGTCTCTGATGACTGCCACCCAATTCAGTCTCTTTCCCCTCCTCATTAGCGATGCCCCCCTGAGGAGAGAACACAGTGCCCTATAGTAACTTTAGGTGCTGGTCTTTACCAGCTTCAGGTTGGTGCAAAGTGGGAACAATGTGAGACTGAGTTTAGAGCATAAAGATGGTAACTTCAAAAGGCTATATGTGCAGATTGGGAAAGAGGCACTAAAAATTATATAGTAGATCCGGTCCTATATTAGTTATCTATGGCTACATAAAAAACTAACCCAAACAGTGTCTTCACACAACACGCATTTATGACCTAACAGTTTCTGTGGGTCGGGAATCCAGGAGTGGCTCCGCTGGGTGGCTGTGGCTCAGGTTCTCAGGAAGCTGCAGCTGAGGCGTCAGCCGAGGCTGAAGTCATCTGAGGCCTGACCGCTCTGCAGGATCGGCTGCCAAGCTCGTCCATGTAAGCCGTTAGCAGGAGGCCTCAGCTCCTCACCACGGGGCCTCTGTACAGCTGCTCATGACATGGCTTCCCCCTGAGCAAGGGATCGAGGAGGGAGAAAGCCCAAGATAAAAGCCACAGACTTGTATAAACAAATTTTAAAAGTAACAAACCATCATTTCTACCACGTTCTATTGATCACACAAGCATGTGGATACCAGGGGGCAGGAGTTATTGTGGGTCATCTTGGAGGCTGGCTACCATAGGTCCAATTGACCAGCTTTTCTAGAAACCGTGGAATGGGTTAGCTATTTTCTTTGTAAGTCTGGTGCTACATCTGATGACAGCCTGTTGATCAAGTGAATGACAATGACTATCACATTTTGAAAACAAATTTTGTTTTTGCTTAAAAATGTAAATGTGAATATTATTATATTTAAATAAAATACGGTTAACAACAACAACAAAAGTAAAAGCCCTGGCTGGCATGGCCCAGAGATTAGAGCATCAGCCTGTACACTGAAGAGCTGAGGGTTCAATTCCCCATCAGGGGCACATACCTGGATTGCAGGTTTGATCCCTGCCCCCTGTTGGGGCATGTGTGGGAGGCAACCAGTCGATGTGTCTCACTCACATCAATGTTTCTCAGTCGCTCTCTCCCCATCTTCCTCTCCACGTTCTCTAAAAATCAGTGGAAAAAAATGTCCTCAATTGAGGATTAACAGCAACAACAAATACACACACACACACACACACACAAAGCCTGTAAATGATAGGTAATAGTGTACAATATAGAAATTTAAATTTTCATGTAAACTTATAACCATAGTTAGTAACATGTCTGTATAGCTCTATAAAATATACTTAATGAACACTATACACTATTCTGAATCTTTTTTCTTTAACTTAACAGTATATTGTGGATATCTTTCACTGTCAGTATATAAATTAATTTTTTTACTAGCTGCACAATCTATTGAATGATGGTAGCAAATAGAATAACTGTCTAGAATTTTCTAACCAGTCCCTACTAGTGGACAGTTAAGTTTTTCTCCCATTTTTAGAGAAAATAAGAATCATGCTTGTACATGTATCTGCCGTGTGAGAACTCTTCAGGGTAAATTTTCAAAGTGAATTCCTGAATGAAGAGCATGTGCTTTAAAAATGTACCAGATACTGCTGAACTGTCCTTTAAAAATGTTGTACTTACACTCTATCCAGTGGTGACAAAAGTGCCCCAAACACCCGGCTTCTAATGATACGCGTGCTGCGATTTTGAGGAAGGCATATGGCATTGTACTTGGCAGAGAAACCTAAGGCAAAAAGGAGAAAAAAGGCCCATGGTGAGATCAGAGTAGCCATCGGGAGAGTGAAACGGACCCTGTGAGTGGCTGATTCGAGGCGGTTGCACCCCACGCACCCCCAGAGCTCTGCATGCCCCTCCAGAGCCCGAGTGCGCTTCTGTGCCTTGTGTATGAACACTGGGCTGTTTACCCAGCTTTCCTCTTAATGAAATAACTGATGTCTTCAGGTTTCTATGCATCAGTGAAGGCAGTAATAGCCTGGATGTGAAGATAAGTGGATTGTAGCAAGCCAGCTCCTCCAGTTCTTTCCAACAGCCTGCAGAATTCCTCCCTGAAAATCTCACAATTGCTTTGCCTGACACCTTGGACTCAAGATCCTTTATATAGCACACATATTGTCCAAGAAAAGTGGTGTGTTGATATCAGCCACTATTGTGTAAACAAGGTTAATATTTCACATTATTTGAAGAGGCCATTCATTAATTCATGGGTTCATTGAACATGTAATAACTACTGAGTACCCACTGTAGGCTGGGAGCTATCCTAGGCTCTGGGTATATAACCGTGAGCCCAAAGAGGCACCAACATGGAGCTGCCAGTCTAGTGGGGGAGATGGACAATAATCTAAAAAATCACAAATATATATTTACAAACTGTAATTATGTCTACAAATGAGCAGTATTTTAGGGAACCAGGAAGGTGGAGATCTAAAGGATGAGTTTGGGGTCATTAGGAGAGATGCTGGAGACTCTGGCCAGGCAGAAAATAAGGTCGCACATAGCACACTTGCCAAGGCTTGAGGTGAGGAAGAGTTGGGCCATTTGAAACACTGAAAAAAGCCAGTGTGGCCAGGAGCAGTCACAGCAAGAGTTGAGGCTGGAGAAGGGTGCTGGGAGCCAGGTCATGCAGGGCCTACATATTTTTCTGGAAGAAGCAGTTTGAAAAAAAAAGAATTCAGGGTGTGGAAATGTTTAAAAGGGCAGGTATGAAGGGGTGGGGGCAAAGAAATGGACATTGGGCTGGAAGGATGAGATGGCAGCTGGGTAAGGAGGCCCCAACGGCTTCATTGGCCACGTACGTCCTTCCCCTGGTTATCCACCTGGGCAAAATGGCCTGGGGCAGAGTGGCCCGGGGCGGGGACCCTGTGTTGCACGGCACACACTCCAGGGGCTGAGCAGCCTTGCCAAGGCCCACCTTTCTACCCTCAAGGACTTAAAAGTCTCTGCCCCACTTTGCCTTTCAGCTGCCTAGGAGGATTCCAATATAAGTCCATGCCCAATTCTATTAACTGAATTACAAAGGAAAGGCCCTAGTGCATTCAGCAAACCTTAATCCATCTCCACATTACCTTACAATGTTGAATGTTTTAAAAAGCCCACTGCGGCATGCCTCTACAGCAGCACTTAATTGACATAATATGGGTCACCTGTCTACATGGAATTAGCTGGTAGAGCTTTGAGAACAACCTACTTTCCCTCCCTTTTGCCTTTAGTTTTTGAACTTCTGAAATGCATCGCTGTTGCTTAAGTCAGTTCTGAAGCATTATTTAACACAGAGGCATACAGTTGAGAGTTGTGCTGCTAGCTTCAGAATGTGTCTAGCAGTGCCACTGGGGAAGTGAGCAGGGAATGTGCGCGGGGCCTCGGGAACTGGGTCAGGGACCTGACAGGTCAGCTGCAGCTTTTGCCATCATGTTAAAGTACAACAGAGCCTGGTGTCATGCCTTAATGTTGTCATGCTCTTAAGGTCAGGTTTTATAAAAATTGTGTGTGTGTGTGTGTGTGTGTGTGTGTGTGTGTTTGGGATGGGGAGGTACATGAGTAAATCTGTTATGGGGCAGGGACAGGAATGTTCATCCAGCCTTGTGAGAATGAGGTAGTTCCTGAGCGTGAGCTTGAACTTGGTGTTCCTGTGTCCTGACTTGGGAAGCCTCAGAGACGAAGGGCCAAGTATGTGGCCTTAGAGACCCACTGCCTGAGCTCAAAACCTGGTACCACCCCTTACTATCTGGGAAATCTTAGAGATTTAATGAACGTAATTGAGCTTTCTTTTCTTTGCTGTAAAATGGGAATAATGATAGCCTTCTCTCATGGCTTTTTTGTCAGGATTAAAAGAGTTGAGGCAGGAAAAGGTCTTTGTATGACATAATTATTTAATAGATTTAAAGTAGAGCTAACAGGGCCAGTCACTGCTCTGAGTGCCTTAAACATATTAAGTATTTAATCTTCACAAGATCCCAGGAGATGTGTGATTACTCTTCTCACCTCCACTTTCCAGATGAGGACAGGGAGGCACAGAAGTTAAGTAACTTGCCCAACATCAGCTAGCTTGTAGATGCCAGAACTCAGACTCAACCTTGGACAGTCAAGCTCAGAGTCCAAGCTCTTAACCACTTGGCTACCCCGCCTCTCAGCCATACATAAATGTTGGCTTTCGTTATCACTGGGAGAGGGGAAGAAAGAATGGGGGAAATATGGCAGGAATAGCCAAAGAAGGAAGAAGAAAGCACTAAGGTTTCCTTGTATCTTGAGCAGGACCTCTCTGCCCTCCACTCTCCACCCCTACCCCCCCTTACTACCTCTATCACCCGAAAACCCTTAATTCCAGGGGCTGAGACTAAATACTGAGTGTGTCCTGAGAATGTTACACCCTCACTGAAACCTCCTGATTCCAGTTAGATGAGGGAGAAACTGCCACTTCCTGCCAGGGGTCTTTGCTGGGGTACCTGCCACCGTCTCCAGGGCAGAAGCCTTCTTGTGGATTGAGTCCTGTCTACTTTCATTACCACTGACTTCTTCAGACACGCCAGAAGAAGTCCTCAGGGGTGAAATTCTCATAACAGAATTACATGATTGACCAGATCTGACATTCTAGAAGAGAGTTATTCCCTGAAGGGCTACCAGCCTAGATTCTTTCTTCTAATATGTCAATGATTCTAATATGAGGCCAAAGCCACCACACAGGGGAGCAACATCATGTGGGCAGTCCTCTCCTAAAGCCTTACACCAGATGCTGTGCTGCAGCCCACGTCTCTGATACCTGGCTTCGTTCTGTTTTGTTTCCTTGAGGTGGGAGATTGCTTAGGGAAAACTAAAATAAATATTTGGGTAAAGTTCACTAACGCTCTGGGAATCATTTTAAGCTGCTTTTAAAGGGATGCTACTGCTGAAATGGTTAGGACAGTGTGTAATGATGTCTGCTGCCTAGTTTCAAATGGCGGGGAGAGACAGAGGGACAGAGAAAGCAGAAGTGACAATTGTTAAATCTAGTTGGATGGTATATCAGCGTTTATTGTTTTATTCTTTCCGCTTTTCTGTATTATAAATTTTTAAATAAAAGTTGGGGGAAATAAAAGCATTAAAAAATAAGGTTAAGGGGAAGAATTTGAAAAATGCAGTTGCTCCGGATGGGATGTGGATAGTGGGAGGGTAGTGCAGGTGTAGTGGGGCTTTCTCCTTGCCGTCAGCTGCAGGGGCAGGAGCAGCAGAGACTGGAAAGGTTGCAGGGAGGGCAACATACGGGAATATGGGGAAGGAGTGCTCCAGGTAAAGAAATAAGCATCGCTGCGGCAGAGCTCAAAGTTACTGTGGGAGTGAAGGGTACAGCCTTTGCAGGACATTTACAAGCCTAATGCTAGGATGGAGGTACTCCTCTATTCCCTTGAAACTGATCCAACAATACCAACAGAAATGCTGCGCATATACATGAAATATTTTCCCATGTTTCATTTTGTATGTATGTAAAAAATAATGAAGCCCTAGCAGGTTTTGCTCAGTGGTTAGAGCATCAACCTGCAGACTGAAGGGTCCTGGGTTCGATTTCCACCAAGGGTATGTACCTTGCAGGCTCGATCCCCGGCCCTGGTCGGGGCCCATGCAGGAGGCAACCAATTGATGTGTCTCTCTCACATCGATGTCTCTCTCTCTCTCTCTCTCCTACTCTCTCTGAAAAGCAATGGAAAAAATATCCTCGAGTGAGGATTAAAAAATAAAAATAATAATAATGGAAAGAATGTTCCTAAAATTTCCTCTAAATGATAGGTTACAAATCATTTTTTATTTTTCATGTTACCTCTCTGAGTTTCCAGATTATTTTCAAGTGACATATTTTATAATCAAGAAAAGGCAGTATTTTATAAAATAAATGCTATGTACATAGTATCCATACATAACTTGTTTTCTGTATTTACATTAACAACTGCATCACATGGAATTTACTCCTTTTATCCAGAAATTAATGTTAGACATTTCCAGGGAATATGTCCTATATCTTAACAGGAGTTAATGAATAAACTGTTGATGGCTTTATTTATATTTTTGATTTTATGAATTTTGACCACCTAATAGTTTGCCCAGTTTTGAGGAGTTTTGCACATGTACTAATTTGAAAAGTACTTTGGCCAATAGTTCCACAATTTCAGTCTTACTTTCTTTAAAACTCGAATAGAACCATCTTGGTCTGGTCACTTATCTACGTGCAGTTAGTCTGTTCAGGAATGTGCTGTGCATTTACCATGGGTTTGATTTATTTGCTCAGACATTTCTCTTTCCCAAGATTATTTTCAGATGGGAACTTCTCCAGTGGCTTCCTGAGTAAAGACCAATGCCAAGAATTCATTTAGCTTCTTGACAAACGTGTTTTCATCCCTAGGCCCATATTATGTCCACAAGTAACCAGATGATTTTTTTAAATTTGCACGGATGAATGTTATAAAGGACACACAAAACTCTTTCTGATCTAATTTTAAATTTCTATTCAGTTTGCCATATTTACTCAGCCTATTTGGGTAGGAATTTCCATGTGTGTGCTTAATACTGAGAGTCACTGTATCAAGCATAAAATTCAAGTTTTCTTTTTGTTTGTTTGCTTGCTTGCTTTTTAATATACTTTTGCAAAAGGTACTTAAATTGCAATGATCTTCTGTTTCTTGAGAATGTGGTGGTTCCGTTGTGGCTCTTGTGTATGTCTCTCACCACTTTTATCCCAGCTAGAGGCTGCCAGACGTGGCAGTGCTGTTGCATAGGGATCATCAGGCAACATAAAACAGACATCAGATCAAGACAAATGGAAGGGGGCCTTGAGGTTGGGAAGCATTGTTAGGCCTAAAGAAATGCTGATAAAGAAACACTGACCACAGTAACCCTGGCTCCTGCTTTGGCAAGAGATTTGGTAAATCATCTTGGGTGCTGAGCCCCGTGTAGCGTTTTCTGATAGTAATGAGATGTCAGCAATTTTTATCTATTTAAGGCTTTACATCGACCACATGAGTAATGTGCTTCAGGTGCTTATCACTAATTAATTCATTCATTTGTAAGTGAAATACCTAATTAAAGCAGTCTGAGGAAGCTCCTTTGCGGCCCTGATCTGGTGGGTCCAGTAACAGAGAGAGATCTTGGCTGATGAAACTTGTTGGATGTATTCCCATGGGGCTTGTTAGCTTGATCAGATCTTATTGGAAGAGTGTGTTTTTTTAAGTGTCATATAGATTTAAACTGGTCTTTAATATTGATCAGAGTCATTCACATATTCATGACTTTGGAAGAAACCAGAAGATTGTATGAGTGGGACCCGTCTGGGTGAAGCAGGGCTGAGATGGGCAGCAGATATGTATGGCTGGTGTCATGCCTTACTGCCATGCGTGCTGCATCGGGAGGGGCCAGAGAGCCTGTCGCTTCATGAATTCTCCCCTGGGTTTAACTTCAGGGACATTTTTTCTACTTAGGAGTGTACTTTGCCTTTACCTTATCAGAAAATGATGTAACCCAAAGTATTCACCATTTTGCCTAAGCCATTAAGAATTTCTGGCCCTGGTTAGAGCTCAAATTTATTAATCAGTTCAGTGATCTGTTTCCTAGTCCCTCTTTCATCTGTTTTGCTCTTTTCTTAGAATAAGGGTGTCATCTTTAAAGGAAAAGAGCCTTGTAAAGGCAGTGGATAAAATTAACAATTTTTGGTTGAGAAATTTATAGTTTACAGTATTGAGCCCCTGCTCTGTTATGAGGCAAAAGGATACACTTGAGTGTAAAAATTATGACTGATTCATAATATGATGTGTTTTATTCTTGTAAACTGTTACAGCCTCACATAACATGGATAGAACCAAGAGTATAAATGAATTCACCAAATACACCAAAGCTGCTGTAGGATACCGGAGGGATGTAGAGAGGTGCCGGTAAACAAACTGAACTTGGAATAAATGGAAAATTAGGGGGGGAATGGGTAAATAGGATACATTAGAAGCCACCACTTGTCTTCTATAGCCTTGTCATTATGGGGTCTGGCTCTCACAGCACTTTTCAAACAAACCCCAATTCTTGCTGATACCTCCCATCCCCAATCAGAGTTAAAGTGTATTTTTATTTAAAAAACAACCTTCCTCTATAAATATTAAGCCCTTCAAAGAATTTCTCCACAACGGTAAATTGATATTCTTCTAAAATGTTTTGTGAGAAAGTTCTATTTGAAGAAAAAAAAAGTGGCATTGCTCTAAATTAGTGGTTTGAAAGGAGTATGCACTTAGCAGGAAACCATTCTGGCCTACATATATGAATTAAGGGTATGTGTTCAGAACTTTGTAAATGGATGTTATAGTCTTTTCTCAGGCAGAAGCATACTATAGGAGGCCACCTATAGGCTTTCTCATTCTCCTAGGGGTGTGGCAGTAGGTGACAGGTGACAGCAATATTTATAGTAAAATAAACCTATATTACTGTCATTTTCAGAGACAGGGGCATTAGGATTACAAAGGATACAGGGGGATTATAAAATGTTATAAAAGTCAAACTCAGAGATAAATTTCTTGAGAATGGGACCTCTTCCTGTTTAATTCTTTACAACATACTACCTAGAGTAGTCACTGAAGAATAAAGAATGGTTGATTCAATTAATGAAATAATGTATCATTCTATCGCATAATCACTTTATTTTTGTATGCATTTTCCTTGTGTTGACTGGGAGCTGATAGTTTCTAACGAAGGGCTAATTTTAGATGGAAAGCCATATTTTAGATCTATTATTTTAGCGAGAAGAAAACACAAATTGAGTGGGTGCTGGAACACATCCACTATTTGCCCCCTGGAGATAAATGGAGTCGTTAGTTGAGAATTGTGCACCATTGGCAGAAGATGGTGGGAAAATTTGCACATTGGCTTCCCACAAGGACCTATTTTGTGCTGTTATTTCATATTTCAGTCTCTAGGATGCCAATGTTATAAAATTTTAAAGTGCTAAAATTTCACCACCAAAATAATCCTGAAAAAGAAAATGGAACTTAATCAAATTAAACACACTCTCCTGGGGAGATCAGGATGGGTAGCTGGCACATCTTCATCTGGGGCCGCTGAGAAAGGAGCAAGCCTGGAGCAGAAGAGGGGGCACAGGGTGACCCAGCTGCCCGCAGTGTTGTGGGGCAGCGCAGGCCGCTTGGACCACACCCAGGTTAGTGTAGGTATCCCGGGGGCGCAGTGCGATGGACAGAGGATGTCAGTTAGTGAATAGTGTTAGGGTCCCATGGCCATCTGCCAGCTTTGAAGCCACCTCCTATCTAATAGCGTTTAAGATTCAGGGAGGGAAGCCTGGCCATTGAGGGTTGGGGCCTCGCAGAAGGCCCAGCCAAATGGGCAGAATGCAGGGAATGTGTCCTGGGTGCCCAGGTGTTCCCAGCTCCCTGGCTATGTGGCTTAAGGAGCAAAATCTATTTCATAACTCGCCCATTGCTGGAGATCTGATTTAAACGCACTGCAGGCTTGGTCAGGGCTGGCTCGGGTACCGGCTAGACAAAGCCTGCTGAAAAGCGAGGCTGTTGCTGGAGAGCAGGAGGTGGTGGCCAGGAAAGACATGGCTTAATGATTTCCCCCAAACCCCTGGTAGCCCTCAGGCACGGGAAGGCATCTCCAACTGAGCCCTCGCCCTTTGGGAATGATTTCTCATTTCCGAAATGTCTTCCATCGAAGTGGAGACAGTTCCCAAATGCTCTGGAGTCAAAATACCCAGTCACCACACTTCCCAGCGAAATCCAGCCGCTGCTGGGAAGATGGGTAAAGAAGAAGCAGTTTTCTCAGAGAGGCAGTGGCTGAGCTACGGGAGGAAAGCGTAAGAAGACTGCATCCCGTTTGTCAGATGGCCAAGGCAGGGCTGGTTTCCTTCCTCCTGAAATCCCCTCTGGAGTCTTCCTGGGAGATGCAGCATCCTCTAGGGGATTAGTGCCAGAACCTTCACCAGGTGTCTTTTTTATTACTTAACATCTAGCAAATGTTATATTTTAAAATTGGAATTTCCTCTGATTAAAGGAATTTAGAATTAATCAAAGGAGCTTTTTTGTTCCCTGAAAGTAAAAATCAGGCTCTTTTTTTCTTTTTTTAAATAAAAAAGACATACCATTGAGCTATTTAGCCACCATTATTTTAATCATAAAAGCAAATCTGAATTTCTGATCATTTCCTTATCAGTCATCAGACACACTATATTATTTTCAAGCAAGCCCCGCCTCCCTCTCCAAAAAAGGCACGAAGACTAAAGTTATAGGGTAAAAAGCCAGAGTGATGGGGGAGCAGTGGGATTCATTGGATAGAAGCAATCGCCAAAGCACTTTGGACAGTGTCAAGGGCACCTGCCAAGGTTGGGACCTTAAAAGATTTGTCTGTGGGTTATTTACAATAGCTAAGAGCTGGAAACAGCCCAAGTGCCCATCAGTAGATGAGTGGATGAAAAATGCTGTGGGACATTCACACCATGGAATACTACGCAGCTGTAAAGAAAGAAGGACCTCTTGCCCTTTGAGACAGCATGGAGGGAACTGGAGGGCATTATGCTGAGCAAAGTAAGCCGGTCAGAGAAGACAAATACCACGTGATTTCACTTATAAGTAGAATCTAAGGAACAAAATACACTGACGGACAAAACAGGGCCAGAGGTATGGAAGCAGAGAACAGAAAAGCAGAACTCAGTGGGTGGGGGATGTGGGATGGGGGGAGGGGACAGGAAGAGATTAACCAAAAAGCGTACATGCATATATGCGTAACCCCTGGACACAGGCAAGAGCATGGGGAAGAACTGGGGAGGGGGAGGGGTTCGGTGGAGGGGGGCAGAAAGGGAGAAAATGGGACACATCTGTAACGCTGTCAATAAGTAAGTAAGTAAGTAAGTAAATAAGTAAATAAATAAATAAATAAAAGAGGAAAATAAAGATTTGGCCGTGGTGCCAAGATGTGGTCACGCATGCTGGTGAGGCCTGCGCTATGTCCACACTGCACAGAGCAGCTGCGGGCAATTCCGCTTAGCTGTCCTTATACAAACCTAAGTCCCAACAGAGAGCATTTTTTAAATATAAAGTTGACTTTTATCTCCTTCATTTAAAAAAGAGCACAGTTTGCAGTTTCATTTTGATAAGATGAGGCAAAATATTGAATCCAAATTTCAAAAAATATCTGTCCGTCCCAACCTACACAAAGGTGTTTTCTATAAATAAAAAAGTAGCTCTTCACCTTTGGCGTGGTCCCCTTGAGAGAGCGCTTACCTTGTATTTTGCAGGCTCTCTTTTCAATCACTTATGCTTCTCAAAATAAGTAACATATATATAGCACAAAGATAAGACAGATTTTACTTGGATCTAGGTAGAAAATAGAAACCAAAGCAGATGGGTCACTTAGGCACAAAGTTAAGGCTACGGGCTTGAAACTGTTTACTTCATTGGGAAAGAGTTAAAAGAAAAGTGTTATTGTTTTTGGAGAAATTCTTATACATAATTGTCAAGGAAATCGAATTTAGAAAACTGTTTATAATTCAGCGAGTGTAAAAATGTTGTTGATTTATATTCCATTAATTCACAGTTTGTTTTGTTTCAGATAGTGACTTCATTGACATTAGTTTTACTCAACAAACTTTTCCCCCCTCTGTATATAATAATGCAAATGATTATAATACACTAATATGTAACAAGATTGTAAGAGTAATGCTTAAAATGTTAAAAGAATAATTTGTTTTTCAGCATCCTGGAGGTCTTTTGAAATAGCTCTTTACATATAAATGTGCATGGCAAACAGGAACATGCGAACACAAATTAGTTTTTCTAATCTATCAGGCAGGTCCCCAAAGAAGTGTCTTACGGCAAACTCTGCTCACCTACTTTGAGTTACCCTCAGAACTTAAACGTCATGCATTTCCTCCTAACATATTTCATAATTTACATGTTTTTGACTGGTCTTCTACTTAGTTTGCTGATTGAGGTTTAACATTATAACCAGCCCCACCCTGGCGGTTTCTGACCCTGAATGAAAGGTAGATTTGCAAGCCAACTAGACTGCTGCTGCTGGAGACTTTGTCTATTTGCACATGTTCTGCTCTAGTAAGGGATGTGGTCCAGGTGATGAGCACTGAAGAACAGAAGTTTATTAGGCAAAAGGTAGAGCAGCACAAGATCATCTTTTAACACTGTGTTTGCTGAGTCTTTCGTGTAAGTTCATTTAAAAATATTAATTGGGCACCTCCTATGTACCAGGTTTCAGGCAAATTAAACAGATTTAGCCCCTGTCCTTATGGAGCTTATAGTCTAGCTGTAACACACACACACACACACACACACACACACACACACACACACACACACACACACACACACACACACACACCCTACATGTACAATTACAAATTGTGACGTAGAATTACTCTGACAGATAGGAACAGGGTGCCATGAGATGCAATAGGGAAGACTTACTTTGCATAGAACTTAGGAGAGAATCAGGAATTTTGAGTTCTTAGAATAGTGTCTCTTGAATGGTTCTTAGTTCCTCCTTCCCTTTCATTCTTTATATCCTATCAGAATGCCCCAACCATGAATTTTGCCTTTGTTACTGCCAATATTGATCTTTTTTAACCAAGGCATCATTAATTTACATAGGCCTGACAGATTGCAATTGTTGGGGCTGTGATAATATGGGAGGAAGTGTTGGCTAGTAAAAGGGTACTGGGCTCCTTAGGAAAACCTGAATTCTTCTCGGGGGAAGGAGGTGAGAGAAGAGGAGAGTACTTACACAGTTTTCTTCTTTAAAAACATGTCTTTATTGATTTCAGAGAGGGGAAAGGAGAAGGAGAGAGACAGATAGAAACATCAATGATGAGAGAGTCATTGATCGGCTGCCTCCTGCTCGCCTCCCACTGGGGATCAAGCCCACAACCTAGGCGTGTGCCCCGATCGGGAATCGAACCAGGATCTCCTGGATCCTAAGTCAATGCTCAACTGCTGAGCTGTGCGGGCGGGACGTACTTACACATTTCATTAGGATTAGAGTGATGTTGGTTCTGCTCTGGACTTTCTAAGAAGTAGCGCTATGACCCAAGAAAAGTCACCTAACTTCCACTGACTCTCATTCTTTTTCCTATAAAACAAGACAATTAAGATGATATAATTTCTGAGGTCCTTTTAGATCCGAGGTCTTAAAAGGCTGTATGGAATAGTGACAAAAAATACAGACTCTGGAGCCAGATTGTAACCAGAGGGTTCAAACCCCAGCTTTGTCACCTATTGACTATGTGATGTTGGGTAAGCTTCTTAACCTCCCTGTGCATCCATTTCCAAAAATGTAAAATGGGGGGTAATATTATGTTGTGAGAATTCAATGAATTCACTCAAGTAAATGTACTTAGAACAGTGCCTGCCTTATGGTAAGTACTTAAGAAGTGTGACTATTATTAATATCCTCTGAAAGGAGGTCACCTCCTTGAAGGATGGAACTCCAATAGATACAGAATGCTCAAGACACTGGAGCAAACATATAAACAGACTACTGTGTGGGAACTGAGATTTGCAGTTCCACAATTCCTATCAAACCTCCCTCTGTTGTAGAGGGGCAACTTTTTATTGCTGCTCCAGGGGCCATAACCATGGAACGCCTTATTTGATACCCACAGGGACTCTCTTCTTCCTTGGGACACAGACAGGTAATTAAGTCCCTGGGTATGGGGTGTGTACAGGATATTAAATGTGCAGGATATTAAACTAGTGCTTACTTCAAGATGCTGTTACACCTGCGGCTAGGGCAGCAAAGCAGCCGAGATCAATGCTATTACCAGAGGTGCTGAGATGCAGGTTCTCTCAGGGCAATGAGTTTTTGTTCTTTTTAAACAACGTAATGAGATCTCATAAGTTAAACTTGGGAAAGATTTTTCAAATCATGAAAAGTTCTTTATAAATGATAAGAATTAACTTCAGCTGATTCCTGCCCATTGTAGAGATTCTGTTTTGATAAAGCTAAATGATGCAATAAGCAGCATTAGTTTCTCTCTATTAATGAACCCAAATCTCTAAAACCCCATCATATTTTCTTTGTACTATTTTCCTTGGTGTTTTTGTCATAAGTGGTAGCACCTGGATTCAGTGAGATCGTGATACATTTTTATTAAATGTTTAACTAATGAAGGATAATTGAGGCTGTGCTATATATATCTGTACTTCTGTGTGTGTGCGTGCACACATGAATTTAATCATGTTACAGCCATGATTATTAGTCAAATTGTAAAACTCTAGCCTTTTCCTGTATACGTAATCAGATTCTGGGATGTCTGAAACAGTTTAGGAGATTTTGCTTCTTTAGGAAAAGAGAAACAAACTAGGGTACTACGACAGGAAAAAATTGCTTGTGAATCTTGTAAAAGATAAAATGTAGCTTTTTAGATAAAAAGAAAAGGAGAAGAAAGAGACAAGAAATTAAATCTATTCAGATAACACCTAGTTCCCTGAAATTTTTCTGGAGACCAGAGCACTAAGATTTCTCCTAAATGTCCTTTACATGGATGGACCCCTTCCCGGGGGAAAAGACCTCAAGTGGCTGTCCAGCCAGCTGCTCTTAACCCCGACAACACCTTGACCCCGCTCCCTATCAGCCACCAAACACTGGAACCTCAGAAAGGTCTCTGACACTTCCCACTGCCCCTTGTCTGTCCCCAGCTGTGCAGTGTCCCCCATCGAGCCTCCTCCCCACCTACGGTTTCTCCTCCCTCTCCGAAGACTGTTCAGAAGGAGCTCAGTTTTTCCTAAAGAGTAAGAAACAAAAAAGTCTTTATGTGGGAGTCTGTTTAAGAACTAACTGACTCCTGTGTATAAAGGGCCCTTTCATTCCGTTGGCTGGTATGTGCTTCCTGAGCAGCCGCGGGTGGGAGGGCTCAATAGGGCCCAGTGAAAGGCTGCAGCTGCTCATTGCCGAGGCCGAGGCCGAGGCCGGGGGCGGGGTGGGCAGCGGCGGGCACCGGCCTGGGCACTGCCCGCCCGCGCCGAGCGCCTCGGGAGCTCTGCCCAAACGGGCCAGCATACATTTTGTTAGCAGAGCAGTTCTTTCTGCCAAAGAACTCTTTGTGGCTTTCCGCGTACAGGAGGTTTTATTTTTCACAAAATACCCATATTTAAATATAACAACCGAGCAGAGAAAATAACAGGCATTAAGGAGGAAACGATTGGAACCTGTCTAAGGGTTCTTTCTGTGGCAGCCCCAGTAAGCCAGTGGGTCGCACTTCCTGTTGAAGTGATCAAGAGGGTGCCCGGAGCGAAGGGAGCTATTCCGAGAGAGCTCCCGCTTGGTCTGGGGGTCCTAAGTTAAAATCACATAAGGGTCACCTGGCTTCCAGAAAATTTGTATCTGAATTGTGGTGGTAAAGAGAGGGGTGACTTGGTGATTCACTCTTTTTTGAAGCTATAAAATCAAAAGGTTAGTTTTATTTTCCCCCATACATACATAAATATATATGTATATGATTTAGATTTTCTATATATGACATATTTTATATATATATATGATTTAGATTTAAATGAGAAGACATTTGTTTGTGTCACTCTTAATGGAATTCATAGAACCTTATTAAACTGGTATAATGCTACCATATACCAGGATTAGCATGGTAAAAGTTTCATTCTATTTTATTTCTTGAAAATTTATATAAAAGTAAAAACATGGAATAGAATGCAGACTGTATATGCATTTAAGATAAAAATGGAACGTAACCCTTGCTTGTGACAGGAAAGGCCCACAGGTTCCCTAGGGGTACAGATTTACTCTCCTCTCAGCCTCAGCAGGCACCCCGAGACACCTCAGCTTAGGGCTGGCCATGCAGGTCGGCAGGTATGGGCAGCAAAAGTCAGGAAGATTCTCTGCTGAAATATGCCTAAATCCCCCATCCCCACCTTTATTCTATAACCATAAATGCATTAGCCTTTTGAGGCTTCTCTTTTTTAGGTTTAAGCAGTTGGTCATCCACATCTTAGTATGAATTGCTTTAAATAACTAGCTCTCTGTTCATATGGGCTCTACAGACCAAATCAGAAGCTGCGAGTTCCTAACATAAGGTCCTTAAGTTTTGTGGACTACAGCTAGCCAGGTCACTCATCTGAGGCTGTTTCCTAATCTGAAAATGGGAATGAATGATAGCACCTGCTTTCCCATCATAGAACAGCTATGAAGTCAAAATGGCATACAATGTGCATGGAAGGCCTCTCTTAAATTACAAAGTGCTGTTTAAATATCAGTTACCACTATTAATAATTTTAGTTGAGACTAGTTAATAGATGAGAAAGAATGGCATAGAAAGAGGTACCAGACCTACAGCATTATCTCAGTGAGGAACTTGGGTGTTTGAAAGGATTACAAATCAGAGGAGAAAAAGAAGAAGAAAGAGGTGAACAAATGCCAGACAAAGTTCTGCTTTGCAGTTCAGCAGAGGGACCTCGAGGTAGACCTCTGACTGCCCCACCCAAGTTGCTATAAAGGAAAAAGTCCATAGATGAGATTCATCTTAAATTGTTAGACAACCCCCAGGACACAGGCTATGGAGTTCTGAGTAAAATATTTCTCAAAGCAAAGATCTACTAAAAGTGTAAATAACTGAAGCTAAACACTGGTTCCACTTACCTTTCAAAATCCATAGTGCTCTTATCTCCTGCTCGTGATGCTGCGGGCCATCTCTCCTCTGGTGTTCATCATCCTAGTGATAGCAACAGTCATTAGGCAAGTACTAAGTATGAGGCACTATCTAGCACCGTCCCTGAATCATCTTATTTTATCTTCACAATAGCCCTAAGAACTAGATACTTCAATACTCCCATTTTACAGTTGACAAAACTGAGGCTGAGTATTTAAGTAACATGACTAGTTACTATATGGCAAAAGATGCAACTGAAACCAGGTAGTATGACTATAGAACTGAATAGATACTGTGCCTCCTTGTACTTCCTCCCAATTCACGGCATAGCCATTGTAGGTAAAGGAAGTTACAATGTGCAGAAGACAAGAAGCACTTGGAGTTGGCTCCTCTGACAATCAGAGGACGCTCCCTTCTTTGGGGCCAGCACTCAAATTCTCTTATGCAAGACTTGACCTTGAAGCCTTAAGTGTACTTGGAGAGGTGAGGACAGAAAAGGGCCAAAAAGGAAAAGACTCCAAGGAAGGGATCAGTTGTGTTTTTGTTTTGTTTTTGAAGCTGAGTAGGATTTGAGAGGAACAGATGTGTAGGGACATTGAGAACATAAACTGTCCATTTAAAAAAAGTGATCTGCAGTATTTAGTGAGCTCTCAAACCTGTTGTCGGCCATGATGAGATACACTGAGTTGTTCTACTGTTTTCCAGACTTCCCTGAAATCATCAGTTTGACATTATGCTTGCTTCTAATACCAGGCTTCACTGCGGTGCATTTGGGCAAAGTCATGAAGAGCAAAGCAAAGTAGTGGATTTTAGATCTTACCTTTTAATAATATCCTATCTCTTCCCTTCTAAATAAGATGTAGAAATTACAGGCAAAAGTAGATTCATATGTAAGAAAAAAAGCAGAAGGCCTTTATCTGACTCTTGAATGAGCTTTGGACTAATTTTTCAGGGGCAGGGGGTGCAGTGGGCAGGAATGTAGGCTGAAGGCTGATGTTCCCGCCTGTGGTGACCTACCCCAAATCACCACTGATAAAGGCCAATGGTGGCTCCACTACCGTTTCCTGTCTGAGATTTCTAATTTTTTGAATGATTATTTTTATTATTCTTTACCAATTCTTATCTTTAAAATGTCAATAAAATAACGTCATCACCTTAAGACAATCTTTTTGGAAAAAATACTTGACTATAGGTACCAGATATCTGTATTTCTCTATTTTCAGGCTCATTTATATAAAATGACTTTCACTTATGCCTTGATCAATAATAACTCAGTGTGTGGGCACCTTTCTTAAGCTCTTCAGCGTTCAGAGAGAGGAGGCTCCTGGAGGCAAATGCAACTGTCTGACCTGAGGCAAGTTGCCAAACACGCTTCAACCGGTTCCTTTCCTTGGGCTATTAATTAGGAGAAGAGTCTTCCCTCCTTCCTGGGCTGCACTGACCTTCTCATTTTTTGTCTCTGACCATTAGCAGTCTCATTTGGTCGGATAATTCAATTTGAGTGCATAGGCAATCCAGCAACATGGTAAATAATTTTGTCCGGGATCAAATGTCTATTGCTTATCTGGAGCTGATGTCATTTTGAATTACAATCACGATACTTCTTTTCTCTGACCTCTTTTCCCAATTTAATAGCATTAAAGTTCTTCAAATTCAGATTTTTTTTTTTGTAAGTCAGGGCTAGTTTTACTAAGATCCACCTACCACTGTGTGAATAGTAAATAACATTAAACCTCTCCAATCAGTCATGTCTGATCCTTTATGTCATTGGCTCAAATTATGATTCCACATCATTTAAGTCTGTCTTGATCATGTGACCGGGGATCAAATAAGAATTCATGTTCAAAGCTGGAGAAAACTGTTGGTATCCTTGTTTTCAGCTTCTGTTGTCAGATTTTGTCACATATTTATTTTTATTATTATTTTATTATTTTTTTAAATCCTCACCTGAAGACATTTTTTCCATTGCTTTTCAGAGAGAGTGAAAGGGAGAGAGAGAGAAACATCAATGTGAGAGAGACACATTGAGTGGTTGCCTCCCGCAGGTGCCCCAGCTAGGGCTGGGGATCGAGCCTGCAACCCAGGTACGTGCCCTTGGCCAGAATTGAGCCTGTGACCCTTCAGTCCACAGGCTGACGCTCAGCTTTTGTCACATATTTAAATTAAGTTCCTTGCCTTTCTCACTGTCACTTGAAATACTTAGTTTACCTTTAAGTCTGTGACTTAAATAAATCATATCCTGTACACTGAGCACTCAGAGCTTTGCATTTATTAGCTAGAGATAAATTATTATTTTTTTGTACTTCACTGTTTTATTACTCAAGATTAAACCACAGTGTTCCTTACACAGGTATTACAAACCAAGTTCAGAGTAGTTTATTTTCCTGGAGGGCTCTTTATGCACCAGATTCTTCTTTTTTTCTCTTTCTAGCTTTATTGAAATATATTTAGCATATAACACTAAGGTATACAGTGTGATTATTTAAAACATAATATATTGCAAAATGATTACCACAATAAGATTAGTTAACACATCCATCACCTCACATAATTACCATTGTGTGTGTGTGTATGTGTGTGTAATGAGAACATTTAAGATTTATCCTCTTAGCAACTTTCAAGTATATAGTACAGTATGATTAACTATAGTCACCATGCTGTGTATTAGATTCCCAGGACTTATTAATCTTATAACTAGATGTTTTTACCCTTCACCAACATCTCCCATTTCCCTCACCGCAGCCCCTGGTAACCACCATTCTACTTGGAGAGAAATTCTTATTTAACCTAACAGATCACTATATTCAGATAGTACTATAAACTCTTTTTATTTCTTCTTCTCTATGGGAAAAAATGAGTTAGGTCCCCCTCCTAGGTGCTTCCATTGTACCTGGGCTTTCTCCTATCTTAGCACACAGGACACTGTGTTGAAATTGCGTATTTATGGTTTTGCCTTTACCGTTAGAGTATAAGCTCCTTGAAAACTGGGCTGTGTCCAGCTCCCTACTCTATCTTTGGCTCCCAGCACCACCTGGCTCATTAAGTAGGCAGGCCCCAAATCTCTTGATTACACTGAGACCTGAAAGGAAAGTAGCCACAGAGGGCGGTGAGATTTGTTTAATTGTCCAGTTTGATTAAATAAAGACACACAGGTGTTTAGAAAGAATGATCTGTTATATAAGGAAGACTGGAAGTTTTTAAAACTAAGTCTTGGTGTTTTTTGCAAACAATGGGAAGAAAAGTTGATTGATCTCCTGTGTAATTAAAATCCTAGGGCTTTGTTGTGACACCAAAACACTTCATGAAAATACCAGGTCTCCTCTGAAGTCCCCCTTTTGTCAAGTCTTTGAACCATCACAGTACCTCATGTGACCAGAGACATTGTCTCATAGAAATCATGGACTCTCTTTGTTTGTACTAAACCATAACTTTGGTAATTTTAAAAGACTTTTACTAAAGATTCTGTTCTGTCCATTGTGTATATGTGGGACGCTTAGGAATAAAAAACATTTTACCAGCATGTAGGTTACTGACATTAGGGTCTTTTGGACCAAATTCTAGGAATTTCAAAGACTATGTAATGTCAGAGTATTAATTAGACCTCTGTAAAATGAATCGGGCTCATTTGCTTAATCAGAGGCACCTGAATGACAGGCCTAGCAAGTAAGCTGGCTCAGATACAGGGTTGTTTATTGTGTCTTTTCCAGCTATTTTACATAGCTGCTGTGATGGGGCCACTAACTGTTTTCATTCATCCCATTCCTATCTACCTCCCAATGGTGGATGCAGTTCATAGCTGCACAACCCATTGAACATTTGTAAAGAAGGGAAAAGATGGGAGGGCGCTAAGAATCCAGAGTCGCTCACTAAGCAGCCTTTCAAACACAAGGTTTCTGAAGATGAGTGTCCACAAGCCACAGAATTCTCTGGCAACTTCCACAGAATTTGCTTCTCCAAGCAAGGCCAAAAGGAAAGAAAGAACACCAGGCACTGTCGTATCTGTAAGCCTTATGTGCCTAGAGCCAAAAATAATTGGGTGTGGTTGAGGTTAATGAATATCCAAGTGTTGAAACTAAACATATGTCCACCTCTCTTTCCTTCTCGGTGTTGGCTCAGCTTTCACGGAGCTATTCTTTAGGATGAGAGAAGACCGAATCCGCTCGCCGCAGGGACTCCCTGCTCCCTCTGTGCTCGGCCGGGTGGAAAACACGAGGAGGCTGTGAGGCTGGCATTGAGAGGAGAGGCTGGCAGCAGTAATTGGCGTAGGTTGCTCTGATGCCAGTTTCACAGATAAATGAAAAATGTTATAGAAGGTTCAGTGCCTCTGGAAAACTGTTTGCTAGGATGATAATATCTGTTCCCACCAGCCGGAAGAAAATGTATCACCCTAATTTTAAACTCGCCAGTAATGAAAGCACCTATTTCCAGGGCTTCCAGGATACATTTCTTTACAGACAGCTAATCACCGCCCCTGTCTGTGCGGTGCCCGCTCACCGCGGCCTCAGCCTGCGTGACACTGTGCCCAACCCTCAGCCTGCGAACGGCGCGCTAACCGGGCGTGAGCCGCTCTTCTGGCTCTTTTGTGCACTCCCTGTGGTGTGTTTGGTTAGCATACGGTGCAGATATGTTTTGATCACTCTTATTTCTCTTCGGCAGAGTCACCTTTGCTTTTTCCCGGGGCCACAAAATGCTACTCAGCTCTGGCCTGCCGTGTTTCTTGGTGGTGGGGCCTGACCCACCCAACACCACCATAAGCAAAATGCTTCTGAATGTGAGCTCCATTCTTAGCCCTATGTAGTGGAGGAAATTAGTCATTTTCATAGAGAAGGTCTAGTAAGAAAAGAGATTCTATTTCCTGGGGTGTCCTGGTGAAAGTACTAGGTCTCAGAGACACAGAATTGGCTTCTGTTTGCCATCTGTGACCTTGGTCAAGTCCACCTGCTCTCTATTGTTTCTTCATCTGAAAATCTGTTTCTGGTTTTCCTCAGAGATGTTTCCCCAAAACAGTGGAAAATACAGTGTGGGTTCTTGAAGGTAATGTTCCACAATTATACTTACTGTTCTATATTGATGGCCTAAAATTAAATGGAACAAATAAGCCTTCGGAGTATCACTTAGAAGTTAGCATCAAATCCCCTAACCTATATAGGTAAGAACAATATTTAGACCAGCTGATGTAGCTCAGTGGTTTAACATCAGTCAGGAGATCGCCGTTCGATTCATGGTCAGGGCACATGCCCGGGTTGCAGTCTCGATCCCCAGCAGGGGAAATGCAAGAGGCAGCCAATCAGTGACTATCATCACTGATATTTCTACCTCTTTCTCCCCCTCCTTTTCTCTTTCTGAAATCAATAAAAATATATTATTAAAAAAAAAAGAATATTTAGAGGGTCCAACAGGAAACCTGTTTTAAAGATTTATTTCTGTAAGGTCTTATTTATTTATTCATCCTCATCAGATTATATGTACTGATTTTGGAGAGAGAGGAAAGGGGAGAGAGGGAGAAAGAGAGAGAAACATCAATGTGAGAGAGATACATTAATCAGTTGCCTCCCGTATGCATCTCAACTGGGGACTGAACCCACCACCTGGGTATGTGCCCTGACCAGGAATCGAACCCAAGACCTTTTGGTGTATGGGATGATGCTCCAACCAACTGAGCCACACTGGCCAGGACTGTAAGGTCTTTTTTAAAGTTTCAAAGTGTCAAAGCTCTCAAGACCCATCTACAAATAATCAGTAAGAAGCAAACCCCATTTTGGAAAATGACTCATTTGACAAAGGCATTATAGGTACCTTATTCATTCATTCATTTGTTTATTCATTGTGCAAATAGTTATTGAAAGCCTGCCATGAGCCAGCCACTGTTCTAGGCACCAGTGATTCAGCAATGATCACAACAGACTAATTCTCTGTGCTCATGGAGCTTATATTTTAGTAGGTAATGCAGACAGGTCAAAGAAAGAAAGAAAGAAAACATGTCAGGTGGTGTTGAGTCCTAAAACATAAAGCAGGGTAAGGGGGATGAGAAGTGCAAGAAGGAGGGGTGCATTTTTAGACGGAAAAGCCTCTGATAAGTTGATGTTTGAGCAGATTCCTGAATAAAGTGAGGTGAACTATAAGAAAAGCATTCTAAACAGTGGGATCAGTATGTGCAAATGCCCTGGGACAGGAGTATGCTTGCCAGGTTCGAGAAACAGCAAGGACACACTATTGCTATATTAGAGTGAAGAAAAAAGACTGGTGGAAGGTGAAATCAGGGAGATGCCCGGGGACCTTATTATCCAACCCCTATAAACCATGTATAGTAGTGGAAGGGAGGGATGGGGTTGGGTTCTGGAGATATTTTGAAGGAAGAGTTCAGGAGTTTGCTGTAGATTATAGGTGAGACGTGAAACAAAGAAGCAGCAGCAAGACTACCCTCAGTGTTTTTAATCTGAGCAACCAGAGGAATGGAGCTGCCATTGATCTTTATGAAGATGACTACGGGAGGAGCAGGTTTGGGGAGAAAATCAAGAACTCAGTTTGGGACATGTCAAGTCTGACCTGCCCATTCATATGGAGAGGTTGAGTAGATAGTTGGATATATGGGTCTAGAGTTCAGGGGCAAGACTGGTAACTGAGATACAAGTTTGAGAGATGTAAGCTAAGAGATGGTATATACTGTCAGGGATCTGAATGAGATCATGCACGGGAGGGTAAGGGCTGAGTGTAACATAGACGATAAAAGTAGAAACGCAGCGAGACCTGGGGATCAAGGAGATGAATAAACCCGAACGGGAAGCTGAGAAGGAACTGACAGTAAAATAAGACAGGAATCAAGAAATACAGAAAATAACAAGTTTTGGCAAGTCTATGGAAAAATTTAAAGCCTTGTGCACTGCACTGTGGGTGGGAATGCAAAGTGATGCAGCTGCTGGGGAAAACAGTATGGAGGTTTCTTGGGAAATTAAAAATAGAATGTACATATGATCCAGCAATTTAACTTCTGGGTATATATTCAAAAAAATTGAAAGCAGGATCTTGAAGAGATATTTGCATGTCCATGTTTATAGCAGCATTATTTACAATAGCCAAGAGGTGGAAGCAACCCAAATGTCCATCGATGAATGAATGGATGAACAGTGTGTGATATATACATACAATGAAGTATTACTTAGCCTTAAAATTTAAGGAAATTCTGTCAAACGCTACAATGTGAATAAACTTTGAGGACATTATGCTATATGAAATAAGCCAGTCACAAAAAGACAAATACTGTAGGATTTCAATTGCAAAAGGTATCTAAAGTGGTCAAACTCATAGAAACAAAGAATAGAATTGTGGTTGCCAGGGGCTGGTGACAGGAGTTGTTGTTAATGGGCATAGAGTTTCAGTTTTGGAAAATGAAAAAGTTCTAGAGATTTGTTGCACAACAATGTGAACATAGCTAACTCAATTGAACTGTACACTTAAAAATGGTTAAGATGGCAGATTTTGTTAGGTGTCTTTTGCCACAATTATGAATGAATGAATGAATCAATCATGTAAGAAATAGCAGCATCTCTGAAGTCAAGTGAAGAAGGTGTTTAAGGAGAAGGGAGTAATTCACTGTGTTAAATGCTACTAGAAGGCTGCAGTAGTTTCATAATGATCCCCAAAGACATCAAGTCCTAATTCCTAGAATCTGTAAATGTTACCTTATAAGGGTAAAGAGTTTTTGCAGATGTGATTAACTTAATGTTCTTGACATGGAATCATTATCTTAGATTATCCTGGTGGATGCTAAATCCAATGATAAGTATCCACATAAGATAGGGGCATAAGGAGATGACACACAGAAGAGGAAGAGGCAATGTGACCACAGAGGCAGATAGTGGAGTTGTGTGGCCACAAGTCAAGGAATGCTGGTAGCCACTTAAAGCTGAAAGAAGCAAGGAACGGATTCTTCCCTAGAGAGTTTAGGGGGAGGATGGCCCTGATGACACCTTGATTTCCACTCAGTGGAACTGATTTTGAACATTTAACTTCCAGAACTGTGAGGGAATAAATTTCTGTTGTTTTAAGCCCTCAAGTGTGTGGTAATTTGTTACCACAGCCGTAAAAAACTAAGACAGGGGCCAAGTAAAATGAAGACTGAGAAAGAACCATTGGATTTGGCAGACTGGAAGCTGGAGCTGCTGGTGACCTAGACAAATGTAGTTTCTGTAGAGTCGTTGGGGAGAAATGATTTGAAATGAGTACAAGACAGAATAGGAGGAAGAGAAGTGGATGCTGCCAGGCTAGACAACGGTTCCACGTCACCTGTCAGGGAAAGTGGGAAAATGGGATTCTTGCCCAGGAGAATGTGCAGGGTCAAGGGACAGGTTTTGTTGTTTTTCTTAAGATGGGAGATGTTTTAGCTTGTTTGTATTGTATACTGATGAGATTGCTGCAATAAAGAGGAGAGAGTCCTTTACTAGACAAGAGAAGATGGGAGTAGTGCTGAAGTGAAGGGGCTCCTCACCAAAACAGAACAAAATCGGGGCATGGGCAGTTCATCATCACAAGAAAAGAGAAGGCAGAGTTTATGAAAGTGCAGGGCCAGGGAAACTGGTGGGATTGCTCATGGGAGAAGATGGGCGTTCTCTTCTGGGTGCTGCTACTTAAAGTAAGAAGCAGAGTTACCAGTTAAGGATGCGGATGGGGAGAAAAGAGGTATTAAAAGTTTGAAGAGAGAGAAGAAGGTGTGAAAAAAGCCATTGGAAGTTGACTACGGAAATGTGGAAGAAATGCTGGGCAGCACTAAGGACCCACTTGAAGTTAATATCTATGAATCTGTGGTTGTGTGTTTACTCAACATTCTTTAGTTGCCCAAGGACAGGTTGAGGGATGGATTCAACCGGGGTTGGGGATTTTATGAGCTGATGTGATTGAGGGAGAAAGAGATAAAGTTGCTGTGAGTTGAAAGGGAGTGACCACATGATAGACCATGGAATCCCTAAGCCTGCTAAGGTAGCACAAAAGGACCTGAGGGTTTTGAGGGACAGTGAAGAAACAGCAGGCTCAATAGATTGGAGTCCTGAATTCTTAGAATTGGGATATAGTGGGAGTGATCTGGAAAGACAGGAAGTGGACATGAGAGAATGGAAAGCTTGAAATACTCCTTTCAACCAGCTGGAGTCCTCTTGGTCGTAGGGCTTTTCTGCCTATTTACCCACTTTCCTTGGACATTCAGTTTTGTGTGGCTGAAACTTAAATATGTTGAGAGAGTCCCAGAGCTGTGGGATTTCATGATACAGTGACAGGAATGGAACTATGTTAATATCTTCAATAGCTAGCAAAAGAACTAGAAAGGAATCAAGAAATTATCCAACTTAATTCTCTCATTTTACAGAAGAGGAAATCGAGGCCAGGAAGGGTGAAATAACTCATTTATGATTATGCAGAAAAGTTGAAACTCAAATCCAGACCTCCAGCCTCATAATTCAGCACTCTGTATTACCCCACACTGATTCTGACATTTCTTCATGAACATTGGTTCAGTACCTTGGGGTTCCATGACTGTCAGCTCATTGAGCATCCTCATGGCTCTGCTATTTCCATACCCTCTGTTTTTCCCATCACACTTCCATCAAGAGAACCACATTTATTAAAAAGAGATGTCCTCTTAAAAATTCCTTAGGGACCTACATAATTATCTCTTTCTCCTTCCACACAACATTGAACTTATTTTATTAAAGTGTAGGGATTTGCTTAGGAAATACTATTCTCTCACTAATCGGGGAAATGTTGTAGTCAGATTTGCTGGCTATTTACATTCTTTGCAAAAATCATACAAAAAAGTAACTAGTCTAAGTAGATCAGAATGCCTCACTGTTGAGTAGTGATCAGCATAGGGTGGTGAGGGTCAGCAGAGAGAGTAGGCTATTACTTTGACTTCATTGACTCCCTTCTCTCCTTCCCCCATTTTCCTAATAGATTTTCCCTACTAGTGACCACCCGGGGAGGTGGGGGGGGGGCAAAACTGAGTAAGAACATGAACCATAATAATGCTTCCAATTTAAGAACTACAAAAATGTTAGAAATACTCAAGAAACAGTGAATAGTGCATCTAACTTTTGAACCAGGGTTTAAGTACTTGATTCTGCTGCTAGGTTATAGCTGTTTTCTGTTGTTGTTGTTTTGTTTTGTTTTGTTTTAAAGGAGAGGGAGAGAGAGAGATAGAAACATCAATGATAAGAGAGTCATTGATCGGCTGCCTCCTGCACACCCCTGACTGGGCGTCGAGCCCGCAACCTGGGCACGTGCCCTGACCAGGAATCAAACCCTGATCGCCTGGATCCTAGATCGACGCTCAACCGCTGAGCCACGCCTGGCCGGTATAGCTGTTTTTTAAGGCAATTCATTTATTCACCCTGGCCCTTAACTTTTTTCATCTGTGAAATAAGAGTATTGGTTCAGTGGGTTTCAAATGGCTTATATTTAGCCTCTCTTTAAACATTGGTGGCATAAATTTGCAGATGAGCCATTTTCTTACTTACTCATTCCTAAAAAAATCCCTGAATTCTTAACCTGGAGAGGCCTCCTTTCATGAGCCCCTAAGGGTCTGCCCAAACTGGACCAAATATTAAATAAAGCCCAGTGCCACTCTGGGCTCCATACATTTTATTTTCTAAACCTGTGCCATAAGTGATTAAAGGGTATTAAATCAGTGGTTATAAAAAAGATTTTTGTTATGGATAGATAGGTCTGCAAGATAACTTCTGGGTCCTGCCAAACCCTGAGATTTAATAACTCCATGAATTCCAGAGTAGATTAATTAAGGTCAGTCCAGTTCACAGACTTTGCTTTCTCTGAACTTCTCTAGGAACCTGGGAACTGGTCTCAAAGGTGTTCGTTCTATGAGGGCAGGCTAGAGAAAGAAGAAAGTGAGCGGCCAAGGTGGTTAGATAGCTCCTGAAAATAGTATCTGCAATTGAGGTGCTTTTGGGACTATATACACACAATTATCAAACCCTTTCATCAGCACACTAAGACGGTGAAATTTAATGTGTGTATTAAATTATACCTTGATGAAACTGCCTTTACTAAAAGTATCTGTAAGATGAACTCCTGGTTCCCAAGTCAACATTTCAGACAAGTTCCTCCCACCCTTTGGAGATGGCAAATAAGCAGGTGTCCTGTGGAGAAGGGCTCCTTTCTCGATTCTCCTCTCCTGCAGCCAGGGTGCTTCTGACTCAGTGTGGACAGTAGTTGTCTATTTCCTTACCTAGTGACAAATAAATAAAAAAGGTTACTTGTCTCATCACTTCTTACATTTTTTCTCTCCTCACTCCTTAGGATGACAGGGATGTTGGCGTGGCAATTTATTTTATGCACCTAGAGCAGCAGTTTTGAAAACAATATTGTTTGAAGGGATAAAAAAAATGGGTGTGTGTGACATATCAGAGATATGTCATAGCCTTAAAAGACTGGCACTTGAGTGATGGGGAAACATTACAAGGGCTTCATTCTCTGAAGGATGCCGGGCAGAGGAGGAACAACTCTTGCAGGGTGGATAAGAAAACATCTCAGAAGGCCCCCGTTTATGCAGGGCCCAGCAATGGTTATGTATATCAGTTACTATTATCTTCCCAGCATGATGTCACCCACCGAAAAAATAAGCACTCTAAGCTGGGGAACTTTGGAAAGTTACTGTGAAGGTTAGCTTGGTTGTCTGTCGGTGGAAGGATTGCAGGAGGTTTTTGTTTTCTGAATCTCTGTGTTTTCCAGTTTTCCAATAATGGCTATGTGTTTGTTTTATAAGAGAAAATATTTTTAAAAGTGAATTGGGGGAAAATGGGCCTCCTGCTTTCCCTGACATTAAGCTAACAGAAAGGAGGCGAGGCCTTCGGTGCTGCGTTTTGGGGGCTGTGGCCTCACACGGGATTCTGTCTGATGGGTGGTCATAGATTGGTGTGGGGGGCGGGGGAACGCGAGCCCAACGTTACAGAGCAGCTTTCAGCGTTGGACTGAGGTTTACCCTCTCAAACAGAGCAACTGGGAAAAGTTATTGATGCGTTATATGTTGCCGAAAACAGCCCAGAATGTATCTGGTCACTTGAGGATCTGCCCCCTTTTTTGGCAGGAGCCAGGAAATGGTGAGAGGGAAGGAGGTACGAGTCACAAGCTTATCTTTTGCCCTAAGAATGTGGGGGTACTTGAAGATCAGACAGGATATAAAATCTGGGAGGTTCCCTTTTGGAGAATATGCGCCATAAACCCATTTGCTACCAAACAAAAGCCGTTGTTACCAATTTGTATCCAGAAACCTCTGTTTGGTGGGGCTACAGCTCGGGGGTGGGTGATGCTGTGCGCCAAGTACTCACCCGCAGAAGTAGCAAACAGTTACTGATGCACTAATATGTGTGTACGAGGCTGGGTGCTGGGGGTGCTCTGGAGGACGTTCGCTCACTTAACAAATATTTATTGAGCACTTTCTGTAAATACAACGGACAAGGTCTTTGCTCTTAGTTTATATTTAGAGGAGAAAAGTGACTAATGATATATAAATTAATTCAGTAACTGCAGATTATTGTAATGCATTGAAGAAAATCAACAGGGGGATGTACTGGAGAATGACCATGGGACGCGGCACTTCAGATCCTGTGATCAGGATACTTGGCGGCTGAACGCTGGTCTGAAGGAGAGAGCCGCAGCCCGCGGCCCCGCCCCGGGAAGATGCAGCGCTGCAGGGCACTGCGGACCTGGGGACAGCAAGTGCGAGAGCCCGGGGGGAACCGGGCTTCACCTGTCGAACCAGGGAAGACAGACAAACTTAGAGCAATCGGGGGGGTAGAGGGGCAGGTTTAATAAATATTTATGGGAGGAAGGCTGGACAAAATACTAATAATTGATCATACCAGTCAGCATGCAATTTTAAAAACAGGCAGAGAAATGGCCTGGTTTATACTAGCACTGGCGCCTGGGCTGGGGACGGCTTGAGGGACTGAGGAAGGTTTCTCAGAGGAACAGAGGCTGGAGCTGGGCTGTCAGATACGGGTGTGCATGCGGGGTAAGAGATAGGGCAAAATCATGGCTGCCACGGGCACGAGCTGTGTCGGGAGAACAGAGAGCAAGGCTGGTTTGGCTGAAGACCAGGGCTGGTGATGCGGGGCGGCCGCAGGCCGTGATGCTGATGGAAACGCTCGCTGCGTGCGCACAGATGCTCTGCTGGCCTTTCCATACAGGAGACAGGCCTGAGGAGGGAGCAGAAGCCAGTTAGCCTCAGATGCTAGGCTTACAGGTTTATCCTGTGGCCACAGAAAACCTTCACAAACACTGTCCGTGGATGGGAGCCTTTCCCTGCAGAAGATACCAGTGAAAGAAAGTGCCTTCCTGGAATTGTCAGGGTAGCACTCGGGAGCTGGTTTCCTTAGAAACACTGTGGGTAACCTGGGCACAGGCTTCTGGCTCGCACACGTGAAGCACTCAATACATCCTTGTTTACTAATTCCAAATCACAGTTGATTTTCAAATCATCTCCAGCTCTTCCATAGGTTCTCAATGAAAATTAGAAAGTTCAAAATTAAAGGTAAAGATTTACCCATTCTCTTCCCAGAAAAGATTTCCTTCCCTTTGGCTTTTTTTGTGGAGTTCTTCTTGCATATTATTAAGTCCTCGCTTAATAGAGTCACAGTTGGTCACCGTCATAGATTTTCCCCTTTGACTTTTTGAGTCCCTGACCCCTTCTCCATGTTCCTTGTTATGAGGATTGGAGATTAAGTATGTAATGTTCTTAGGTCACAGTGCTTAGTAGTTGCTCAGTGTATGGTGGTGGTCATTCTCTATTCATGCCTACTTCTTATATAGCATTCCATAACTTATAGCTTGCTGTTACAAACATTAAACACACTTGTGCAATCCTGGAGTTGTGATTTCCACTTTAGAGCTGAGCCACTGAGCCCCAGAAAGATTAAACGATTTTCCCACTGTAAAACAGCTTGGGAATGTCAGAACACACTAGGATTCAGGTCTCCTATCTCCTTCTGCCTGTTTTTTCGCTCTTGTACTACCTGTCAGCTGCATCACGGGGATTATCCCCAGACAACACAGCTATAAAAAACAAACCTGAGTGGAGGAGGGCCAATTCTTACTGGGGGCAGGGGGCTATGCTGAAAAGCTCAGCCAAAGGACTTCTGGCGTTACCATTTTGTAAGCCAAAGCTCAGACAGGCAAGCCTCCCTGAACTCCAGGGGTTGCCTAAGGCTTGATCCACTGAGGATTTAGAATCAGAGCGGGGGGGAGAGGGGGGGCGGTTTTGTGTGTGTGTGTTTTTTAAAGAAATTAATTAACCAATAGATAATTTCCTACAAGGGGGCAGAAGACTGCTGCTTGTCAGATCTCCCTTGCCTGCTGTTGTGGGGCATTAGACATCAGGAGGTTAACAGAGCCATTTCTATGGAAACGAGCTCATTATTTCTCTTTTGTTGGAATCCTACTGGTTCATGGTCTGGGCTTCCATATTTAAAAAAGAAAAAAGGAAAAGAAAGAAAAATCTAGCATATGCCATACAAAATACTAATCTTTTATCCTTGGAGTGAACAAAGCCCATTTAACATCTAAGAATGTCAGCCCCATGTGTGGATAACAAGCCTTTTTCTTATCCAAGACTCAGATAAAAACAAAAAGCTTACGTGTCATTTTTAAGTTGCAATGTGGCTTATTCATTCCTGTTTTGTTTTACAAAATTGGTGAAATCCCTGACTTGGAGTGAATATTTTTCAAAGGCTGTGTTTTTGTCAAGGTCGTTAAAAGCAGCTAACCAATGATGCTCTTTCCAAGAGGGAGGCTGCCTCTCGCAGAGATGTTGTTTCAAAAGCAACAGTTTACTGGAAAGCAGAGAGCTGTCATTTCAAATGGCTTCTGGTAGCCCAGTGAGACAAGGAGGCTGTATTGTGTCTTACTCTCCACCTACACAGCATAAATGGCTCCCATGCTGGTTTAAGGGAAATCAGATGGGATCTTGTCTTTCTTCCATTGGGCGAGTGGCCGTATCCCAGCAAAGCCGCAGGGAAATAGTACAGGGTGGATTTCAAGTTGATGTCGCTCCCCTGGCTCCTTTTGTTCCCTCTTGGCCCCCTAGCACTTTTGCTAGGAACAGCCTCCACACTGGCCCTCATTCACATTTGCTCTCCCCGAGCTACAAAGACCTGGAAAATTGCTATTATGTTTGTGAAATGGCCAAACATATTCTGTACTCCCCAGATTAGGATCAGTCTGCTGCCTCTAAAAATGTGAATTGAGAGCACTGGAGGAAAACCTTTCCCTGGGGAGCATGATTCAGAAACAGCCTTCTCGCTAATGTTCTGACTTAATCGAAACCTGTTTCCCTCAACTAAGGATGCGGCGGTTACTTCCTTCCCTGGAATTGCGGGGGTTAAATAGGGTAACGCTTTAAGGCGCTTGGCCCACTTCCTGGCACATGGCAAGCCCTTGGTTTATAAGCTAATATTCATTTTTAATATGAGTTCCTGATCCTCTGATGAAAGAACAGAGCTTTTGTCCTGTAAAATCAAATTCCGGAAATGAGAAGCACTAAAAGATGGGGGAGAGGGAGGAGGCACTTAGAAGGCCCCAGTTTTGTTTTGTTTACAAACCCATCTTTCACCTTAGCTTCCCGGCCTCCACCTCCTTGGATCCCTCCCCTCCCTGGGTCCCTCCCCTCTCCTTCCCGGTTCCCCTCTCCTCTTCAAATACCAACCAGTGCCCAGTGGAGTTCAGCATCATTTCGTGCCTTTTATCCCCAAGCCCCGCCATGCCCGTCTGCCTGGATGTGCCCTAACCTACCCCTCACTGCCCCCCACCTGCCCTATGTGCATCCCTGTGCATGTTCTCCATCTCCAGCCTCCACACTACTGCTCAAAAGTGAGCAAAGGCAAGTGAGGCGACCAGGACATTGTGACACCCGAAAGCTATCTTGGCGATGTTTCTAAGTTTTAAAACACCTGATTGGGAAAGAGTGGGCATCCAAGATGGATTCCAACCCTGCTACTCTGGGGCTTGAAAGTGCTGAGGGATAAGCAACAGGCTTCCCAGATAAATCCCTTATTGATTTAAAATCTCCCTAGTGGCTGGAGAACCAAAGAGAAATGAGTGTGTACTGATTAGTACAGATTGAAATGTGCTATTTTGGTATCAAGTCAAAGTGGCCAATGGGTAATAGAAAGAGATGCCTGACAGAAAGCTACGCTGAGGCCTGGCAGGCTATTTCACAATTATTATTCACACTGCAGCTGCTATGCATAAATTCACCAGTGTTCGGACTGCTAAAGCCCTTCACAGGAATAGATATTAACTGTACTCTTTGTATGTATAATCTGATCAATGTCGTGATGATGTCCTTACTTGCTGCAGAATAAATTAGAGTGGGAATGAAAATTAAAATGAGTGGCAAAACGACCATGCTGAACTTGGGTTGTGGTGTGAACAGTTAACAAAGATATTTATCTAGGCAACTAATTGTAGAAGCTCTGAAGTATTTTAAATTGGAATAGTTTGAAGTTAGTCTTCTAATTCAAAAGCAAGTAACAACCACTCACCAATTAAATGATATGGCTAATTGGCAAATGAGAATAATAGAGGTATCATCAGGTAACTGGGAGACTATAAACCTCTAATTTGTTTTCTAGACCTAAAATCGTTTGTTTTATTGCCAATGTAATCTGAACCTGTAAATACGCAAAGCAAATAAATCAACCCCCCCTTTGCACCTACTGCAAATATCAAAACACAGTTCTGAGAAACACACAGTTGTAATTAAAATGAAAGGCCACCAGGAAGCCTGCTGGATGCCAGGCTTAAAGAACACCCATTAGGGTATGAAAAGAATGGAATCCTCTGCAATTAACCTACACACTCTAAGGCAAAGGTCTCATTATCAAAATATTTATTTATCTTTGTGCCAAAGAAATAAGGGGTTGTGTGTTTATTCCTAAGCCTAAATGGCAAGAAAATGTGTGGTTTCTTAACAGAAAAGTTCCCCCTGAAAGAAACTTAAATGCTGGATGTATCATTAGAAAAAGAAAACTCGCCCAACTGGGTGTGGCTCAGTGGTTGAGCATCGACCTAGGATCCAGGCGATCAGGGTTCGATTGCCGGTCAGGGCACATGCCCAGGTTGTGGGCTTGATCCCCAGTTGGGGGTATTGCAGGAGGCAGCTGATCAATGACTCTCTCATCATTGATGTTTCTATCTCTCTCTCTCCCTCTCCTTTCCTCTCTCTGAAATCAGTAAAGATATATTTAAAAAAAAGAAAAGAAAAAGAAAACTCATTTAATGGTTTTTATTCCAGGACAGGCCTGTCTCTCCTGTTGCTGGGGTAGAGGTGGGGGGACACTTTCCCATCAGTCGAAAACAATAAAATGCCTTCTGTATTATTCTTGGGTTTGGAATTCAGGTGGGATCATTAGGACATTCTTGCAGAGTCCTGCCCGTCGGTCATACACAAGCTTTATCATTGTTCTAGGGGGTGTCGTTGCTTGCATTCTTTTTGCTGGCTGGCAGATAAACTCAGCAGAATCTCATTCCACCAGCGTGTTGCAAGAAAGAAAGAGACTTTGTTCTCTTTTAAATAAGCAGAAATCAAATATCCATAAAGCGCCCGCTAATGAGAATGAAGAGCACTTAACACATATTCATCCGTGGAAAGGTAATTGGGATCATAAAACGCAAGTATAAAAGCCCAGTTAGTTGCAAGTTTCCTTGAGGGGTAAACTTCTTTGAGCAGATTTCTCACGCATGGCCCTGCGGCTACTTTGTCAGTGTCCTTTCCCATTGAGAGTACTATGGGCATCGAGCAGCACAGGTCATTGTTGCCTGGCAGTCTGCAGGGCGTGAGAGCATCTGCCTCTGCTCACTAAGTGCCAGGAGCACCTCTAGTTATTGTCATAACCCAGACCACCCCACACATTTCCAAATGTGTGGTATCTCCCCTGATTGAGAACCACTGCCATGAACCTAGTGTGGGGCTTGGAGAAGAGATTGAATCCCATTTGGAATTTCCAGAGTTACATTATTAGCATTTTAAAAAGAGCTTTTGGCTATAAAATTCTGAAAGAATCAGTGTGCGATATTATAGCCCTCTAAGTCAAACCTGGAGATGTGCAACTACCTGTATTTTGTGTCATAGCTTGATTGCCAGATGATCCAGCATTTGACAGGTACTACCAGTTGCTGGGCTAAGAACAGCTTGCTGGACCAAAGAGTGTCACTCTAGCGCTACCCAACCTTTGATTGTCACCCCACCTGACTGAGAGTCCAGAAATGACCTCAGGAATCCAGAGTTTCCCTAAGAGATCCAGACTCGGACTCAGTTGCCTTCTGTCCCACTGATTTTGAGAAGAGGTAGAGTCCACAGCTGGGTGAATCTCTGGAGTGGCCCTCTGATGGCTCCAGGGCCAAGCTGGGCCCCTGCAAAGGTAAAAACGCCAGTGCATACAATGCAGTCCAAAGACTGTGCTGATGGGGTGAGAGAGAAGCAATGCATAGAGATGAATCACCCTCTATTTTTAACTAAAAGTTTTTAGTTGTTTTAAGAGGTATATGAGTTTTAAAGCTTTATTTGTGTGATCTTTTCATTGGAATTTTACTTTTTCCTTTATCTATTTTAGTTAGTATATTCAAACAATTTCCTTCCCTCTTACAAAAAATTATTTCTGCCCAATTTGGGTTACATGTAAAATGAAACAGGAACATTAGCCAAGAATATCTGATGTGTGCCTGTGCTTCCCTTTTGCAACTGCCAAAGCATCTAAAAGGACTTTGTCACCACTTTTTCTTGGCCTCATTATGTTCACAAGGTGCAAGACCCTTTCCTCAACCACACTTCTCACAGCACACAATTCCTCTCAACTCAGATCGGGTTGGAAGACAAAAGGCTTCCTCTTCCCCATTAAAAAGCAGTAACGTAGCATTTCTTTACACTAACAGTGAACAATCTGAAAAGGATATTAATTTAGACATTCCATTTCCAATTGTGCCAAAGCATAAAATACGTAGCAATTAACTTAGAATAGAATTAATTTAAGAATAAGACAGAGAGCCCAGGAATAAACCCTCACATATACGGTCAAATGATTTTTAACAAGGGTAGTAAGACCATTTAATAGGGAAAAAAGAGTCTTTTCAACAAATGGTGCTGGAAAAACTAGATATCCACATGCATAAGAATGGCGTTGGACCCTTATCTAATGCCATATTAAAAAATTAACAATGTATCAAAGACCTAAATGTAAGAGCTAAAACTATAAAACACTCTGAAGAAAAACATAGGGCAAAAACTTCACAGCCCTGGATTTGGCCATGATTTCTTGGGTATGACAACAAAAGCACAAGCAACAAAAGAAAAAATAGATAAATCGGACTTCATGAAAATTAAAAACTTGTGTGCATCAAAGCACACTATTAACAAAGTGAAAGAGCAATTCATGGGATGGAAGAAAATATTTACAAACCATATATCTGGTAAGAGATTAATATCCAGAATATATAGAGAACTCCTCAAACCCAACAACAAAAACACTGATTCAAAAAATGGGCAAAGGATTTGAATAGACATTTCTCCAAAGAAAATATACAAATGGTCGCTACGTACAGGAAAAGATGTTCAATTTCACTAATCATTAGCAAATGAAAATCAAAACCACAATGAAAAACCACCTCTCATTTATCAGGATGACTACTATCAAACACACACACACATACACATTAAAAAACAAAAAGCCCAGAAAATAACAAGTGTTGGTGAGAATAAAGAAATATAGGAACCCTTGTGCACTTTTGATGACCGTGTAAAATGATACAGCCACTGTGGAAAACAGTAGACTGTTCCTCAAAAAAATTAAAACTAGATTTACATATGATCCAACAATTCCAAGTCCAGGAATATACCCAAAAGGACTGAAAGTAGGGTCTTGACGAGATATTTACTTATCCATGTTCACAGAGGAGTTATTCACAGTAGCTAAAACATGCAAGTAACCCAAGTGTCCATTAACAGATGAACAGATATGCAAAATGTGGTATATACATACAATGAAAGATTATTCAGCCTTAAAACAGAAGGAAATGCTGGCACATGCTACAACATGAATGAACCTTGAGGACATGAAATAAGCCAGTAATGGAAATAAGCCAGTCATGGAAAGACAAAGACTGTAAGATTTTACCTCTATGAGCAACCTAGAATAGCCAAAATCACAGAAACAGAAAGTAGAATGGTTGTCTTCAGGGCTGGGGGGAGAAAAGAATGGAAGTTATTGTTTATTAGATACAGAGTTTCAGTTTTATGTATGAGGAGAGAGAGAGAGAGAGAGAGAGAGAGAGAGAGAGAGTGTGTGTGTGTGTGTGTGTGTGTGTGTAAAATGCTTTGTTCAAATTCCTCAAGCTTAGGAAATAGGTCTTTTCTTTTTTACCACAGCCACTTTTCAGGAAAACACATACTTCCTTGGAACACTGGCTGAGAATTCCACAGTTGTCAGTCTTCAAGAGGGGGATTTTGTCAGTGCTTTTATGGAAAAGCAGCTGGATATAAAAAAGAGGAAAATGCACATAGTGATTTTCAAAGTGGCACTAGGCTCTGGTGGATGATATGGTAAAGCAAGAACATTCAGGATGTTATCCTCCTAAAACTAGGAACATAGCCAAAGCCTATGTTTCCTTTTTCTCTTAAGTCTACTTCGGTTTCAAACGTGTTCTCTCCCAGCATTTCTAGACTGGCATCCTGCCCCATTCCTCTTCTTCCCCTATCTCAACCCCCACCTCCCCACTTCCCTCCTCTGCCTGCACAGAGGTCTCCTTCTATGGTAAGAGGGATAAAGGCCCCCAAAGATGTCCATGTCCCCATTCCTAGAACCTGTGAATGTGTTGTTTCATGGAAAAGTGGAATTAAGTTTGCTAATCAGCTGACCTAAAGGTGGGGAGATTATCCTGGATCATCTGGGTGGGCCCAATGTAGTTACAAAGGTCCTTATGAGTGAACAAAGGGGGCAGAGGAAAGTCATAGGGAAATGTGACTAGAGAAGAGGTTAGAGTGATATGACATGAGAAGGACTCAACTCACGTTTGCTAGTTTTGAAGATGAGGGAAAAGGCCAAGAGCCAAGAAATGCTGGCAGCCCCTTGAAGCTAGAAAAGGAAACAGATTTTTCCTTACAGCCTCCAGAAGAAATGCAGCCCTGCCAACACCTAGAATTTAGCTCAGTGAGACTTATTTCAGACTCCTGACCTCCAAAATTGTAGGATAATAAATTTCTATTGTTTAAGCTACTAAATTTATCGTAATGTATCACAGTGGCAATAGCCAGTTCATATACTTTCTAGCTTAGTCTCCTCAAGACATCCACAGCTTTCCCTAGAAAATGAACAGGCATTAGGA